>NW_024412445.1:3564099-3604198 GCF_014898765.1 Herpailurus yagouaroundi | reverse complement strand
TGTGGGGCTTGAACTCATGAAACTGTGAGATCATGACCTGAGCCCAAATCAAGAGTGGACACTTGGGGCGCCTGGGTGGCGCAGTCGGTTAAGCGTCCGACTTCAGCCAGGTCACGATCTCGCAGTCCATGAGTTCGAGCCCCGCGTCGGGCTCTGGGCTGATGGCTCAGAGCCTGGAGCCTGTTTCCGATTCTGTGTCTCCCTCTCTCTCTGCCCCTCGCCCGTTCATGCTCTGTCTCTCTCTATCCCAAAAATAAATAAACGTTGAAAAAAAAAATTTAAACAGTGGGACACTTAACCGACTGAGTCACCCAGGTGCCCTGTATTTTTTTTCTTTGACCGCCTAGTATTCTTTCGGTTTTGTGCTTATATTGCATTTAAGAGTGCCCACTAAATGGAAACCCTGAGGGTTAAACCCTAAATGAATCACCATAGGCAAACTGAGGATAGAAATGCAACTTTGTCCAAACCTGAAAGCCAATACTTTTCCTCTTCGGCAGACTGCCTACTGCCCCAGTTGCCTTGATATATTACTGGTATAGACAGACATGGGCTTATCCAGAGCATATTTTCTTCCATAGTATTTCTTGTTTGATTTTTATTGTGCATTCAGAACGATTCCTCCCTGAGCGTTGTTCAATGAAATATTTATAACATTGCCGACCATTAAATAAACAAGTGATCCCATTCTGGGTTTATTTGCCTGCCCTCAGAAAACCTTTCAGTTCTGCAAAGTTCATTCCTTGGAAGACCTCCCAAGACCTAGAGAAGGAGGTGCCTGTGAAGGTGCTCTTTCTGTGTTCCTCATTCTTTATTTACCTCACGCAATACATTACTGAAAGTGATACAGAAGAACAGAAGGTAACATTTCACACACACCAGCTGAATACATAGCTACATATTGCCATGTTCGATTTAGATGATCGTTAAGAAGAAAAACCATAGATACATTTCAAGTTTCATTCCAGCCCAACCTCAATTTTACCTCTCCATGGTGGAAAATCACAAAATCAAAAAAAAAATTTTAACTGCCTTTTTATATTAGACTCTTAAAATACTGTATTATTGGGGTACCCGGGGGCATCAGTTGGTTAAGCATCTACTGGTTTTGGCTCAGGTCATGATCTTGTGATTCGTGAGTCTGAGCTCTGCGTTGGGCTCTGTGCTGACAGTGTGGACCCTGCTTGGGATTATCTCTCTGCCCCTACCTCGCACTCTCTCTCTCTCTCAAAATAAAAACTGAGGACAAACCCTAGGGGTTTTGGCTTGTGCACCTGGATGAAGAAATGTGTCCACTGATGGGGAAGGGAAAATATGGAGGTGAGAAAGGAGTTTGGAGGTGCAGATCAGGAGCTTATTTGGGTATGTTTCATATCTGTATTAGATACATCAATGAAGAGGAGAGGAGACAGCTGGATGTGGAAGTCAGGGGGTCCAGGAGAACAGCAGGATTAGAGTCAAGAGGGAGAAAGGCGCTAGCATGGAAACAGCCCAAAGGGAGGGAAGTGTCCAAGGAATACTTATAAAAAAAGAACGAAAGATGGCCAGCTGCCTTGGGACTGGAGAATCTAACATGTGGAGATCAAGAAGAAGGGGAAGGATTCAGTAAGGAGGAGGAGTGGGCGACAAGGTGGGACGAAAACCATCCCAGCCCCTTCCGTGTGCCGTCTCCCTTGTGAGTGTGTGTGAGCATGTGTGCACTCGCACACACACGTGCTGGAGCCCCACCTCATTCCGTTGTGTCTCTGGCCATCCGTGTGCTCTTTGTACATGGTCTAAGTTACTGTAGCTTGACTGCAAGTTCTGAAAGCTTATTTATTTTGAAAGACAGAGACAGCATGAGTGGGGGAGGGGCAGAGAGAGGGAGGGAGGGAGAGAGAGAGAGAGAGAGAGAGAGAATCCCAAGCAGGCTCTACACTGACAGCGCAGAGCCTGATGAGGGGCTCGAACTCATGAACCATGAGATCATGACCTGAGCCGAAATCAAGCGTCAGATGCTCAACCGTCTGAGCCCCTGGGCACCCCTATTCCTTTTCCTTTTTTTTTTTTTTTTTTTGCGGACCCTTCCTTCTTCTTTGCTCTGCCTCACAAAGGCTTTCACTTCTATTCAGTCACACTGGCTCTCTTGATTTACTTTTCATATGTCTTTCCTTATATTTTTCAAAGCTCTATTTCATTTTCCTGCATTATTATGACTTTCGTGCATTTGTAGATGACTCTGTAGCTCACCACACAGCTGGATCACACTTGTGCTCTCCGAGGGCAAATTATGATAATGTTCTCATGCTTTGGGCACCACTCTATTATGAGCCGTGGCATATAGATGGTAATAAGAAGTCTAAATACAATATTCATGGTCTTATTAGCCATTAGAAAAATGATCTAATTCCTTCATAATTACCCATCATTTGGATGACATGAAATTATTTCACTGTTCTCTTGTTTGGTATAAAAAATAATACTTCTTCTATATTTAGCTCATATAAAATACTAAAAGAAATGGAAAATAATACATCTGATGATTTTAAACTGTATTTATAATATATGTCTTCTCTGAATGTACAAGCCTCCTTTCACCTGTGCTTCCCATCTGTAACTTCCTAATTTATATGTTTAGTAGTTAAATTATCAGTGGGTTTTATTTAGTGAGGCATCATTCTTTGACAGCAAAAATTAAAAGTGAGACGGCTGGGCCATATTTTTATCCAATATCACTCCTTCGTTTTTACTGTTTACAATTTGAAAAAAAATACTCGAACATAAACACAAAATGGTACCTTGAAACCATCATCACCAGACAAATGAGAAGCAAGAACTTGACATTATAAAATAAAGACTCTTAAATCCATGGACTGGCGATTCTTTAAAAGGTTAAAAAGTAGATAAAACATTAAAACCACATTCATAAAATAGAAAGCAGGCATTTTTCACAAGGGGTTGAAGTGTTAGATTTTAAGAGGCTGAGTCACTGGGCAACTAGACCTTCGGAAAAGATGGGGCTTTAGGAAAATTGATTCTGGACGGATTCTTTTAAACAGAAACAGGGGCAACTGCCATGGGATTTGAGGAAAGAGCAAACCTGGATTGACATTTGATTCTGCCAACTGCACGACACTCCCCCATGACCACTCACTCCGCCTTCAAAGGGATGAGGACTTCAGTCAATCCAATCATTGGTATGCTGCCTTCAAAAGGGGCCAAGATTCTTGAGAACCACATCATCTCCAATAGAGGTGATGAGATAGAGAGAACCAGAGACCATCTCAACTGTGATATTGGCCAACATTAAAAAAAACTTCATTAAAGATGGCAAATCAATGGGGCGCCCGGGTGGCTCAGTCGGTTAAGCATCCAACTTCAGCTCAAGTCATGATCTCAGGGTTCATGGGTTCCAAGCCCCGTGTCTGGCATTCCGTGCTGACAGTGTGAAGCCTGCTTGGGATTCTGTCTCTCCCTTCACTCTCTGCCCTTCCCCCACTTGCACTTTCTCTCTCTCTCTCTCTCTCTCTCTCTCTCTCTAAATAAACTTAAAAAAATACATTAAAAAAAGGTGGAAAACCGTAGACCCACAATATACAGCAAAGTATACAGCAGTTCAAAAGACAGAGATTACTGGGGTCCAAGGGTTAACATCAAAACTGATGATGTTAGATATATGGAGAATACAAGGTCATGTTCTTACCAAGGAAAGCTTTAGTGAAGAGTTTGGCCGAAAATGGCCAAAAGATACCCACCCTGCCCCTCACCCTCTAGTTGCTGACTCCCTGGCTGGGATCCTGATCTACTCTGTCATCATAGGACTGAGAAAGTTTATTTCTGGCTTCAGGATTCCCCAAATGTAGGTTCCACAACATTGGGTCCAGCTTATTTTTCCCAATGCAGTATAATGTACCTCAAGGAGGGTAAAGAATCGTTATTTCATGATGTCAAGGTTTGGTGAAGGGCTGGAGGGAGTCATTCTAGCACTGGTGGTGATTTTGTTCCCCCAACGCAGAAAAGGTGGCAACATCTGGAGACACTTTGGGTTGTCACAACTATGAAGGAACAATGCTGGTGGCATCTGGTGGGTAAAGAACAGGGATGTTGCTAAACATCTGATAATGTAGGGGATAGCCCCCCAGCAAGTAATTATACAGTCCAAGATGTCAGTCATGTCAACCCTGAGACACCCTGCCCTAGAGAAGTCCCTCCACGCAGACGGGTGAAATGGTATTGCTTTCCTTCAACAAATACCAAATACAAAAATTAGTACTAATATCCCTCTTAGAAAAATAGCTGAAGAACAAAAAAATTAAAAATTAAAATTCACTACAAGTGCGCATCACCAGAAATGTTAAAGAAGATGCTATACTTGGGGTGCCTGGGTGGCTCAGTTGGTTAAGCGTCTGACTTCGGCTCAGGTCATGATCTCACAGTTCATGGGATCGAGCCCCGCGTCGGACTCTGTGCTGACAGCTCGGAGCCTGGAGCCTGCTTCAGATTCTGTATCTTCCTCTCTCTCTGCCCCTCCCCTGCTGGTGCTCTGTCTCTCTCTGTCTCAAAAACAAATAAACATTAAACAAATTTTTTAAAGGCAACGCTGTACTTGTTTGAAAGCAGAACAAAGGAGAAGGGTCTACAATGATGTTGCAGAAAGTCCCTGAACTTACTTAGATCAGTGGAATAGAATAGAGAGCCCAGAAATAAACTTACACATACACCAATTAATTTATGACAGAGAAGGCAAGAATATAAAATGGGGAAATGTTAGTTTCTTTAACGAATGGTGTTGGGAAAACTGGACAATTGTATACAAAAGAATAAAACTGCATCACCATCTCATATTACATACAAAAATTAATACAAAATAGATTAAAGAGGGGCACCTGGGTGGCTCAGTCAGTTAAGCTTCTGACTCTTGATTTCGGCTCAGGTCATGATCTCATGGTTTGTGAGATTGAGCCCCACATTGGGCTCTGCATTGACAGCACAGAGCCTGCTTGGGATTCTCTGTCTGCCTCTCTCTCTCTCTCTGCCCCTCTGCTGATCATTCTCTCTCTTTCCAAAAATACATAAATAAAGTAAAAACAAGGATTAGAGAGTTAAATATATGACCCACGACCATAAAACTCGTAGAAGAAAATGTAAGCAGTAAGCTCCTTGACATCGGTCTTAACAAAGCTTTTTTGGGATCCGACTTCAAAGGCAAGGGAAACAAAAGCAAAAATAAACCAGTGGGATGAGGAAAGCTTGTGCAAAGCAAAGGAAACCATTAAAAAATGAGACAACCTAATGAACAGAAGAAAATATTTCCAAATCATATATCCAATAAAGGATTAATACCCAAATTATATAAAAAACTCATGCAACTCAATAATACCATCCAATTAAAAACCATCCAATTAAAAAATGGACCGAAGATCTGAATAGAAATTTTCCAACAAAGATGGCCAACAGGCGCAGGAAATGATGCTCAACATGTATCAAATCCGCAGGGAAATGTATCAAATCCACAATGAGGTATCACCTTATACCTGTCAGAATGGCTATTATCAAAAAGATAAAAAAATAACAAGTACTGGTGAGGACGTGGAGAAAAGGGAACCCTCATGCACTGTTGGTGAGTATGTAGATAGGGGCAGTCACTGTGGAAAAAAGTATGGAGGTGTCTCAAAAAATTAAAAATAAAACTATCAGATGATTGGGGCGCCTGGGTGGCGCAGTCGGTTGAGCGTCCGACTTCAGCCAGGTCACAATCTCGCGGTCCGTGAGTTCGAGCCCCGCGTCAGGCTCTGGGCTGATGGCTCAGGGCCTGGAGTCTGTTTCCGATTCTGTGTCTCCCTCTCTCTCTGCCCCTCCCCCGTTCATGCTCTGTCTCTCTCTGTCCCAAAAATAAATAAACGTTGAAAAAAAAAAACAACAACACTATCAGATGATCAAGCAATTCCACTACTGGGTATCTATTCAAAGAAAACAAAAACACTCATTTGAAAAGATATACACACCCCATGTTCATTACAATACCATTTACAGTAGCTAAGATATGAAAACTATCCATCCATATATGAAAGGATAAAGAAGATGTGGGGAAAAAAATATATATATATATACACACTACTCAGCCATACAAGTGAATGAAATCTTGCCATTTGAGACAACATGGGTGGATCTTGAGGATACCACGGAAAATATCCTAAGTCAGAGTAAAACGAATACCATAAGATGTCACTTATATGTGGAATCCAAAACACAAAGCAAATAAATAAACAAACAAAACAAAACAAAACCCAGACTTATAGGTACCGAGAACAGAGGAGATTGGGTTTGCTGGGATCGGGGGGAGGGTGGGGGGAGGAGAATGGGTGAAGAGGAGGGCGGAACACAAATGTTTAGTTATAAAATAAATGTCATAGGATACGACACCATATGAATGGTGACAGATGGTAACTAGACTCACCCTGGTGATCATTTGCAATGCATACAAATACCGGATCACTGCATTGTACACCTGAAACTGACATGATATTGTGTATTATACCTCCATGAAAATAAATAAGTAAAACTAACTAAATAAAAACAGAACACTAAAATCTGAAGGGAATGTTAAAAGGTAAGAAACAACTTAAGAAAATGTCCTTGGCGGGGAGGAAGCGTGGTCACCAGATGAATTTAACTAATGGTGGCAGTAACAGCCAGACCAGGTAGGAAAGGAACTTCAGCCAGTGCATTAAAATAAATGCTCCCAACTTGTCAGGGGACATTAAAGAAATTACAAAAGTATAAAAATATGAGACAAAACAAACATAGGATACGTATATATATATAGAGAGAGGATATTTTATATAGAGTTCTGGAAGCAAAGCAGAAGGAAGATATGTAATAGGAGAGAGACACATAATAGGAGGAAAATATTGAAATGTCTAAGAGGCAAAAAGAGTTGAGGGATTCATTGGTGAAATTAATTACTTTTTGAAAATTTTTAAATGGTTATTTTTGAGAGAGAGAGAGAGAGTGAGAGAGAGAGACTGAGCATGAGCGGGGAAGAGGCAGAGAAAGAGGGAGACCCAGAATCCGAAGCAGGCTCCAGGCTCTGAGCCATCAGCACAGAGCCTGACGCAGGGCTTGAACCCACTAACCATGAGATCATGACCTGAGCTGAAGTCGGACGCTCAACCAACTGAACCACACAAGTGCCTCAGTTACTTTTTTTTTTTTTTTTAAGGAAGTGTTGTCAAATTTCATAACCATTCGGGAAACAAATCGAAGGCATTATGCCACAAAGGAAAAACAGTTGGACCTTCCTTAGAGAAACATTTAGTGCAGAGAGACAGTCACAGGATAGCAGTGGTCCCCACTCTGTGTGGCTGTTGTGATAACTAATGAGAAATACATCTAAAGGGACTTGCCCAGCACATGCCCAAGGACCGGCATGTCGGGTATTGAAGAGAATTGTTGACGTTTCAGTTGGAAGGTTATTGAAGCTCTAAGGACTTTGAACTTCACCCCAAAGTCATTGAGGCTCCCGCGGAATGACTTTGATTCCAGGAGTGACAGAATTACTTCATTACTTTGAAAAATTACTCTGGCAGCAGAATGGAAAAGGGAAAACTCTGGGCTTAAAGAAGACTAATTGGAGGACTTTTAGCAAAGTAAGAAAACGAGCTTCTAAGTTCTTCAACCGAGTCAGTGCAGAGGAAATGGAGAGGAGAGAATAAATGTGAAATATTTCAGAGGTGTGATCCATAGGACATGACAGGTGATTCAAGGTCCGGGAGTGGCAGTTGAGAACAAGATCTACTTTATATTCTTAAAGTTATAAAGTATTTTTAGGTGAAAGATAAATATAAGTGGGGCGTTCAAGAAAATAAAATGACGCCTCCTACGAGGACATAGTGGAACGATCTTTGCTCTGTGTTACCAGCAAAGCACTGAAGAAATTTCCACAATGAATATTCAGGGTACGCCATTCTGAATTAGGTGCTGGGGATGGAGAGGCAAAACCGTATGCCCCTTCTACATTTTATGTGAAAGGAAGATACAGTGGAGGGAACAACACGTGGAAACATTTTCTATACATAAGGTCAGGAACTGGATTAAAAAAATTACAGCCAAGGGTGGGCATGTACAGGGGAGTGCCTCTTAAATTTGAGAGGGTTGCCTGGAGATTACATCTAATCTGCATCCTGAGGATGAATGAAAATTAGTCACCAAGACCAAGTAGGGGAGCGAGCCCAGGTCAGAGTGGCTTGGGACACTGGGAGTTTCCAATTTATGATCTTTCTAAATTCTAAAAAGTTTCCACTGGTGGTTGACAGCAGGTACTGTCAGGACTCCACCAAATGAGGTAACTTTTTCAAGACAATGATTTACAGACACCCACTGGGCACCAGTTCCAAGTAGAAAGTAAGATGCCTTATTTCTTGTTACCCCAGAAATGTCTTGCTGACAAGATGGCAGTGGTTCTGGGACTGGTGATAGTCATAAAACATAACCGTCCCTGAGCGTCTCTACAGAAAGTTAACCCCTTGTTTAACCTGTAAATGAACCACAGGTTGGACCATTTCTTACCGCAAAAAGGATTTAGGTTCTGCTGACACCACCCTGAAAAATAAAGTGGGCGCTATTATTTTTCCAACGAAAGTTCTTTGATAGGTTCTCACCGCCACCCACCCCAGGCCAATTTTCCAAACCGTGGAATTGGACAGCACACCTCAAAATCCTGCCTCATTGATAGCAATGATTGCTTTGTAAAATCTCCTCTTCTGAACTCTGAAACTGGTAAATGAGTGGCCATTTATAGCACAAATGTAAAACTCTTTTAGTTTTTTGAATGGCTTCCAGAAATATTAGAGGTCAGATGTTTTTCTCTCAGAATTACTGTCATCTTCTTTCTTTACTTCCAATCTGGGAATAATCATATTCATTAGATCTAGAAGTTTCAGATAAGCCTTTTCCCCCTTTTTTTTCTTTTGGGTTTTCATGTGAACATTTTAAGTTCTTTTTCTGAGGCTTTATTTTAGCCTACCTGAGCCACAATTCCTTTCAAAAACTTTTAGTAAGAGTGTCCATCCTGAATTTTTCACTGCCTGTTCAATCTCCTGTGTCTTATGACCACTGAGGGTTGGTCATTCACAAAATTGACTTTAGGTATTTGCCTTAAGCAATATTTTATTTCCTACCTTAAATCAACTTAATGTGGTGAGGAAAGAATATTACTAAATTAATGCCTATGCTACCTGGAGGTATGGCTACACTTTTATTTTGAAGGATTGCCTTAAGGTCAGCAATAATTATCTCAGAGATTTTAATAGACATATTCCAACACAGGCTCCATACGATGCCGGACTGGAGGCATTTGGCATAAATCACAAATAGGTGACTATGCTCTCAGAGTGTGTGTGTGTGTGTGTGTGTGTGTGTGTGTGTGTGTGTGTATTTACAACCTTGTGATTACAAATATACACATATCGATAGTTTCTTTACAATGGCCATGTTTTACTTTTACTTCTTTAAGTTAAACTCAACGTTAAGGACTAAGCATGGTGTCCCCCACAAAATTCCTAGGCTGAAATCCTAATCTGCAATGTAATAGTATTAGAGATGGGGTCTTTGTGAAGTGATTAGGGCCTGAGGACAGGGCCCTCCTGTTGGGACTAGCGCCCTTATAAGAGACTCCAGAGAGATCCCTCCCCGCTTCTGTCACGTGGGGACATAGAGAGAAGATGGCCATCTATGCACCAAGAAGCAGGTTATCCCCAGACACGGAATTGGCTGGAGCTTTGAGCTTAGGCTTCCCATTCTCCAGAACTGCGAGAAGTAAATGTGTCTTGTTTGTAAGCCATCCAGTCTATGACACTTTCTCATGGCAGCATGAACGGACTCAGAATTTGACTGGGTACAGGTCATGACGGTGGTGTTACAGGGTGTGTGTGCACAGATGATATGCACCTGTGTGTTGAGAAGAACTTTTGTACAAAGAGGATTATGATGCTACTAAAATAAATCTTTGCTGTAATCAAGTCAGTGAGGTTTAGGGCGTACCTTTTTTTAAGTTTATTTATTTATTTTGAGAGAGAGAGCACACAAGAGCGCAAGCAGGGGAGGGGGAGAGAGAGAGAGAGATAGAGAGAGAGAGAGAGAGAGAGAGAACCTCAAGCAGGCTCTGTGCTGTCAGTGCAGAGCCCAGTGCGGGGCTCGAACTCACAATCATGAGATCATGACCTGAGCTGAAATCAAGAGTCGGATGCTTAACCAAGTGAGCCACCCAGGCACCCCTGGGACGTACATTTTTAATGTGACATACCCTAGCCTCGCCTGATTAATATACATACCATACAGGGTTATTGACATGATTCACTGAGTGACACATACAATGTGCTTAGAAAAGTATCGGGTACCAGGGATACGCTCAATAAATGTTAGCTACTGTTACGATTTACTCGTTGATATTATTTTTTTTCATTTTTTTAACGTTTATTTATTATTTTTGAGACAGAGAGAGACAGAGCATGAACGGGGGAGGGTCAGAGAGAGAGGGAGACACAGAATCTGAAACAGGCTCCAGGCTCTGAGCAGTCAGCACAGAGCCCGACGCGGGGCTCGAACTCATGGACTGTGAGATCGTGACCTGAGCCGAAGTTGGACGCTTAACCGACTGAGCCACCCAGGCGCCCCTACTCGTTGATATTATTACTATTTTTAGTATATAGTCTCATATACAATCCTTGGTTGATAAATGTATGTTACATCAATTAATAAACCAATAAAGAATTGAGAATTAATGTCGTTACTACAGGTGTAGCGTCGTGCCAGAAAGATAAAGCACACTAACAGACAGAACAGAAAGGGCTTTCATGAGAAGAGTCCTTTGCAGGTAAGGAAGGGGTGATGGGAAACCAACAGGGGATGTCCAAGTCACCGAGAAAAGCGACAGAAGAAACCTTTATACCCCTCAGGGCTGAAGGGATAAGGGGAAGGGCTAGTTATCAGAACGAGGCAAGGGCTGGAAATATTAGCAGGAGATATGTCACAGAAGTGTGATCTTTTGTGGGGGAAAGAAGACCCCAGAACATCTCCCCTATAAGGGATCCTGTCGCTGGAGTTAATACCCCAACCATTCTCCTCCTGCTCAGGTCTCCTGCAAGTGACAACTGGAGTCCACAGTTCTAGAAGTTTGGTTGATATAACCCATGGGGCTCAGCCTCCAGCACGCAGAGCAGAGTGTGGATCTGGAAGGTCAGACAAAAACCAACACAGCACTAGACCTCGGGGCAAAGGAGGCTTATACACTGTCCTTGGGCTGAACCATGTGTCACTGCCAAACAGTGTGACTGTCAGCATTGTGTATGGCCTAAGGGAGTTCTTATTTCCTTCCCCGGAACTTGGGCTTTCATACATCCTAGATCTTTTATTTTCTTTTCTTTTTTGGCTCTCTCTCTCATTTGTTTGCTTTTCAATCATTGTAAATGCTACACCACAACAGTCACCCCAAAACCTTTTCATCATTTTTGTGGCCACACCATTTTTTTTTTTTTTTTTTGCCTTTTCCCTAATCTGAAAGTATTCAAGCTGTTTTACTGAAAAGATGATGGCTTTAGGTTAGGAATCTCTATTGTTTTGGAAAAAAAAAATAAACTATAATTTCATTAAAGTCTTTTCTAAAGCTAGGCTTGGCCACTGACTCTCCAGCTCTTCAGTACTATGTCACTTCTTTTTCCCCCATGTAACACTGAACACCTGCTACCCCTTCTAATGAAAATATGTGGAGACAAGTCTGAGTTGGTTTTTTTTTTTTAATGTGAAATTTATTGTCAAATTGGTTTCCATACAACACCCAGTGCTCATCCCAAAAGGTGCCAGGTTTCTACATCAGACCGCATGGGTTTGTTTCTAACTTATGCAAATCATTAAGTGGCTTCTGTTAAGACAGCTTGTCTCCTTCAACTTATCTTTATCCTGCTCCTTAGTTAAAACGAGCAAACAATGCCTACTTAGGTTTTTTGGTGAGGATTATATTCAACACATGGTAACATTATGCCCAGCTTACCCTTTCTTCTTTCTTTACTCTCTGGGGCCTATTACCAAAAAATAAAAATAAAAAAAAAACTGACTTAGAAAGTCGAATATAAACATTTTATTAAAAAAATATGAAATCATAGATTAGTACTCCTTTGAAATAGGTCTGCTCTTCAGAAAAGTGTCACTGAAATGGTCTTGTTTTTATCCACATATTAGGTTGAATTGCTCTGGGGGGGATAGCATGGCAGACAAAGGAAGTCCGTGAGTTAGTACTTGTTTGGTAGAACCAGAGCACAGAAAGTAGAACTTCGTTTAGTGGCCCAGGAATTTCTCTAGAGAAGAGAGTTGCCCACTATTGTCAGGCTCTTTCTTGAGAATGAGGCCACCTCGTCCCTGATACATCGTTCCTCAGGCAGTAAGGGGGCTCTTGTCTGCACACTAGTGGCCGTGATGGACTGGATAAAGGAGAAGTCAGTCTGCGCCATGACAACCCCGACCTCATCGCTGATACATTGTCCCCAGGCAGGAAAGGAAGTCTTGTCTGCACACTGGTGGCCATGGTGGACTGGCTCCAGGAGACGTCAGTTTGCACCATGACTCTTCTGTTGCAGGGCTCTGAGCAAGATCGTTGTGTCCATGGATAGAGTCCACGTGGACTACAGCAGATTGGATGCTTTGAATTTGTTTTCTAAAAGGGAAGGTTATTTGGGGGAAAATTCAGAGTAATTTTGCTGAGTCAGCCTCAAATGGCAGCACTCAAGAAAAATAGTTTAATCTACTCTTGCAAGAGAATTTTGCTGGGGGAAGGCACGGATACAGGAAATTGGCAGAAATATTCTGAGTTTTCTATTTATAGGAGGCTTGGCAGGAGCAAAGGAGAGAATATATTACTTGAAATATGCTTACTGAAAATTTTTCCTTCAACAACTCACTGGAAATAGGAAGTACTTACGAAGATGTTTAAGGCCACATAATGCCACTTGTAAAAAGTACTCTGCAATGAACAATAGGAAGCCATATTCCAAAATTATTTGTTAAACTCATGGAGACCTTTGTTTCAAAATAGGCTGATCACATACAGAGAAAGACCGATACCATATGTTTTCACTCTTATGTGGATCCTGAGACACTTAACAGAAATCCATGGGGGAGGGGAAGGGGAAAAAAAAAAAGGAGGTTAGAGTGGGAGAGAGCCAAAGCATAAGAGACTGTTGAAAACTGAGAACAAACTGAGGGCTGATGGGAGGTGGGAGGGAGGGGAAGGTGGGTGATGGGTATTGAGAAGGGCACCTTTTGGGATGAGCACTGGGTATTGTATGGAAACCAATTTGACGGTAAACTTCATATATTGAAAAAAAAACAAAAAACAAAATAGGCTGATCAGAACTTGGAAATACATTATTGGGGGAAAAAGATCTCATTGAATGCGATTATAGTTTTTCCAGTGTGAGGAATACGGGTTCTCATCATTAACTGTAGTTAACTATCAGAAATCCATGGACATTTCTCCGTCAGTAATTCTTAAGCACATTATTATTGAACATCTAGGATATATTCAGTATTATGCTAAGTGAAATAGGTGATAGAGGAGAAATGTAAGTCAAGAGTCATATCTTGGTGCCGCCTTCAGTCCCTTGAGGAGATAAGCATAGATGTTCAAAAGTCACCCGTGCGGGGCACCTGAGTGGCTCAGTGGGTGAAGCATCTGACTCTTGGTTTCGCCTTAGGTCGTGATCTCACGGTTGGTGAGGCTCTGTGCTGACACTGCAGAGCCTGCTTGGGATCCTCTCTCTCTCCTCTCTCTGCCCTTTCCCTGCTCTCTCTCTCTCTCTCTCTCTCTCTCTCTCTCAAATGAATAAACTTTAGAAAAAAGTCCACCATGCAAAACTTCATGTAATAAAGAGGCACCTACATGGATTCACCCATGATGTTATGGACAATCCATATTATAGAACTTTAAAGATGAGAGACAGAGATTAGGTGAACACTATACACAAGTACAGAGGTAAATTTTCATGGAGCGCATGTGGCATTCAGTGCCATGAATGTTGAGTAAATACGAGGAAGTGAAAGGAAGAATGAAAATATTTCAGAAGAGAGAAAGTCTCTTAGTGGGTGTGATTTCCTGGTCCCCGAAAGAGTGAAGCAAAGACTAGATAATTTTGGCATGGTGCTTATAGACAAAGCTGGACATGTTGATGGGTCTTGAGAAAGACGGGCATAAGGGTCCTATCCCACATGGCGGCTCCGAATTCAAAACTGTTTGAAGGTAGGGAGGCCTGAATGAACAGGAGGGTCTTTTAATGTTAGTGTAGAAATTCCCCTGGTGTGTTTTGCTTTTTGAAATCCTGGGGCATTCTGGTCTCCATCACTTTCCCCGGGGCTGTAACTGAAGACCAAGTTCAATCCATATGAACTCCCCAAATCACTTCCAAGTGTGGTGAACCTCCGTATCAGTGTGGCCTGCTTTGAATTCACATAATTGGAACAGCTCTGCACCCATTGACTTGTATCTAGCTTCTGCAACTCAAACTTCTTTGTGAGATTCTTCTGTTGTGTGGTTCTCTGGTTTATCGATTTTTCTTGCCAGGTAACATTCTGTTCGTGAATGTGCCACAATCTGTATGTCCAATCTACCGCCGATGTGCATTTGGGTTGTTTCCAACTTTGGGCGCTTCATATGAATAATGTTCATATGAACATTCTTACTTTTTTCTCTTGGCGCACATGTGCATGCATTTGTTTCGAAAATCCTCAGGATTGAGGGGGTCCTGGGTGGTTCAATCGGTTAAGCGTCTGACTCTTGATTTTGGCTCAGGTCACGATGTCATGATTCATGGGTTTGAGCCCTGCATCGGGCTCTGTGCTGACAGTGCAGAGCCTGCTTGGGATTCTCTCTCTCTGTCTCTCTCTCTGCCACTCCCCCTCCCTCTTAAAATAAGTAAAAATTAGAAAAGTTAAACAAAAAAGAAACTCCTCAGGATTGAAATTACTGGGTCATAGAATAGAAGTGTGCTCCAAGTTAGTAAATAATGACCGGCTGTTAATCCGAAGTCACTGTATGAGTTACCATTCCACCAACAATATTCTGGATTCTCACCGATCCACCCACGTACCAGACTTTTAGTATCGTTGGGTTGTTTTTTTTTCCCTTGGCTATCTTGGTGAGTGTATAGTGTTATCCCGTTGTGAATTTCATTTTAATTTGCTTTATGACTCAATGGGTGAAGCAAAAGTTTTTAAAATAGGGGTACCTGGCTGGCTCAGTCAGTGGAGTATGCAACTCTTTATCCTGGGGTTGTGAGTTCAAGTGCCACGCTGGGCATAGAGCTTACTTAAAAAAAAGTTCTCAAAAATAATTTTTATTGGTTCTACAGGTGTCTTGCTTTACACAGTGACACCTCTTCTGCTATATTTCACTGCACTGTGCGATTGCCGTTGTTGTTTATCGATTATTTATCATTCTGGATTCTAGTCCTCGGCTATTCGTGTGGCGAGAATATTTCCTCAGACTTGGCTTGGTTTCTCTCTCTTTTATTTGTGTCTGCTGTTAAAGAAGGATTCAAATTTTAATGTAGTCATATTCTTCAATCTCTTTCTTTATGGGCTACGCTTTTTCTACCCTAAGAAATCGTTGCCTTCCCAAAGTTCACAAAGATAGCTTTCTATTTTATTTCATAAAGCCTTTTCGTTTTCCACTTCGGGTTTCCACCTAGAATTGTTTCCTATCCTTGTGTAAGTTTCAAGTTTCATTTGAATTTCACACAGCCATCCAAAGGAGAGAAGAGAGTGGCACTTACCAGAACCCAAAGCCAACCCACAGGGAGGGAGCTGGAGGAATAATAACTTTGGATTTCTTTTCTCTTTCCCTCTGAGTCAACGTCAGGACTTGAGTGGCTGAGACCAACAATGATAAACTTCAGGTCAGCCTCTCAGGGCAGAGAACAAGGTGGAAACGGGGATGCAGATCAGGAGGAACTGGAGATATTTGGCACCTTAGGACCATTGCATTCTATTAAAGTCAATCATCAGGGGCGCCTGGGTGGCTCAGTCGGTTGAGCGTCCAACTTTAACTCAGGTCATGATCTCATGGTCTGTGGGTTCCAGCCCTGCGTCGGGCTCTGTGCTGACCACTCGGAGCCTGGAGCCTGCTTTGGATTCTGTGTCTCTTTCTCTCTCTGCCCCTCCCTTGTTTGTGTTCTGTCTCTCTCTGTCTCTCAAAAATAAATAAATGTGAAAAATTAAAAAAAATATATTAAACAAAGTCAATCATCAAATATTCCTCTAAGTGGATCAGACTGGCAAAATAAGACAGAGCAGTGGGTAATTAGGCAACACATCACCTGCTCAAATAAAGGGCATTGAACTGTTAAGATCCTAACGAATGACATAAAGAATAAAATACCTATTGGGGCACCTGGGTGGCTCAGTTGGTTAAGCGACCGACTTTGGTTCAGGTCATGATCTCACAGTGTGTGGTTTCAAGCCCCGTGTCAGGCTCTATGCTGACAGCTCAGCCTGGAGCTTGCTTCGGATTCTGGGTCTCTCTCTCTCTCTCTCTCTCTCTCTCCCCCTCCCCCGCTCACGCTCTGTGTGTCTCTGTCTCAAAAATAAATAAACATTAAAAAAAAGAAGAAAAAGAATAAAGTACCTATTATATATTGTTATCATGTAAGATATCTTTACTGGATTCAAGATATCATCCATTTGATTGGGGCTTTTGGTTCACAAGCAAGCTTCCAGGAAAAAGTCTAAATTTTTTCCCCTGCCATTTTATCCCCATGACCTGGCATAATGCCAAGGTCATTAAAAGAGCCAACAGTTGCTTATTCGTTAAAGTAATGAATCAGGGGCGCCTGGGTGGCTCATTCTGTAAAGATTTTGGCTCAGGTCATGATCTCATGGTTTGTGTGATCGAGCCCCATGTTGTGTTCTGTCTGTGCAGAGCCTGCTTGGGACTCTCTCTCTCTCTCTCGTGCTCTCTCTTCCCCTCTCGACGCCCCTTTAAAGTTTTTTAAATAAACTTTACAAAATTAATGCGTCAGTGGTGATGATTAAGTTACTCTGAGCTGGGATCTAGATTCAGTCTCTGATGTTAGAGGCTGCGGGGAGGAAAGGAGTCATAATTATGAGTTCAGACCCCGAGGGTGTGGTCACTGTGGCAAAAGTGTCCTAACTGACCACCCACTGTGACTCCAGGTCTGACTGGTGAAGCAGGGTCCCCATGGAGGAACTTGCTTCTCCCAGTTTGGTATTTACAGGCCCAAGTGGGACAAAGCTGGTTCTTGTATCTCACTAGGAACTAACTTTTCCTGGGGATCCCCATCCATCTTTTACGAGAAGCTGAGGGGAGAGAATTGGGAATGATAGGTCAAGAGCTTACTGGCTCTGTGACTGATCCCCCAGAAAGACGAGCATACGGGTCCTCACTGCTGCCGTAACCCCCGCGCCTCATACCAAGCCTCACCCCATCCCGGCAACCACTTGTGCATCCCATGTGTCCAAAGGGGAGGCCCGTTTTGAAAAGCCAATGACTGAAACGCTTCCCCAAGAAGCAACAGAGTAGACCAAAGATGCTAAATTATTACCCAGCCTTTTCTCAGCAAAGCAGAGATCAGGAACTCACGGATAAGTGTAGTCCGTTAAAATCAATTTTCCGCTGCTCAACAAATTTCTCTCTTCTTACAACACCATGATTATGCTGGAGTTAATTACCTCTTGCTCAACTCCATCTGCCTCAATAGAAATGCAATTGGATCTATAACACATTCAGATAATGGCTTAGTATTGTTTCTTTTTTTTTTTTTTTTTTTCTTCCTTCGGAGTTCATTTTAAGGGGAAAAACACAAAGCAAACGTGAGCCTGCAAAAATAGAAATCTCAACAGAGACACGCTGCAACTTTATCCACAAGACTCACCGGCCGGAGGGGGCCAGGGCGCAAGTCTGGGCATCGTAATTATCATGGGCACAAGAGAGGAAATCCCCGGCTAGCCCCCCGTGACCCCCCCCCCAGCTTGGACGGAAGCACTGGGGTCTCGTGCTGTGTCTGTGGATGCCCGATGCTGCCCTCACGGCTGCCCAGAGACCCCGAGACCTGCAGGTCCTGGGATCTCCCCTGCTCGCTGCTCCCCGGTGCCCAGGCGGGGGGCACAGGCACGGCGGAGTGTCCCCGCACTTCGCCTTTGGCTGCTGCGGGCCCCCAGCTGGCCTGCCCTACACCCTGCCAGTACGCAGGTGGGACCACCGCCCCCGGAGAGGCCGACGGGAATGACCGCCGTGTTCTCTCTGCTTGATCTTGTCTCCCAGGTATTCTTATGTTTCTTAAGTTGGGCATAATACAAGGCAGAGGAAAACTCCGAAGTTTGTTCTGCTTCCATGTTTATGTCATTCCTGCATTTTACCCTCGAGAGCTGCTAACAACTGACTGGTGGAGGGGACGCAATCTGCCCTGCCCCAGGGCCCTGTGCCCGTGCCAGGGCACCTGGTGCCCAGCGCTCAGGGCCTCACCCGGCTGCTTCTGTGCCTCGCTGATTGCTGCTCCATGTGGCAGGAGAGCCCGAGTATGCAGGAGCTCCGTGTGTGCAGGAGATCCCATGGTGTTCCTTGTCTACCACCCGGAGAGCTGACTCTGGCTCTCTAGGTTCCTAACAAAATAAAGCACTAGAGCAAACAGATCAAAATGGAAGGAAAGGCCTCTGGTCTCCTTATGTCAACGACACCACACCGACCCATCTCGACGGCTGGGAGCAGAAGGTGGTAGGGTGAGGAGGGACTCCCGCGCTACGTGGCTGCAGCAGCCACAGTCATGTGGTCAGGACCATGGAGACTTCTCTCACTCAGGGGGACATCGGCAGAGACCCCCACCGTAGAAGACCCTGAGTTTGGCTTTAGCAGCCGGAACATCTACTCTAATTATATCGGTTGCCAGTTTCCCCGTCCCCCCACCTCAAAGCAGAGAAGAGAAGACCAAACATTTGGCCTCTTTTTATTTATTTATTTTTTATTTTTTTTTAATGTTTATTTACTTTTGAGACAGAGAGAGACAGCATGAACGGGGGAGGGTCAGAGAGAGAGGGAGACACAGAATCCGAAACAGGCTCCAGGCTCTGAGCTGTCAGCACAGAGCTCGACGCGGGGCTCGAACTCACAGACCGCGAGATCATGACCCGAGCCGAAGTCCGATGCTCAACGGACTGAGCCACCCAGGCACCCCTCTAGGTCTTTTTAATACAGCTGAAATAGTTCAATGAAATTTTAAGCACAGTAGAGAGAGCTTCAAGATGCTCCTTCCAAGCTCATCTCAGAAGACGCCATTGCAAGAGGGGAAAACACACGACCTAGTCTCTTGTGGACTCTCCCACAGATGTTCTCTGGCTCACCGGCCCAGCAGGTGTAAACCAACTCTCCTCTTACAGGGAAGCAGTAATGAAATGGCATCCCTTCTCGCTGGCCTTCACCGTGCCCTGTGGGAGTCAACGTGGCACTTCCTTCTAAGTGCTCTGCAGAAACTTCTCGTGGATTCGGAATGCACTCAGTCTCGGTGCAGAGCGAGGCGTTAGAGATACAGCACGGAGCAGAGTATCTGTCCATAAGGAGCTCCCTCAAGAAACGCATACCTTACTCAGACAGGCAAGAACCCAATCCAACCAGAACGCTTAATGATGTGCCTTTATCTGGCGCCTGGCCACATGCTGTGCACTCAGTTGTAACTGTCCTTAATCGTGAACACGTGATAAAATCTGGAAATCCTTCCTGCTCAAGGCACATTTCGCTGCCCAGGAGGGGTTGCATGTGGAGATCACAGATCTTTTTTTCTGTCTGGATCCGAACATTTGCTTCTCGCAATCAGAAATTCTCTACAGCCCCCGGTCCCTCCCGAGCCTCGCCTGATTTGACACCACTCTCTGTCCTTAGGGAAAACAAAGAGGGGTGCCTGGGTGACCCGGTCGGTTGAGCGGCTGACTTTGGCTCAGGTCCTGATCTCACCGCTCGTGAGTTCAAGCCCCGTGTCAGGCTCTGTGCCGACAGCCTGGGGCCTGGAGCCTGCTTGGAGATCTGTGTCTCCTGTTCTCTCTGCCCCTCCCCCCCTCTCAAAAATAAATAAACATTAAAAAAAAATTTTAAATGAAGATAGGTCTGCTGGCATGTGAAAAGAGGGCCATAGCGTGAACATCAAACTTAAAAAATGGGGTTCTCCCTCAGCTTCAAAAGCAGGATAAAGCAAACAAATATATATGCGTATATATATATATATATATATATATATACACTCTTTGTCCATAGACAAGCCTGAGATGGTATTATGGGGGTGCAGAGCTGGGGCAGGAAAAAGGCAGATGGGCAGGATGGTCTCAGAACCGTGACTGAGTGGTACCAAGACAAGCCTTGAGTGCCGAGTACAACGGAAAGACCGGTAGAGACCTGTAGGCTTGCAGGAGCCTGGTGGGGGCGGCTCTGTGGCCCTCCCCTCTGCTTTGTTGAAGAATGACATGATCATTGCTGGGATCAGTCACGATGTCAGAAAAAAAAAAAAAAAAAAGAGGTGGTTAAGATACAAGAAACATTCAAACAGGGGCCACATATCCTGAAGGAGGGTGCCGTGCGTAGCGACAGAACGACGCAGGGGGACGTGAGAGCTTTGCTTGGTGACAAACAAGGAGGAAGATGGGGTTCCGAACCCCGGCTGTGCGTTCTATCCTTCTGGCGGCAGGAATGTGAACACGAGGAACAGCGCTGACACGAAGATATCACCTGTGGATCCACTATTAACAGACTGGGACCAAATTCAACAAGAGGCTGCGAAGCTGAACACAGAAGTGGCAGATTGACTTCCAGTTAAGAAAACAATCGTATGAGAGGTCAGTAGGATCAAGCTTCGTGCCACAGGGCAAGCAGACAATCAAAGACAGGGAAATCATAAAACGTGTGATGACTCAGAAGGTTGTGAACTGCCCTGTCCCCGGTCCCCGTTGTGAGTTTAAGGGTGTCATTCGGTGATATCCTGAGCATGACGCCACAAAGAAGTCTGGCTTTCAAAACCAGTAACAATTCAATGAGTGCGTGTCCAAGAGCCTAGAAATGCAAAGCATCCCGAAACGTGGGGAGGGGAGACAGTCTCTAACCAGTGGCTGGATTCATTCACTTGACCTTCAAACGCCACAGGATAATAAGAAAAGAGAAGTGGATGTCATGTGCTGGTTCTTCCAGCTCCTGGATAGTTAAGTTCTTCAAATAGAATCTCAGTGTTCGAAGTATTCCTATAAAGGTCTTAATGGTATTTGCATACGTGGTGGTGAATAAAGTCAAGACAAAGGCACCGAGGCAAAGTCCTGTTATCTCAAAATCTGGAAGACAGAATCATCCGAAAATGGATGTGTTAACATTAAACGCTTAGCTCACTCGGTTTTCAGTAAAGCAGGGAGGGTAATGGACTTGGGATTTAAGGTCCAGACAATAGATTTCCTTAGTGTGCATCCAGTCCAGTGGATGGTTCTGGTAGCGACCAGTTGGCCAGATATTGTCCACTTGCCTGATCTTCTTGGAAAGATCCCACCGCCAAATATGTTAGCCCATTAGCTCTGATCGCTGTCAATGTGGGTAAGAATGAAGTTTTCAACCAGTGAGGGAGGGAACAGATCTCTTATCCAAGTCTTTCTAGACTGAATTTCTAGACGTTTCCAATAATCTTGTTTGTCTGTGGAAATGTGGTGACAGATGTTTTATCAAGTGACTGGGGATTGGAGGCTCTGTATCACATCAGGAGCAGACTTTCAAACAGGAAAGCCACGCCGATGGCTGCCGGGTGAGTGTCCCGAGGTCCTGCTATTTATGATGTGACACTGGTCTATATTTAGGAGTTCCCCAGAATACGTCCACAGATGGAATGGTTGGAAATAGACTGACCATTTGAAGGAACTTAAAATTACAAGTGTTCAGAAATTAAAAGATCAGGAGTACTTAAAATAAGTGACCCGGGGAACGAAAATCTAGCACCCAGCATTTTTACATCAACACTCCTTTTTGTGTGCTAGAATTCACACCTGCATGTGATGTAAGGCACGTGATTAGCTTCCCTGGTAGTTGAGAGTTTAAGTTCTCTCAAATCAACACCTGAATGTCTGTGACACTTTGGGGGACATTAAGGCAATAGTTTTCTTTGGATGGAGATACTTTAGGTCATCAGTCAGAGTCGAAATTTTCAGTGGCATAGCCATTATTCATTTTCTGCCAAAGTTCTTTCTCCTTTTTTATCCCCTAAAGACTGAATCCCATTTTGGTTTAGAATATCAATACATCCAGGGGCGCCTGGGTGATTCAGTTGTTTAAGTGTCTGACTCTTGATATCCGCTCAGGTCATGAACTTGCAGTAGTGGGATTGAGCCCCTTGTGGGGCTCTGTGCTGAGCGTGGAGACTGCCTGGGGCTTTCTCTCTCTCCCTCTGCCTCTTCTCATCCCCTGCTCTCTCCCTCTCTCTCTCAAAATAAATAAACATTAAAAAAGAATATCCATATATGTAATTATGTATACTCACATATGAAGGAGGAGGAGATCACATGACCTGTGATCTGATCAGTGATACAGACAGACTCGGGCAGCACGCACAGTTAGTACCTTTCTTTCCCTTTGCAGGGAAGGAAAACTTTTCCCTTCGGTTCTCGGTTCTGTGGTTGGCATAATAATTAAATCGATGCAAGCCATGGGGCGCCTGGGTGGTGCAGTCGGTTAAGCATCCAACTTCAGCCAGGTCACGATCTCGGGTCCGTGAGTTCGAGCCCCGCGTCGGGCTCTGGGCTGATGGCTCGGAGCCTGGAGCCTGTTTCTGATTCTGTGTCTCCCTCTCTCTCTGCCCCTCCCCCGTTCATGCTCTGTCTCTCTCTGTCCCAAAAAAATAAATAAACGTTAAAAAAATAATAATAAAAAAAATGAAATAAAATAAATCGATGCAAGCCAGATCCCCAGGAGAAAAAGAAATTGAATTCTGTACCTGTGGACACCACACAAAGTCATGAGATGCCCTCTCAGATAATCAGACAATTATGTGCCATGCTGAGCCAAGGGAAGGGGATGAGATCTGGGCTCCCAAAGGGGAGAAAGACATTTCATAAGAAGATGGGCAGAGCAAATGTTTTGTAAACAAATGTTTGCCATGCCATGCGGATAAGCCTTTCTAATAGGAAAAGTTCTCTCTGAACAGCTCTCTTTCTGGTACAGGTTGCGTATCTAAATCCTTTTATGCAGTTGAGGAGAGCTCAAAAGCTTTTCTGGGAGCACCTGGGTGGCTCAGTCAGTTAGGCATCCTACTTTGGCTCAGGTCGTGACTTTGGCTTGTGGGTTCAAGCCCCGTGTCGGGCTCTGTGCTGACAGCTCAGAGCCTGGAGCTGCTTTGGATTCTATGTCTCCCTCTCTCTCTGTCCCTCCCCACTCATGCTCTGTCTCTGTCTCTCTCTTTCTCGCTCTCAAAAATAAATAAACATTAAAAAAAAAAAAGCTTTTCTGGGGGCTATTGAGACTTGATTGTCTCCAGCTCAAAATAATCCACATGCTAAAGTGATACATTCTGGGGTCACAAATTCTGCTTACCGCCCCCCCCCCTTCCTTAAAGTGTCTAGAACTGAGCCAATAGCCTTGAAGCATCCGATGGTCATTTGGTGTCCAGAAAAAAGAAAGCCATACACACAGCAAGGAGATAAGACAGCACCCTGATGTCCTTATGGGTCCTTTTTCGAAATGTAACCTTGTATAAATATCAGGTATACAATGTATTACTTCGGTACATTTATATATTGTAATATCGTTGCCGATACAGTGACCTGTATCATCACATCACGTGTTTATAGTACAATATTATTGTCTATATTTCTTATATCGTGTATTAGATCTCCATACCTTATTTGTTACTTGTTACAATTTGTATTTTCACGTCCTGGTAGCTGGCGTAACTTTTTTAGATTCCGATATAAGACCCGGGCTCCTAGCACAGTGACCTCGGGTAGCCAGAGGTGATGCATCTTTGGGGTTAGCCTTTGCTAGTCAGATAGTTTATTTTCTCTTGCTTTAGTGTTTGTTTTGTTTTCTTTTTTCAGGTGGACTCATTTCTAAACAATACACATGATTATGTATTTATTCCTTCACTGAATATTAACAGTTATATAATAATTACCTAATGGAAGATAGCCACAAACAGACAGCTGTTGTTTTGATGCTTTGGGATACATGGAGGCTACGTGAAGATACGGGATAAAAACTTATGGTTTTTATCAGAAATATTTTAAACATCAGCATAGGAGGCATACTCCTGGATTACCTCACATAGGTTATTTAACTTCTCTGTGCTTGATCTTCTCATCCATGATGTTTTATTATTAATAGTACCATATGAAATTCTAATAATTGATCAGATAGGACTTTGCAAAGTACGTGAACTGTACCGAGGTGTCCAGTTTGTATGGGTTCCTTTTCCTCCAATCTTTCCCATCATTATTTACTCATTACAATGTATCACACATATTGTCAAATTAAGCCACAGAGAATCTTGTGTAACTTGAGAACTCAGAACAAGATGTTAAAGTCACCAATCATCAATTTTTTTAATGTTTATTTGAGAGAGAGAGAGAGAGAGAGAGAATGCACAAGTGGGGGAGGGACAGAGAGAGAGGGAAGGAAAAAATCCCAGGCAAGCTCCCCGCCCTCAGTACAGAGCCCAACGTGGGGCTCGATCTCAAGAACCGTGAGATCATGACCTGAACCAAAAACCAAGAGTTGATGCTTAATTGACTGAGTCCCCCAGGCGCCCTCTTAATCACCAGTTTCTAATTGATAACACAAGCTGTACTCAAAATGCATTCATGCGTAGATGTTTGTATACACATACACACAGACACAGACACACACACGTCTGTTGTATGGACGTAGTTTCTATTCACAAGATGGGCAAAAACACAGGCTGGAAGAGAGACGGCTTCAACCGTGCTGGTCACAGAAGTGGGAGTATTTTGAAAAATGTAGGGAGGCGGCACAATATGGAGTTCACACCATGTCAGTCTTTGATCAGTTTGCTTCTCATACTGGTTTTCTGCAGCATCGGTTTCTTAACATCAAAGAAAATAAGCACATGGCAGGTGTCGGTGCCATTCAATTCTGGACTGTGTTCCAAATCTCAGGTGGTTTTTACCCAAGAAGTTCGACACAAAACTCTTTATACATCCTCACATAAACCCTTCATTAAACGATTCTCCACTTAGCATGATTACGTAACTACTTTCCATATGCTTCCTACTCCAATACCTAGACAAAACAAACAAACAAACAAACAAAAATGACATTTCTACACTTTCTTTTCCTATTTTCTTTTATCTACTTTTTCTCTGGTATTATAATAAGCATCACTAGTACTGTTGATTAAATCACATATTGCTTCATATAAATACAAAAGTTTTTGTTTCAGTGGTTAATTATTAAATCATTATAATATGAAAATGTTGATTTTGCCATGGCGATTTTTATTAAAACTTTCTATTATCATAATGGATAGCTACCATTAGTTATGATATAGTCCTTCAATAGGATGGTGATTTAGAAAGTTAATTTTGTCAGGATGATAAGCGTGTTGGGTAAGATCTCCTACGTAGAAGATAAGAAAATTAAGACAAAAACCTTGGTCTCTACTCTCTTAATCGTATCTTGAGAAGAAACATGGAATTCTGGAAGAATCTATTTGGACTTCATTTTTCAGTACTAAAATGCATGAACTTTTATTAATTTCATAACTCCAAAATTTAAACTAATTTCAAATGATTAAACTACACCCCCCAAAGGAGGAATTGAAAGGCTTTTTAATGTAGGAAAATGTCTAAATTGCACAAACTTTAATGAGGCTTGCCTTAATTAGGAAAGCGAACCTCCTCGTGTGTTCTATTTATTCCCTAAGTCATGAAGAACAACAAACATCTGTATCATTACATAAAAGACCAAGGGAAACTTAGCAAATATAAATCAGTAACGAGATTTCTGTCAACATGCTCTCTAGGGTCAAACATGTTCTCACACCAACATAGAGGTGTATCAGTTCTGGACAGTGACTGCATCCGATGATTTACCAGAGACCCAGAGCTGCCAATTGACACACGTTTCCGGAAGCCCTTGAATGTTCTAGAACTATGGGTACACATCAACAGCAGGTATTTCAGCCACAACTTTTAAACAACACTGTTTCCTTGAATAATAAGCTTTTCCCAAATCACCCCAGCACTCAGATGAAGACCCCAGCTTTGCCACAGGCTGTGTGATTTCATGAAATCGCTTTATCCGTTAGTGCCCTCAATAGTGCAAAAGCAGCTCCTACCTGGAGGGGTTTCTAGAAGGGCAACAAAGAATGTGAGCAAAGCACCCGACTCACATCGGGTGTTTAACGTTTCTTTGTTGCCTTTCCAAGTGGGTTTTGGGATTCAGTGAGGAATACTCCACTTATTCTCTTTTGTGATGAGTGTACCGTTACTGAGGTCAAAGCTGTTAATGGCCCCTCATCTCTGTACAGCACAGACATTGGTGTTTTGGTTTAATGTGAGCTACGGGTAGGGATTTTTGTTTAGTTCGTAGTTGTAAGACTCAGCTCGAAGATCAGTTTCTGACAAATAATTGGTTTTCAATAAATATTTGGTGAGTAACTGACAACCCCCTGTTTCTAGAGGAATCTCATTTTGTACTGCTTCCCTTGTCCTAAGTCAGATCTTATAATACAAGAAAGCTATACGTCTCTTCCTTGGCCTGGCATTTATCTTACCTGGCCAGAGGAAACCCACTTTGTAGCAAACACATTTGCTCTTTCCAAGGTAAATTAGCCTTCTGATCAGGCTAGATAAAACATGATTTAAGAACCGAACCAATAGCTGGCTGTATTTTCCTTCTGGAGCACATTATCGTGGATGATTTCCCCCATCAGTTACCATTTCAAACAGTAGATGAAAATGCCATTCCTGGGAGTCTATAAAAGGCACAATAAAATGAATCACAACCAAGCTTAAAAGCATTTTTGAAGGAAGAAATTAAAATAAAGTGTAAATCCTCCACCAGAAGCCAGGAATAATTTAGGTTCATTTGCATTGCCTGGTTTGTAACTAAATTAACTTCACGTATTAGGTGCGACAGAGTCTGCTTATCACTCTGGTTACTATTGAAATAACGGCACAACATTATGAACTGGAAGAATAAAGCGGTGATATGAACAAAGGCAGAAAAACAAGCGTTAAGTCCGGCGTCGTCTTCTAGAGATATTTGATATGCACCCTTCCCACATCACTGACTCGCTGACTCCGGGATTGCTATCTGGAGGATGAAATCAATATTACAGAATTACAGAGTCTAAGACAGACCTGTTGTAATCAGTTCATTTCCAGAGAAGCCCAGATTTAGAAACAAAAAAAAGGAGGGGGGTGGATTTAACCTGACTTTCCCAAATCCTGATAATAAATTATTTTGCCCTACTTGGTTGGGCACAGTCATTTATTTCGTCCCGTTTCACCCCTCTCCTCTTCCGGAACGAGTTCCATCTTTGATGAACTCAGAGCAGCAGTTCGGCAGACCGAAACTAGAACCTTCTGCACAGGCGGACACAGAGCCCAGGGAGTGCAAGTGCTCCCCACGTCGCACAGGGAGTCGCGGGCTGTCCCGATGCCGGGTCCTTCCCAGTGCCAGGAAATCCTACAGGAAGAGTTGGGCTTTTCATCCCGTTCCCTTCCTCTTGCCTGGACATCTCAGTGACGACTGTCCAGAGTGCGGACAGAGGCGGAACTTGTGCACAGACACGAGCGCATCACGGCTGCTGCGAGCCTGTCAGTGTCACCAGCCTGTGAGCGGGAGGCTGTCTCTAGAACTTTCACCTGCCATGCTCCGTGCTGACGGCGTGGTGAAGAGATCCGGCATCAGCGCTGGCAGGGAGCACCACGCCGTGACCGGGAGGACCTTCCTCACCTTCTCGAACCGTCTACATGGAAGGACAGGTTGCTTTTCCCTTGTCTTTTTGCACGCAGCCTACACGAGACTGATCCTTTGTGAAATATACTAACACGAGTGTCTCGAATGATCTGAAGCACTTAAAAAAAAAAAAGACATATGTGCAAACTATGCCCTGGTAGTTTTCTGACTCTGTTCAACACAAATATGTTTACTTTTTATTAAATATAATCCAACCAAGTATAATATAAAATAAAAAGAGTTACCTGGATGAAGATAAGTGTTACATCTATCCATTTTGTTTCCTGAAAATATGCTTATGAGTGATGAATACAGACAAGAATACCTTCAGAGCTGCTTACGATTGTTCAATAATAACTAAACAAAAATTGCGCTTGAAATTTTGATTTCCGGTATCAATGCATACAGATGAGTTTTTCGCAAACACTGATATATCAATATTTAAAGTTTTTAACGTGACCAAAAGACTTATTTTTGTTTGTTAACCTATCTTGTCCAGTTTGGATTGACAACATATTATTTGACACCTGCAATAAATACCTAAATTGTTTCCATTTTATTATAATCAACCTTTTGCTACAAAAACCAGTCTTTCAGAAGTATGGTAATAGGAATGGAAAAAAGAAACAAAACTTAAAAGTTTCTGCAAGCCCAGGACTTTTATTTTTAACTTTAATCCAAAGTGAATCAAAGGATGCTTCAAAAAGAAACAAAGACATTTTCAAAATTCATCTTTAATGCATTAGTAGCTAATTCAAGCAAATTGTCCGGTATAATTATGGTTAGATTTAAATAATCTCTGGATAAAAATAATGGATTCGGTATCACTGAAAGATCTTTTAAATGTAACTACAATTTTTTCATTTATAAATTGAACTATAAAACTATAATTCCCTGTCCATATAGATGTCCTTTGGTTGCGAAAAAATTTCAAGACATTTTATCAAGTTTATAAAGCATTTGTCGATAACTTCCCAT
Organism: Herpailurus yagouaroundi; assembly: GCF_014898765.1. Lineage (NCBI taxonomy): Eukaryota > Metazoa > Chordata > Mammalia > Carnivora > Felidae > Herpailurus > Herpailurus yagouaroundi. The sequence goes on along the minus strand of NW_024412445.1, from coordinate 3,575,253 downwards.
ATATAAGCAACATGAAGATCATCATCAACTTGATCCAAAACTGTTAAATCACAGAACTTGTCATAATCATCTGTAGAAATTCTATTCTTCAGAAGCTGTTAATTTTGCTTTCTAATTACGTCTGTTATTGAACGACCTTTCATTCCTTCCTGGCATGGATAATTCAGATTACGAAAAATGCCAAAGATGTAAAACAACACACAGGTCCTGCTGTGTTTAATCTACTTGTTTATACTTGTTTCTTTTTTTTATATATGTCTATTTATTCCTCTCGAGAGAGAGAAAGCACACGTAGGGGAAGGGTAGCGAGAGGGAGAGAGAGAATCCCAGGAAGGCTCTACACCATCAGAGCAGAGCCCGAAACAGGTTTGAACTCATAAGCTGTGAGATCATGACCAAGACCAAGAGTCGGACGCTTACCTGACTGAGCCCCCTGGGTGCCCCTACGCTTGTTTCTTGTGTCAGAATGTGGATTGGCCATTCCGCAGTGCAAACATTCTCAACTGAATTGTTCCCAATGATGGCTCTCAGGCTTCAGCATTTGTACTCGTTATTCATGATCAATGTCTACCTTATCAAACGATGATCGCAATAATCTAAAATGTAAAGCATTAGACTGTACACAATTCACCGATTTCGCTTTAACATCACACACAATGCAGCTCCGCCCACTTTGGGCGGGAAGGCAAAGCCTCCTCTGTGACAGGATTACTGGACTCACATTTTGAAGGCAGCTCCATAACCGGGGTGAACACCCAGAACGTTCTCGTGGACATATCCGTGTGATCTCAACAATTGTCTGCACAGCACTTAAACTCCAAACCGCATTTGATGATAGTGTAATATTTGGTGGTTTATGTAGTTTAGAGCTAGTTGTGTTTGTCAGAATTGAGGCTGAAAACAACAACAACGATTTTCCTTTATTTTGCTGTCAAGTTCAAATAGCACATACGCCAAAAGCCCACGAAGTGCCATGTTAGCAACATTTTTGCGTTCAGAGACTGCCTCAGTAGTGATGGGGCTGACTGCGTGCACAGGCCACCCATCAGTCTTCCACTGATGTATGGGCTCAGCGACCACGTTAGGAAAAAGAAATACTCCGTGTAAGACCCCGTAACGCATCAATCTTTGGGCGTGAAATATTGAACAGTTGCTCGTTAACTCTTTAGCGTGATGGGCTTTCTTTCAAATAAATCTTTGGTTTTGAACTTCTTTCCGTGTGCTGTGCTTGTAAATGCTGCTTGCGTTTGGATGGTTCACTGCTTCATTAGACAGCGTACCTCCCCAAATAACACACTCTGGTTTTAGCACTTGACCCTCAATTATGGTTTCAAAACAAAACTCAAATCATGATGAATCATGCTGCTGAATAAAACTAAAAAAAAAAAAAAAAGAAAGAGGCAGTAAAAAGAAAAGTTAACCTAACTGCTTTACAAATGAATATATAACTAGACGGTAGAGGGTGGGGAAAAAGGAATGCACGTTGACTTGGATATTCGGGATCTAAAGACAAAAGATCTATGTAGAGATACGGTACTATGGTCAGTAAATTTACCTCTTAGGAGTGTGTAGGTTAGTAATAGTAATTCTGCATGCTAAGATGGAACAAATAGGTAAATATATTGGGGATGATAAGAGTCAGGTTTCTTTTTTTTTTAACTTTATCCATTTATTTTGAGAGAGAGAGAGAGAGTGTGTGTGTGCATGTGCACGCAGTGTGGGGGAAGGGGCGACAGAAAGAGAGAGAGAGAGGGACAGAGAATCCCAAACAGGCTCCATGCTGTCAGCACAGAGCCTGACTCAGGACTCAAACTCACAAACTGTGAGATCATGACCTGAGCCGAGATTAAGAGTCAGACGCTTAACCAACTGAGCCACCTACACACCCTGAGAATCAGGTGTAAAAAAAAGAAGTTGGAAATATGCAGGAGGAAAGAGTGGGGTGAGTCCTGGCATGTGAGGTTGGCGTCAGAAGAATCAATGTGAACACACAGGAAGAGAGAGTAACAGAAATGACTACAGACAGGCGTGTCTATGTGGGCTAGTACGCACAAGCAAGAGAAAAGCCATCATGTTCACAGTCCCTGCCCGTGTTCAAAGGGAAGAGATTATATAGGTGTGTAGTCTGGGAGTGGGAATCTAAGGGGTTATTTTAGAAATCTGCCCACCACAAGGATAATCACAAAAAAGCTTACTACTCATACTTAAGGGAGTTGTGTGGACAGCTTGCTCCTTGAAATCACAAATAAGACAATTCCCATAGAATAAGAACAGCGCCTAATTTAAATATGTTATTGAGTTCCTGGTCAGTGCTATAAGACAAGAAACAGAAATTAAGTTTGTGAGGGTTTTAAATGAAGAAATTAAAATGTTGCTCTGTTTATAGTCAAATGGCATAAAACAACACTCAAAGATTTTGGGATGAACAACAAAGAACAATATGTGAAATTAGCCGTGTTTCCAGATTCAGCCATGTCATTAGAGGTCAGCAATTATAAATGAACTTTTTACACACTACAATTTGCAACGGCAGCAAGGAACATCACCTTCCCAGGAAGAAAGCTGCGGAAAAGATTCAAGATATCTACACGGAAAAATGTGTGAGATTATCGAGGAAACTTTAAAGGGCCTAAATAGAGTGAAAAATACATCATCTTCCTAAATCCGAAGATAAATATTAGGAAGATATTAATATTCTCCTAATAACCTAGAGATGCCACTGAATTCCAGTGCAAAATAAAGCAGATTTTAAATGTGGAAATTGAGAAACTGCTTCTAAAAAATCATATGAAAACACAAACCCGTAGAAAGCCTACACTCCCTAATTTCAAAGTATTTCTCAAAGTGACATTAATCAAAGCAGTGTCATATGGGGACTATAGATAGTAAATAGACTGATGGGTCCATAGGATTCCAAAACAGACCCACCCAATTGTAGTTTTATTAATTACATTGTGACACCTCAAAGCAGAGGAGGGAAGGCGATCTGTTTAATAAATGGTGGCAAATCAGGTGCAGAACAACATGAAAAATGGTAATTTAACCTTGACCCCCACGTTACATCATATTACACAATGCAATTACACAAAGAGGATAAACATAAATTTTTTTTTATAGAAGATAAAGTTTCTAGAAGGTAACTCAGCAGAATATCATCCTGATTCTGGGACAGGCAAATCTTTTTTTCTTTTTTTTAACAGGAGAAAACCTGCAACATTGAAAAGATAATTAACGATAAATTATAACACATTAACATTGGTGATTTCTTTTCATCAGCAGGCCCTCTTGAAAGTGACAGGAAAGTCATGGATTTCAGAAGGTATTTGCCCTACATATAATGGAAAGGAACTCCTATCAGTAATACAAATAAAATACTTCCCTCCAGGAATTAAATGGCATGTGCTCTAACAGCCAAAATAGGTAAGAGATTTCAACGGGCAGTTCAACACAGCACAGAAAAGGGAAAATAAAATTAAACCCCAAACAAGATACTATAACACACCCTCAGAATCGCGAACGTGAGCGATGAATGACAGTATCCATTTACCCCTGGGGATGTGGAGAAATAGGAAATCGTACACACTACAGTGGGGCGCCCGGGTGGCTCAGTCTGTTAAGCTTCTGACTTCAGCTCAGGTCATGAGCTCGCGGTTCATGAGTTGGAGCCCCGTGTCGGGCTCTGCGCTGATAGCTTGGAGCCTGGAGCCTACTCTGGATTCTTTGTCTCCCTCTCTTTCTGCCCCTCCCCTACCCCACACTCTCTCTCTCTCTCTCTCTCTCTCTCTCAAAAATAAACAAGCATTAAAAAAAAAAAATCTGATATACTATTGCTGGTGTTAGTGCTATTTGGTACAACCAAGTGGGAACACTGTGGGGAACTATCTACCAAAAGGGGCCTACACATACCACACCATGTAGCCGAGGCACTGCTAGGTCTTAAAACAGAAGGGTTGACGGTAGGTCTGTAGTCCTACTTTCTCTACATCGACCTTTTTCTTCTTGGATCAACCAAAGACACGCTGACCTAGAACCAATCTCCTAGTGAATATGATGTTTTGCTGGCAGAAAATGGCTCACTAGGGTCTTTTCGATCTAAAAATTACTTTTATTGGCATATATCTGGTACGTCCAGATTGTTGGTTTCACGTAAATGTAGAGCATCTAAATCTGTTGTATATGTAAAGTTGAACAACACATTTATGAACGGAAGTTGGTCACCTCATGTGACTTCACCTCTGTGTGACAAATCTGAATTACTTCAACTATGCTGACACGTACAACAGGCACTGTTAGCCCTTGTCTGCCATTCTAAAACCAGAATGGGTCCCAGTTGAGGAAAGGGGACAGCTTGAAGGCTGTTTCTGCCCGTGGGGGTTTGCCCAAAGGAGAAATGCCAGGCTAGAAGTGCATTTTGCTCATCTTGGAATCACTCATTAAGCTTGAGGTTGGTCTACAACGCTTGTGAGTTTGCTTTGCCCAGTCTGTCCCTTGTGGGAACACCGTCTGGTGTCTGTGGCAGGGTTGTTTTTCAGGACCACAAATCATACTGGTGAAGGCACTTTTTGACTAAACGTATGGCAAGGAGAGGAAAGCATGATGAGATTCTGATTTGTTTATGCATCTTTGGTTTAAAGTGGTGAGAGACTGAGGACCCTGCATACAATCCCTCATCAATGGGATTTGGAAGAAATAGAGGCCAAGAGGTCTGGCCAAGGGAGCAGAGAAAGAATTTTAGGAAGAGAAGATGTTAGCAAATGCCATTTCCCCAATGCTATTAGCATTGTCACCACATAAAACTAAAGGAAGAGATCGGATGGAAGAGAGATTCCAGGCCAGCTCTCGAAGCTCTGGAAGGCACGACCTTGCCTCCATGGCCATGCGGGTGGGCATAATATTCACCTGCTAAAATAGCTCACAACCTGTAATCACACAGAAGAGGCCAGAAGTACCCAGGCCGTGGTCAGGTATGCATCACAGAGGTATATCTGTGACAGAGCGGGGGCATTTTACGAGGCCAATCAAGAAAAAGCTGACATACACATGCCAGCCTGGATTCTCAGAATCCACAACCCAGGGGGCACATGGCCAGTGGCACAAACTAGTGCGTGGGAGGCAAAATTGGAGTTTATAACATACTTCGAAGTAATGTTAGGCATGCAGGAAGCCCAGTGTTTATTCTAGAAGTATCAGAGAGACATATCGGATTTAACTCCATTGATTCAGACTCTGGTGCTATGATATAAGAACCACCCCAGACTTGGGGTTTGTTATATAACCTTATTCTTCAAGGGCCACTAAAGCCTGGAGAAGTCACTAACTGATCAGATAACTCAATCTCCTTTACAGGAATGAAGGATGGAAAGGATCCATGCTATCCAGAAGAAAAATGGCGCCCATGGAAAATTTGTACTGGTGAGCAAAGAAGAGGCAAACAGCCTCAACAGTGACCCCCACTCTCAGTGGGGAGCCTGATGTAAGGCTCAAACCCATGAACCATGAGATCATGACCTGAGCCCAAATCAAGAGCTGGATGCTTATGAGCCACCCAGGCGCCCAACAGAGCCGTTGTTTAGATGCGTCCTGAGAAATGAACAAAGGAAGAAGCATGGCTTCATCATTCTACTTACAGGTGGAATTCGTGGCTCTAGAAAGTTACAATACAGGTGGCCAGAGCCAGGAGAGAGAGGGCACGGGGAAGTCATTACCGAATGGGTACAGAGTCTCTATCAGGATAACGAACACATTGTGGAAATATTTGTGATGGTTGTAAAATGTTGCAAATGTACCTGATGCACTACCTCCCATTCAGTCCGTGGAATCTGAAAACAAACAAAGAAACAAAAAACTGATAGAACATTCAGGATCTGCTTGCGTTTGATCCAGCCAGGATCCTGGGCTGGTTACAGTGATATGTGCAGGATGAACCAACTTTGGTATGGGGAACTTTTGAGGCTAGAGTGTCAGCTGGAGGGATACCCATGGCAGGTAAAGATGGAACTCGAAGTGATCTCAGAGTGGAAACTGGACGGTACAATGGTGTGGTTGAGGGTACTAGGAAGGCCATGATTCAACTGCAAATCAGAAAACACACTGCAGGTGTGACTGTTCCACTGTTGCCTGAAAACAGAATTGGGGTTAAAATTGTAGACCTCTGCCTTACCATTCGGCCAACATGGGTGATAACCAAGTCTGCCCTTTGTCTCTGGGACCTTCAGAACTGCCCAAACGTTCTTCTGTAGAAACACTAAGCAAGAGAGAATGGCAAGATGGAAGTAAGAGACCACTTCTCTCACGAAGAAGAGAGAATGGTCCCCCACTGGCCCCATTTTGATTAAACTCGTTTTGGCTGGGACCAAGGGAGAGGGCTGAGGTCACTGAGACCAATGACTGCGCAGGTGAAATGCTGCATGTGATTGCTTCAGCCATGTGCCCAGTATGGTAAAGATGGTGGCCGAACAGCACAAGGCCAAGGGCGATTGGCTTTCACACCAGACCTAATTGCTTCTTTTCCATCCATCCTGCTTTGGAATCCAGCTGAGCACAATTTGCATTCGTGTCCAATGACCTCCAGTTCACTTTCCCATCTTTGCCGCAGGGATATTTAAATCTGGCATCATATTCTCAGAAGCTACCGTAGTGAGATTTGGTCTTGATAACCCTTCAGGATAAGCTGGTGATCTTCACCGATTTGTCATTTTAATCGGCCCTTGGGAGGAGGAAAAACAGGAGGATTTAAGGACTGTAATCAACCATATGACAAATCTGGAAAATACACCCAGCTCAAACTCGATGCCGGGTCTAGTGTGAGAAATTTTGGAAATTGCAGGAGACAAAACAAGAGAAGCATCCTTAAAACTCGAAGAAATAAATTGTTCTCTCTCACTGATCCGCCCTTACAGAGGAAGGGAGTAGATGCTCAGGCTTGTTGAAGTTTGGGCAAAACCCCCCCCCCCCCCCCCCCCCCAGGAATCCTGCTGTGGATTTACAAAGTCACAAGGAATGAATCTAAATTTACACTGAGCCCTGGGCAGAAATAACAATGTTTACAAAGGGCTGCTGAGGAGGCAAGTATAGCTGGGGTGTAAATATCTCCTGGATGCTTTTTGAAGGGTCTGCAACCAGAACGCATGTGGACGGAAGCATCTGGCAGGGACCCAGTTCTGTTACTCAGCAAATCCATTCCCCAGAGCAGTGACTTCACATGGTCCTGTCTGAAGACAGCCGTGAGCTTCTGCTGGATAACAGAGACATCGATAACCCTGAGACCAGAAACGCCTATCAGGCAGAGGAACGCTTGCCTCGAGAGGGTGGAGCTCCGCAGAGCTCACTGATCAAAGAGAAATTGTTTATTCCAAAGCCCAAGACCTGGGCAACTTCGTGGAGAGTTCAACTCTTTCCTGAGCATGGAGCTTCCTTGCTTGTGAAACTAACGGTTCCCTGCCCTTGCTACCGTATTGGTCTCAACTATAATTCTTTCCAGCTAAGACTACACGACTTCCTTGTTTAGTTCCTGGTGTCACACACGGCAGCTTCTGGATTCAGGGTCATGTGCCTTACAACTGTGGTAGAGGAAAGTAGTGGTCAATCTGCAGGCTGAGTGGAGCGGAAGGCATGCATTTGGTGATGGAGAAGAAGGGGGTTTACGCCCTCAGAGGACTCTGAGGATTTAGGGAAATTTAAATCAATAGACTACAAACTTGCTACTGTGAATGTAGCCCTAGGAGATTGTATGATAAGATACAGCCAAAGTAGGGGCACCTGGGTGGCTCAGTGGGTTGAGCATCTGACTTCAGCTCAGGTCATGATCTCACAGTTCGTGAGTTCGAGCCCCGTGTCGGGCTCTGTGCTGACAGCTCGGAGCCTGGAGCCTGCTTCCGATTCTGTGTCTCCCTCTCTCTCTGCCTCTTTCCCGCTCACGCTGTCTCTTTCTCTTAAAAAAAAAAAAAATCAACATTAGGGGCACCTGGGTGGCTCAGTTAGTTGCGTGTCCGACTTCAGCTCTGGTCATGCTCTCATAGTTCGTGAGTTCGAGCCCCACATCGGGCTCTGTGCGGTCAGCTCAGAGCCCGGAGCCTGCTTCGGATTCTGTGTCTTGCTCTCTCTCTGCCCCTTCCCTGCTCACATTCTGTCTCTCTCAAAAAATAAATAAACATTAAAAACTTTTAAAAAAAAGATACAGACAAAGTAAATTCCTATGTACATTTAGAAGAAAAATTAAGATAAGTCAGGCATATACTGGTCCAGAAGGACATTGGAATACTAAAGCAGACACCTTGATCGAATCTTACAACTAGTTTCATTAAATGACCGTGCATCTGTGTGCTCCAACAGGGTATAGATACAGCAAATGATGGCACAGTCCTCTTGAGTAGACGGAAACAACGAGCATAGTAGGAAACTGAGCTCAGTGTCAGTTTCATCCTCCATGAGGATGATTTTAGGTAGAACTAAAGTCCCAAGACAAAAGACTGCACATGGTTGGCAAGAGAATACAATTGAACAGACAGGTACATGTGCGTGCGTAGCGTGGGGCCTCTACGAGTGTGTGCCATCCAGAATTGACCCTTGTCCTGTCTAGACTTTGCACAGTCTGCAATGGAAACAGAAGCAACCGCAGAAAATTTGAGAATAAGAAAACACGATAGGGGTGCCCAGGTGGCTCAGTCCGTTAACCCTCCGACTCTTGATTTTGGCTCAGGTCATGATCTCGCCGTTCATGAGATCAAGCCCCACGTCAGGGTCCACGCCAAAAGTGCGGAGCCTGCTTAGGATTCTCTCTCCCTCTCTCCCTGCCCCTCCCCCTCTCTTTTGCTCTCTCAAAATAAATACATAAACTTAAAAAAAAAAGAAAGAGAACGTAACAGCATCGTCAAAGTCATTACCGGAGTTAGTATTCCATCAACTGGACGCACCTGGTTGTGTTCCTCTGTGATCCAGGTATGAACATCACCACTAGGAATGTGCAAAGATGGCCAAGGGGATGTGAAGCACCTTGCACATTACTGATGATCATTTCACAGACTTTCATAATCGTATAAAAACTGGAATGGGGAATTAAAACAGATGATGAGAATGGGTTGACAAATCGCTAAATCACCTAGAATTATGTGCCCTTAGGTTGAAGGAAATACTCCACATTTTGTCTTCCCACCTCCCTGAGGCTTTCTTTCTTTTCACCTGATTTAACCTTCGGGGGTGAGGGGGGTGTTCTTGTGTGTGCAATGAAGGACATTACTGAGGAGTGAAATATAATGTCTACATGACTATAATCTGCTGCCACTGAATTTAACCGTGTACCTTCTTATTATAACTTTTGTGGGTGGAGCATAATCTCACCCCATGCAGCTAATTTAGGATTAACAGCAATTATTCCTTTTTAAATCCTAGGACATCTTCCTGGGAATGCCACGAAGCAAAAGAGACAGCACCCGTGATATTACTAACCACTCCCAGGTAAGCAGGATCACCAAACTTGAAGTCTGCACAGTGTATTGAGCTTTTAACAATATAAACAAAAATTCTAAGAATGGGAAAGAAGAAAGAGTTCATTTTTATATGTCGGCTGAATTGGCCTGAACGATGCCCAGACAGCTGGCCAGACTTGATCCTGGATGTGTCTATGATGGCGTCCGCAGAAAAGACTAGGATTTGAGTTGGTAAACTGAGTGAAGATGGCCCTTGCCAATGGGAATGGGCACCATCCAATCCATCAAGGGCCTAAATAGAACCAAACGACAGAGAAAGGGTGAGTTTACTCTCTGTGCCTGAGCTGGAACATTCATCTTGTCCTGCCCTCAGTTGTCAGGGCCCCTGCTTCTCTGGGGTTTGGAGTCAGATTGGAACTTAAGCCATCAACCCCCAGCTTGCACGTCTTGGACTCGGACTGAACTACGCTGTCAGCTTTCCTGGGGTTCCAGCTTGCAGAAGGCAGACCGTGAGACTCTTCCCCTCCATGACTACATACACCAATTTGTATAATAAATCCTCTTATATGTATCTCCTTATCAGTCTCTTGATTGCTTGATCACTCTATATCCTATTGGTTCTGCTTCTCTGGAGAACCCTTCCTATATATAGGAAACTCCTCAAATCTATAAAAGACCATTGGAATGAGTCATACAGCTTTGCTGGTGAACCACATCTGAATATTTTAAATATCAATTAATTTCTATATACTGGTTACAAAGAATTGGGTAATTTAAGAGAAAAATTAGAAAGATACTTGATGTGGCAACCAAAAAAAATTATGTGACTAGAAATAAATTTAAATATTATGTGAATTACTCTATGGAGATATTTGTAATACTATGTGTATTTGTTTTTAGAGAGAGAACACACCTGAGGGGCGGAGAGGGGCAGAGAGAGAGAGAGAGAGGAATTTTTTTTTTTTTAATTTTTAAAACATTTTTAATGTTTATTTATTTTTGAAAGAGAGAGAAAGAAATACAGCATGAGCAGGGGAGGGGCAGAGAGAGTTGGAGACACAGAATCAGAAGGAGGCTCCAGGCTCCAAGCTGTCAGCACAGAGTTCAATGTGGGCCTCAAACTCACGAGCCGTGAGATCATGACCTGAGCTGAAGTTGGATGCTTAACCGACTGAGCCACCCAGTCGGCCCTTCTTTTTTTTTTTAATTAAAAAAATTTTTTTAATGTTTATTAAGAGAGAGAATCTTAAGCAGGCTCCATGTGGAGTCCGACACGGGGTTCAATCCCACAACCCTGGGATCATGACCTGAGCTGAAATCCAGAGTTAGATGCTCAGCCAACTGAGCCACCCAGGCGCGCCTGTAATACTATGTTTTAAAACATTAAACAAAGGGGGTGCCTGGGTGGCTCAGTCGGTTAAGTGGCCGACTTCAGCTCAGGTCATGATCTCACAGTCTGTGAGTTCGAGCTCCGTGTCAGGCTCTGTGCTGACAGCTCAGAGCCTGCTTCCGGTTCTGTATCTCCCTCTCTCTCTGCCCCTCCCCCATTCACACTCTGTCTCTTGAAAATAAATAAATGTTAAAAAAATTGTTTAAAAAAAAAAAAACAGGGGCGCCTGGGTGGCGCAGTCGGTTAAGCGTCCGACTTCAGCCAGGTCACGATCTCGCGGTCTGTGATTTCAAGCCCCGCGTCGGGCTCTGGGCTGATGGCTCGGAGCCTGGAGCCTGT
>NW_024412445.1:3522420-3563999 GCF_014898765.1 Herpailurus yagouaroundi | reverse complement strand
AAATAAACGTTGAAAAAAAAATTAAAAAAAAAAAAAAACATTAAACAAGGAAAGGCTGGATGACTCAGTTGGAAAAGCATACAACTCTTGATTGCAGGGACATGAGTTCAAGCCCTAGATTGGGCATGGAGATTACTCAAAAAAAACAATAAAATTAATTTTAAAAATCATATTAACATAGGCATAGGTAAATGAGATAGATAACTTATTCATAAGTAGGAAAACTCGACTCCACGTAGTTCTGTGCAAGTTTACAGGTAGATTCAGTGTAATTTTAATCTACACGACAGTAGGTTTCTTCATGAAAGATGACAGGTGATTCTAAAATGTGTTCAGAAGAGCGAAGGGTGAAGAACATTCTGTGGAAGAAGAAGATGGAGGGCAAGGAAGAGGGGGAGGGGGAGGAGGGCAGTAACAACATCCTGAAAGGTTCTTGCTTTACCAGAGGTAAAGTTTTATCGTAAGCAAAGGGAATGGGATAGGATTAGGCAACCTGACCTACAGAAATAGTGGCAGGGCCATCAGTATAAGTGAATGTGAAACAGGACAGAATCAATGCTGCCTATCACTGGTTGGGGGGGGTGGGGTGGCATTTAAACAGATTCATGGATTCGGTGATCCTTCTTTCACGAAGTAGAGCATACGTCCCTTGCCTTGATTGTCCATTGGACTTAGTGACTTCTAACAAGCCGCACTCATAGTAGGTCAGACAGACAACGCTATTCCCACCTTGTCCTCTCTCGGATCACTTTACCTTAGAGAAGCCAGCTGCCATGGCATACAGACATTCAAGCAGCCCTTCAGGGAGGCCCACTGAGGGCCTCCTGCCAACTGCCATGAGTCAAGTCCATCACCCAACATGTTTTTTTTTTTTTTAAGGTTATTTATTTATTTTCAAAGAGACAGAGACAGAGACAGAGATGAATTGGTGGGGAGGGGCAGAAGAGAGAGACAGAGAGAGAAAGAGGATCCCAAGCAAGTTTGGCTCTGTCACAGCACAGAGCCCAATGCAGGGCTCAAACTCAGGAAACCTCGAGATCATGACCTGAGCCAAAATGAAGAGTCGATGGCTTAACTGACTGAGACACCAGGCGCCCCATCTGTCCACATCTTAACGGTAACCGCAGGAGAGAAACTGAGTCAGAACCACCTAGTTAAGCTGCTATTGAACTCCTGACACATAGGAACTTGGAGATAAATGTTTGTTTGTTTGTTTGTTTAAACATTAAGTTTTGGAGTAATTGTTGTGTAATAGTGAAAAAAAAATACAACAGGAAAAGAGATGGTGTTGTCAATAAATGTTCTTATGGCAACTTCATACTCTGAAGAAAAATCCATTTAATGTTGAATGAAGACTTCACTAGAAATAGCAATACTCTAGAACTTTGGTTTAAAATATAAGAAAACACTCAATCTAGGTTTCATGCTAATAAAGGATGAAATGTACTACTTCAGAGAGAATTGATGAATTTGAGTACATTACCATTTAAAAGCATTTAATAAAGAACAGGAAATAACCATGTATAATAAAGAACAGGGAGAAAATATGGAAGCTATAAACTAGAAGATGTTTTTAAGTCCACTTAAATATATAAACTATTGGGGAGAAAAAAGAAAAGTGAACAATACAATAGGAAAAAAAAACAGGCAAAATAATTACATCACTCCTTTAGGAAAAAAAAAAATTCAACTGTTCAACTGTCCAATGAATATGTAAAAAGGTACAAGGGATTAAAAATTAAAAATAAAACGTGATAACATTCCATACCCACCAGTATGGAAAATAAGTTAAAATGTCAGACAATACTATTAGCTACGGTGAGAAGCAAGAGGTAATTATATATGCAGGTAATTCTGTGGGTAACAGGTGCATCTGCTTTGGCAAACACGCTGTCCCCACCTGTGAAGCTGATGACCGGCCAACCCACCATGGTTGGTGGCCATGCATTCTTCCCCTTGCTCACGACTAAACAGAGAAGCCCTGTGTTCCCCGCTCTGAGACCTCAGATCTGACCTCTTTTTACTACCCTAACTCCCACCCCCAATTCATGTCTCCCTCATATCTTGCCTAAATTATTAAAATATCCTCCTAACTAGGGGCGCCTGGGTGGCTCACTCGGTTAGGCATCCAACTCTTGATCTCAACTCAGGTCATGATCTCACAGTTCGTAGGATCAAGCCCCAAGCTGGGATCAGTGCTGAAAGCATGGAGCCTGCTTGAGATTCTCTCTCTCTCTCTCTCTCTCTCTCTCTCTCTCTGCCCCTCCCTTGCTCATTCTTTCTCTCTCTCTCCATCTCAAAATAAATAAATAAACATTAAAATACACATCCTCCTAAGCAGGCCCTTGTTGCTGGCTCTGTCACCCGCCTTCCCCATCATTCAGCACATTATCATTGGAGCAGCCATAGTGATTCTCCTCAAATACGTCATATCGTGCAAAAAATACCTCTACTGAGATCTTTCAAAGTTAGAGCAAATGCCTAGTTCCACCAAACTTCACAGTCTACCCCCAGCTCACCTCCTGGAACTCAACTTCTGATTATTTCTACCCCCGCCCCCCACTTCTTAGAGCACACCCCTTGTGCTCCACCCCAGGCCTTTCCCCTGACTTCTCATGAGACTCTGATCAGCGTTTGTAAAAGTGGGACACTTGGGGGGGTGGCCTGCCCTTGCCCCCCTATACCTTAAACTTATGCAGTTATGTGTATCAATTGTATCCCAATAAAACTGGGGAAAAATTAAATATTAACTCAATGAAAAAAAAAAACAATTTTAAGCCATTTGGGTTTGAGGATTATTTGCCACACCGTATAACCAGGCCCATGCTGACGAACATAATGTTTTATTTTCTGTCTTATTTATAATGTGCCTCTCTTCATAAGTATATAATCACCACAGGAAAAGAATTTTTGTGTTTCCTTCACTGCTCTAACTGCTCAGCACCTAAACAGCTTTGCGATGATTCTCAAAGCTATGTGCGTGGGTTCTCACGGTGCGTGGGTTCGAGCCCCGCGTCGGTCTCTGGGCTGATGGCTCAGAGCCTGGAGCCTGCTTCAGATGCTGGGTCTACCGCTCTCTTCCTGCCATCATCTCTCCAGTGAAAACTGGAGACATGTCTTGTGGTCTACCCGTTTTATATCCTCACAAGATCCTTGCACAACTACTAGAAATGCATACAAGAGAGCTTAAGGCAAATTGTTGTAATTGAAAAGCAAAAACTCATGAGCAGAACTGAAAACAACTATAAAATCTATCATGTGTTTTTGTTTTGTTTTTTTGCAAATTTTATTTAAATTCTAGTTAGTCAGCATACAGCGTGATATTGGTTTTAGGAGTAGAATTCCGTAGTTCATCTCTGACACACAACACCGGCTGCTCATCACAGGCGCCCTCTTTAATGCTCATCGCCCATCCAGCCCATCCCCCACCCACCTCCCTCCATCAACCCTCAGTTTGTTCTCTATTGTTAAGAGTCTCTCGTGGTTGCTTTCCCTCTCTTTTTTTTTCTATCATTGGTTGAAGAGATAGCTCATTGTGTTATTCTCCTACAACGGAATAGCATGAAATAATAATTTGTAAAAAACGATGAACGGCCATTTTCAATAGCATGCTGGGATCCCAGCAATCCAGTACCGAGTGGGAAAAAGCAAAGTCACATCCTAAATCCAGTTCATTACAATCACAAATTTCAGAAGGGTGGCCCCCCTTGGGGAATGGAGGCAGGTAGATGGGGTTGGAAGGGACTCACTGGAAGCAACCAAAAAGGGTTAGCGTCTCTTTCTTAAACTGGGTAGCGGGGTACGTGTTTGTGTGCTATCTGCTTTAGTTTTCTCTGGACCTTATAAATATACTTACGTAATTCCTCTGATGTGTAACATGTTTGACGCATACACGGAAACAAAGGTAACAAAAAAAAGCCAAAAGCGTCCATTTGAGTTATGTTTTTGAGAAGCAGCCCTGAAGCAAGGCAGTGAAATGGGATGCGCAGAGAGCTTCGGCTGCCGGGCACCACTCCGCTGCCCGTGTCTTCACCGATTTTCACCCTGACCTGTCCGCCCGCTAACACTGGGGTGAGAACAAATCCAGCAGCTACAAACGGCACTTGTCTTGCATGATTTCCTCCAAGCCAGGCACGAGGCCAGGCATTTAATTTGTTGCATCCCATTATCTTTTCAACCTACATCAAAGCCATGTGACCGTCCCCATTTGAATAAAGACATTGAAGATCCAAAGAGTGGAGGGAATTACTTCAAGGGGCGCCTGGGTGGCTCAGTCGGTTAAGCGTCCAGTTTTGACTCAGGCCATGATCTCACGGTTTGTGAGATCGAGCCCCGCATCAGGTGCTCTGCTTTCAGCACAGAGCCTGCTTGGGATCCTCTGTCCCTTAGCTCTCTGCCCCTCCCCCACTCGTGTTCTTTCTCTCTCTCCTCAAAAAAAAAAAAAATATATATATATATATGCATTAAAAAAAATTATTTCAAGGTCACTCAACCAGTAAGCAGAGGAGCTGGAATTAAGTCCTCTATGGACAATGTTAGAGTCTGTGCTGTTCTGGCAAGTTCTCGGGAAGCCCGTGGGAAAGCGTCCTGTGATATTCACTAATTTGATGTCAGTTAGCAAAAAGTTTCTATAATTTCTCTATTCAAACCATGTTGTGCTGTGGGTGGGGCTTCCAATCAGTCTGCCCCCTGGTTTGAAAGTCTCATTGCTTTGAGAAGGGGACCATTCCTGGGGAGTGATCCCTGCAGTCTTTGCCATGATGGTGACATCTGCTGTGTACCCTGCCCATGGTGACCACAGAGGAACCGGGATCCCGTGTTCCATCATCGATGAATCGTGCTGTTGCACTTCCCGGACGGAGTGCTCAGGATATGCCATCACTCCTGCAGGTAACTAAATAGCAAATACCTCTCCCTGCTGTGCCCACCCTGGACAGGGAGGGATGACCCTTCGTTTCAGGATTGAGGGCCAGTTGCTGTTGTAAGCCGGCACTGGACAAGACACAGTCCCTGATTTCCTGGAGCTCGTGTCCTTGGAAGGGTGAAGTTAATCAACAAGGAAGCGAATACACAGAAAAGACAATTCCGGACAGCCGCATATACCTCCTGGACAGTACGGCAGAATGTAGCACGGTATTATCAGCAAGGGTGGGGCGAGAAGGGGGTACTTTTGACTGAGGTCAGAGGGAGGCTTTCCAAGGAGATGCCATTTGATCTGAGACCTTAATGTGAAAAGCGAAAGAACAAGGCTAACACGAAGCCCCTGGGTCATAATGGATCCCACCAAGGGCACATAAATAAGAAGCCCCAAAGCCAGACCGAGAGGCGCATGATGCGGAGAGGACAATAGCCGCTATGGCAGGAGCTGGAGAGGTGCAGGAGGTGAAGCCATGGTGTGGACGGTGGCAGGTGGGACGGGGTCCTGAACCGGCCACCGTGCCTGCAGACTCCCAAGGGTACACAAAAGCCCCGGGGGGCTTACACGTTAGTTTTGCTCTTACCTGTGAAGGCACTTTTCACAGTGTGATCCCAGATGGCTTTCTCCTCCGGTCTCAACCTTGTATTTAAGACCCGCCCTTCTGCACTGACTTAGAACCCCTTGGCCAAGTTCACACCACACTGAAAGCTCTGTGCTCAGAGCGACCTCACCCAGCTCCCAGTCACCACTGCCTTGTTGCCTGTCCCCGCTCACCATGGGGTCGGAGCCCTCACCTTCCTCCAGGAGAATTTTAGAAGTTCATGCATAATACCACGGGCTCAGATCGGACCTCACCATGCCGGGCTTTGGCCAAGTTCTGGGGACCATTCCCTACCCTTTAACCTCCATAATCCTTGTAACAGTCTCCTGAGTAGCCGTTCATTGGGTCTGGCTCACTTGTTAAAACTAGAATTTTGTTCCTAGACAAAACCCTGTGTCTGAGACTACTTCTTGGTGACAAGTTTCGCTGATGAGTCTTGGTTCACTTTTTCATCTTGGTAATAATAATAATACTAATGGAACAGTTCCCTGTCATACATTGTCTTCTCCAAGCCTTCCCCAGCCCAATGAAGTGGGC
Organism: Herpailurus yagouaroundi; assembly: GCF_014898765.1. Classification (NCBI taxonomy): domain Eukaryota; kingdom Metazoa; phylum Chordata; class Mammalia; order Carnivora; family Felidae; genus Herpailurus; species Herpailurus yagouaroundi. The sequence continues at coordinate 3,557,943 of NW_024412445.1, read as the reverse complement.
GCTATTATTATTACTTTTTAAATTGTAGTGAGAACATTTAACATGAGACCTACCCTCTTAACAAGACTTCCAAGCAAGTCTCTAGCACGTATGTAGCATGCCGTCTCTGAAACTTTACAGCCACTGAATAGCCAGCCATGAGATCAGGCAGTATTTGTCATTCTAGGACTGGCTTATTGCACTTAGCATAATATCCTCCAAGCTCGTCCATGTTGTCCAATATTTCAGGATTACCTTCTCTTCTAAGGCTGATAATATTCCGCTGTACATGTGTATGCCACAGTTTCTTTATTCAACCATTGGTGGCCACTTTGGTTGTTTACATACCTTGGCTCTTGAACGTAATGCTGCCCTGGGGTGCAAATACGTCTTCGAGATCCTGATTTTAATTCCTTTGGATAGAAGTAGGAATGCTGAATCATAAGGTAGTTCTATTTTTAATTTTTTGAGGACCCTTCAGGCTGTTTTCCACAGAGGCTGCACCAGTTTGCATTCCCACCAACAGTGCAAAGGGATTTCAATTTCTCAATAATATTTATTATCTTTTCCTTCCTTCTTTCTTTCTCTTTTTCTCCCTTCCTTCCTTCCTTCCTTCCTTCCTTCCTTCCTTCCTTCCTTCCTTCCTCCTTTTCTTTCTTTCTTTCTTTCTTTCTTTCTTTCTTTCTTTCTTTCTTTCTCTTCCTTTCTCTTTCTTTCTTTCTTCCTTTTCCTTCCTTTCCTTTCCTTTCCTTTCCTTTCCTTTCCTTTCCTTTCCTTTCCTCATGATAATAACCACTCTGACAGGTGTGAAGTGATAACTTATTGTGGTTTCAGCTTGCATCTCCCTGATGATAAGTGATGTTGAGCATCTTTTCATGTGTCTGTTGGCCATGTGCGTGTCTTCTTTGGAGAAACATCTCAAGTTCTTTGCTCGTTTTTAAAAAGTTTTCTTTTACTTTTTTATTTTAATTTTTTGCCATTAAGTTGTAGAAGTTCTTATATATTTCATATACTAACCCCTTATCAGGTATATGGTTTGCAAACATTTTCTTCCATGAAAATGGGCCCTATTATTATCATACTTGAAATGTGTAAGAACACTCAGCGTAAGACTTGATTGGCGATGTGCTCAAAGTCAGGTGTTGGTGATAGAGCCTCTGCCTTGAAGGTTCTCAGTCACAGCAGGGGCTCCACACCTCACCCTCCTGGGTCTCCAGATGTATCCTGGGTCCCCTGCCCCACTGCACATAACTAATCCCACCTGCTCACCAAGGGCATTCTGGGACAGGACCATTTACTATCCCCATATTTATGAGAAAGAAAAATTTACGTTTAGCGATGGAAAGGTCTGATATCTGCACATGGGTCTTGCCAGTCATCTGCCACTGCTGTGCAATGGTGACTGGGCCACTGCTGTGCAACGGTGACATAAAACCATGGCTTCCTTGAACAAGCAAGACCCGGTCTGCAGCCTGAGGGGTCCCTGGGCCCCGAATGCCGGGTTCAACCTCTCAGCTTCACATGTTGGTTTCTCTCAATGATCTTAGGCAAGTCGTCAGGCACTGCAAGAATTATGCATTGTTAAGTAAAGCTTCCTTGTGATCTGCTTTCGCAATAAGGCAGACATCTCCAGTTTTATTTTCCTTTAGGAGTTAATTATAGTAACCATCCAAATGATTACAGCAGGAACTGCTTTTCCAGCAAATTTCTCCTCCTGTGAGTAATACTAGGCCAAAAGCCATACAATTCATGCTGAGGCTGAGGAAGAGTCCCTTCCTCCATGGCGACAGGGTGCAGGCAGGGAGCCCCCGCTGGACTATGCTGGAGCCCCGATGTTCCTGCAGGAGGCCCCATCTGCTCTAGACACACCACTCCTGCCAGCGAAGCCTCTTTCTGAGTCACATCCTGGTGATCACATTTGCTTTACCCTGGGAATCCATCAAGGAGGGGTCTTAACACCCCCGGGGGCCCTGGTTTCTTTGGTTTAGGGTGACCAGTCCCAGAAGCAATTCCCCTGCAAGTCAGTTGATGGAAACCAGCCCAGCTCTGCACCCCAGGGTCCATTTGCTTTTCCAGGGGCTTTGATCTCAGGGCTTCTCAGGGCTTCCTGAGAGGGTCTTTGATCCTTCAGTTAAGCACTAGACTCCATTTCCTTGCTCACATACACAGGGATTAAGGACACGAGATGTAAACAGAGTTAAGGTATCTTTTAAACACTTTCAAAACTTAAAAACAAAATCATTGGGGCGCCTGGGTGGCGCAGTCGGTTAAGCGGCCGACTTCAGCCAGGTCACGATCTCGCGGTCCGTGAGTTCGAGCCCCGCGTCAGGCTCTGGGCTGATGGCTCAGAGCCTGGAGCTTGTTTCCGATTCTGTGTCTCCCTCTCTCTCTGCCCCTCCCCCATTCATTCTCTGTCTCTCTCTGTCCCAAAAATAAATAAATAAACGTTGAAAAAAAAATTAAAAAAAAATCATAATTCTATTGAAATGCAAATAAAGTAAAAAACCAACACATTGAAACTAACTTCCTGTTGGTTCATCCTCACAGGTTATGGGGATAGATTTCCAGTAGGTGTGTACCCTGGATATGGGCGTAGGGGAAGATTTCTTATGTGAAATACATGCACACACACACAACATGCACATATACACACACATATGTTATAGTCTAGATTTCTTATATAAAACATATGCAAACACATAGCATGCACATATACATATGCATTTGTTATAGTCTAGGTTTCTTGCACATAGTTTTAAAAGGAGAAAATACAATGAAATGGGTGTTAATATTGACAGGGAATAATTGTGTTGGAAATGATTATAATGGAAAAGGAATACTAGGTCCGGATTTTATCAAGGGTTTGCAGCCTTTCAACAATTATTGAGCACTGAGGAAATATGGTTACAGAAGTCCGTCTGGACCTGTGTCTGCATGTTGTGGGATGGAAGTGCACAGTAAGCAGAGCAAAGGAGGCTGAGCATAAGACCCCATGGCTGGAGCCGGGGCACGGACCTCACAGAAACCCTGAGGGCACAGTGACCAGAGATGCAGGCAGGAAACCAAGAGATGCAGCAGAGTGTTTCACGTGGTGGAAAAAGTCCTTCCTCTTACTCATGTGAAAGGACACAATGAGGTCCAATGGAATAAGAGATGGGCGCAGCGTGCCGAGGTGGGTGTCCTGCACCAGGTGAGTGTAATGCACCCAGGTGAGCGCCTGTCCAGCACCAGGTGAGGGCCAGGCTGGATTAGTGGCCAGAACACCCCTCTAAGAGGAGAAAGGAAGGGACCGATGAGTGTGATTACATCCAGGTCAACTTTTGCATAGAATTATTTTTGAGATATTCAGGGCTCCTGCGTGGCTCAGTCGGTTGAGCGTCCAACTCTTGATCTTGGCTCAGGTCATGGGCTCAGGTCATGATCTCAGGGTTCATGAGTTTGAGCCCCGTGTCAGGCTCTGCGCTGACAGTGTGGAGCCTGCTTGGGGTTCTCTGTCTCCATCTCTGTCTGCCTGTCCCCTACTCGTGCTGTCTCTGTCTCTGAGATACTCATTTGCACCTCCCCCAAGTATTCTTCCAGTCATTTCCCTTGGTTATTCAGGCAACATTAGCCGCGCTCCCAAATTCAAACAACCATAGTTCCTGGTTCTGTTTTCCAAAGCCTGTACTCCCTGAAGGAAGAGGCATGTGAGGAAATGAAAATAATAAATCATAGCAATGCTGCTTCTGCAGCTGCTGCTGCTGATGATAAAAAGAGAGCCCCTTGCAGGATGGAGGGGCTAAATTCAGAGCAAGGGTGTTGCAGCGTGGGGCCTTGGGGATGCTTGGGGATGTTCTTGGTGGCATCTAGCTTCTGCTTGTCCCCAGGACTTGGTGGAGGGCAACTCAAGGTGAAAGTCGCCATGAAAAGACAGCACAGCCACCCAGGGCTGTACAGCCTAGGAGCCGGTGAATGTAGAAACAGTCTCTCTCTCAGCCTTGAAACAGGAGCCATGGACCCAACAGTGGGGGCCTCAAAACGTCTGAGAATCATGTACACAAAATTACGTTGATTTGTAGAAAAGGAGAAAGTGGGAGGCGCCTGGGTGGCTCAGTCGGTTGAATGTCCCACTCTTGGTTTCAGCTCAGGTCACGATCTCATGGTTTGTGGGTTTGAGCTCCACATCGGGCTTTGAGCTGACAGCGCAGAGCCTGCTTGGGTCTCTCTCTCCCTCTCTTTCAGTCCCTCCCCCACTCATGCATGTGAGCAAGCAATCTCTCTTTCTCTTTCTCTTTCTCTTTCTCTTTCTCTTTCTCTTTCTCTCTCAAAATAAGGAAATAAACTTAAAGAGAGAGAGAAAGTGGAAACTTCCTGCAAGTATTTCCTAAAACGGAGGCTCACCTTGCCGTGTAGATGTGTCACTAAAGCAGAATGATGTCTGCTGAATAGCTCTGTCACCTCATCAAGAATAGCTCATCTTCTTGAGATGCCGTGGGGGGGGAATGTTAGGAGCAAGAAGTAACATTTTAGAAAAACAGTTAAAATGATCTTCATTCAACTCATCGAAATATCCCCTACATGTGCAGTGCACATTAGCCCCAGTTCCGGGCACTGGGAGCCTAGGAAGAAAAATCCTGAAGCTGTGACCCTGAACAGCCCCGCTCAGGTGTGGGAAAGGGCAAAAGAGCTGGGTGTGGGCTGGGTGCCGACAAGTAGTTTTCATACCTCACTGGACACAGGTCAGCGTGGAATTGTGAGGGTTCTCATCTCACCGCAGCCCGGTGTGTGATAGGGTGGGGCCGTGTAGAATAACTGGGTAGGAGACCAGTGGAGTCAGGAAAAAACTGAAAGGGACAGAAAAGAAAGTACCCACAGACCAGGTGTCTTCATCAAGTTAAAGCAGAGGCACAGTGGGTGTCAGATAGGGAGCGTGTGACGTTAGTGATGGTGGAACCAGAGAAGAGGGTCCTGCAATGTTCTCGTTGGAATAACCCCCGAATTATGAGAAATCCCTCCACTGGTGGGATTGCAATTTTGATGATGGTGGCTCACACACCCCTCGGAGTTGAGAAAGTGAGGAATCTAAATCTATAGGGCACTGAATGTTTACCAAAATGGATCTTATACCTATGGATGAGAGCAGTTGTTGGGGTGTGAAGAGATGTTTATGCTATCTGTGAACTATGGGGGGTGGTTGGTGGATGGTGACAATGAAGAGGAACAAGAGTCAATGGTAAAGGTATCTGATGTGGGGTTGGCCATAATGTCAAAACATAATGACCTAGAAACAAGGAGTGCAAACAAGGGGCAGTCGCTTTTGGTGACTGGGTTGTACTCGAATTTTGACTCTTCACTAAAGGGACTGGATATGATCCAGCAAATCTGGAACAGGGTCAGTGTTTAATTAAAATCTGATTGTATAGAAAGTTCTGAATAAGAGTTTGGCTGTGAGAGGATACTGTGTTGGGGAAGCTTAAGAGGAATGATGGGATGAAGAAGAAAATACAGAACAAACTCTGGTCTCAAGGATGGCTTGACTTCAACTGATGAGCTCAAGAGTCTTTGTGCCATTGGCTGGCCTCCAAGATCCACCGGAACTGGGTGTTAAATAGATTTACATGTGGAATATACACTGAAGTGCTGTGGTTCTAAGGCTGAAGGATGGTAACAGTGGTTTAATTTGGGTTTGTTCAGGAAGACAGAAGCCATTCTTGAACTTGGAGTCAAAGTTGATCAGTGTTGATGATTTTAATAAATGGGCATAGAGGTGTGCACCATATTGGAAGAGCTAGGGTGGTGGGGGTCTGGGAATTTGCTAAGGACGCGATCTCAGCTGGGATCACAAACATGAGAAATGCTCACATGCTGTTCTGCGTCAGTGAATGGTGGCTCTCTGGAAGATGCTGGAAGCCACAAGGCTGGCTGTAACTCTCTGAGAAGCATGACCCGTCCTTACATTCAGCCTCCCTTGAAACCAGAATCACATTGTAAATGTGATTCCTGGCTTCTTTTCTACAGTGGAGAGGCAGCCTTGGGAGGGGTGGCCTTGATGCTAAATTGATAACCAGTGATCCTGTACATGTGGCCCACAATATATTCAACACCTTGTAGCCTCTCACCAGGATCTGGTGAGACCTAGTTTACAGTATATCCTGTTTTGTTCCTTAATCATTTTCTGTAAGTTTCTACAATACACAAATCTCTGCATCCTTGCTTCTGAGGACGCAAACATAAATATTCCACCATCCTGGCCCTGAAAGGAGACGCAGACCGGGACCATGCCTATTTTTCTAGAAACTTCTGTCTTTGTGGTCCTTATGTCCAAATAATGACTTACTGTTAGTAGCAGAACCCTGAAGACCTGGGGCCTGAGCTGTTTAATAAATATAAAAAGGGACTAATTCAAATAAAGTTAAGTTTATAAACTGAAAGAGGCCAAAAGTATTGTTTGCCCCTAGATGGAAAACAACAAAAAGGCCTGAATATATGTTTTTCTTTTCTTTTTCTTTTCTTTATTTATGTTTATTTTTAATTTTTTTAAATTTATTTTTGAGACAGAGAGAGACAGAGCATGAGCAGGGAAGGGGCAGAGAGAGAGGGAGACACAGAATCTGAAGCAGGCTGCAGGCTCTGAGCTGTCAGCACAGAGCCCGACACGGGGCTTGAACTCACAGAGTATGAGATCATGACCTGAGCTGAAGCCAGATGCTCAACTGACTGAGCCACCCAGGCGCCCCTATTTTCTTTTAAATTTTCAGTCAGTAATTGCCCCGTCAAGCCAAAGCAGTAACCCCAATCTTGAGATTCAACAGCTCTCAATACGTTCGAATACCAAGTTTTGATGTCTCGTCTACGCTGACTGGGGACTCTGGGGGGCAGCCCGGGGGAGGATGGCTCTTCTGGGAATATTTCAAAGGTTATTAAGTAACACAAATAGCAGTACTATCTCCTGTAGATATTTCTTTGCATTTTTTTTTAAATTTTTTTTTCAACGTTTTTATTTATTTTTGGGACAGAGAGAGACAGAGCATGAACGGGGGAGGGGCAGAGAGAGAGGGAGACACAGAATCGGAAACAGGCTCCAGGCTCCGAGCCATCAGCCCAGAGCCTGACGCGGGGCTCGAACTCCCAGACCGCGAGATCGTGACCTGAGCCGAAGTCAGATGCTCAACCAACTGAGCCACCCAGGCGCCCCTATTTCTTTGCATTTTTAATCCACGTAAATACCACGCTACATTGATTTGAGTTAGGGTATGTTACTGAATGTGCCAGAAGATCTTCTTGAAAGGAGTTCTCATTTAATTCGGCTGCATTAATACCACGAGCACCCTATAGTCAGTACTTGTGGTATTTTCCTCTTACTCAGTGCTGATTTCCCATTAATGCTGACTCATTTGACTCACTCGTTGTGTACTCAGAGAGCATCTGTGCGCTTTTGGCTACACTACGCTCACAGGCAAGGATTTGAAGCATCACATCTGCGCAGATGAAATGTGGCACAGATACAAAAAAAAAAAAAAAAATCCTCGCAAGTGAAAATTCACAGCCAGTGGAGAAATTTAAGTAGTCAATTTTGCGAAGTCAAATTGTGGCTATTCTACCTAGATACCGCTGAAGTCTGGATTCTTCTTTGAAACAAAGAGCACGGAACAATAAGAACATGATTTCAATTAATGATACAGTGTTGAGATAGCATTTGACATGTAGGATCATTTTAGAATGTATATGCGTGTTTCATCACCTGATAGAAACATGGTTCCTGAGTTGAAATCCTGGCTGTATGTCTTGTTACCTATAGGATGCTGGGAGAGTCGTTCTACCTCTTTGTTCTCAGCTTTCTCCATGTAAACTAGAAATAATAATGACCGTAATCCAGAAGTTTTCTATTAAACAAAGGAAAGGTGAATAGTCAAATAGCAGACAGAGACAGAGACGGAGAGGTTCTCTGGATCTTACAGTATATTTTGTTAAAGAGACACACAAATTTCATGCAGCCAAACTTCAACACTCACTCCGAGGACCAGGGCTTAGTGGGTCTATACTGCGTGCCCACGTGGTTTTTAATCCCCATTATATAAATATCCTCACCAATCTGAGATAAGGAAACCAAGGTGTAGGTTAAGTGAGTTTTTCTCAGGATGACTGAGTTCGTGAACTACATTACTAGGATAAGCACCAAATTTGCTCGTGCTTACATTCCCTGACTTATTCACAAATTACAATGCTTTTCGGCTCAGAAATCAAGTGAAATCATGAAATTGAGGTAAAATGTTATAGGGCTCCATTTCCTCAAATGGCTAGCTCATTTTTCCAAGACTCTTCTTCCACTAATTTGTCCTTTCTCTGGTGGTCAGAAAAACACCGTCATTATATGCTTGATTTTTTAGCTTTTTATTCTATATATCACACAGTGTATGCTTATTACTACACAGTGTATGTACTCTTATTACTAAACCCCCATTAACATACCCGTAAAAAAAAAAAAAAAAAGAAAAAGAAAAAAGAAACCATGGACTCCTGGGTGGCTTAGGGGGTTAGGTGTCTGACTCTTGGTTTCAGCTCAGGTCACGATCTCACGGTTTGTGAGTTCGAGCCCCACGTCGGGCTCTGTGCTGACAGTGTGGAACCTGCTTGGGAGTCTCTCTCTTCCTCTCTCTCTGCCCCTCCCCTGCTCTCTCTCTCTCTTCCTCAAAGTTAATAAATAAACTTAAAAAACCTAAAAATAAAAAAAAATTTAAAAATAAAAAAAAAACAAAAAAAACAAAAGCAAAACACAGTCCTATAACCTCAGGCCATAGAGAGTATGAGATGGGCAGTTGAGAGGTTTCCATCTTCAGTAACGAAGTACCTCACGGAGGATTCAGTGTGGGAGATGTGTGCGGACTCTACAGCCAGGGAAGCTGGAGGTGGGAGTTCCAGGGCTATCGGACTGGACTCCAGGCTATCGGAAGCTCCCTCCCTCCTCCCTAGCCTCGGAACACTGGAATTTTTTCCACATGCTCATCACTTCAGCTTCTCAGTTCAGGTCTTAGCACTGTGTTCAATGACAGGAAGAGGACTTCCTCTTCCTGAGTCCCCACCTGACGGCCTTCCTGGCCACACCAGGATCACTGGAGAGCCAGACGTTCTTGAGGCCCTCTCCGCACAGCGTTTGGGGCCCGCTTCCTAAAGGTGTGAGCTCTGGAGCCAAGGGGTCAGCTTAGGGGATGGGTAGTCACAGGACACTGGCCGTCAGACTTAGGAGGGTTCTGGTCTGGTTGCTTCCAGTGAATTCTAGGTCCTCCCAACCACAAGGAAAATACTGCCTGGGCGCTATGCAAGCTTAAACTGGTTGCCTCTCAGCCACTGGCCTCCATGTTCTGTTCATTAACCTAGACTTTACGTTAATGGCACCCCTTACAAGCAGGAAGGAATTACGGCCTCAAGAACAGATGCACCCCTCCCCCCCCCACTTTTGTATCTGATTCTTGCTAGCAGGCTCACCCCTTTAGTCCAGTAGGGTATGTAAATATTTTTTTTTTTAATTTTATTTGAGAGAGACAGAGACCGTGCAAGTGGGGGAGGGGCAGAGAGAGAGAGGGAGAGAGAATGCCAAACAGGCTCCGCACTGTCGGTGCAGAGCCTGACGCGGGGCTCGAACTCACAAAACCGCGAGATCATGACCTGCCCCGAAACCAAGAGTCGGATGTTTAACCTACTGAACCGCTCAGGCACCCCATAGTAGGGAATCTGAATAAAAGATGCTTGAAAGGATTATGGGATCCTCTACCCTAGCAGAATGTATACGATATTCTTGTAATGCTTTACTTTAGGAGATAGACGTTTTTTTCCTTATCTTTCCCGACCTGCTGCCTGTACCTAATCTCTTCTTTTACAGGAGTCTGGAAGACGATTCATAAAGAGGCTGGTACAGACTAATGTGCAATACTGTTCCTGTTCCTTCGTTGGATACCATAGCCATGGTCTGTGTGCGATCAGCCCTCCAGATGATTGCTGGGGTCCCTGTGGCCTAGGCTTTCATTCTTGTGTAACGTGGTGACCATCTTCCCAGCAACTGACGTGCTGAGGATCTGTGAGCTACAGCAGCCACTGTCATAGTCAAATGTGAGAGAAGATTCTGAGTCTTTCTCATTTTCTTCCAGGAACATAGTACTCATTCAGATATTTTTGCATCTCTTTCTACATATCATTCATTAAAGTTCTGTAGTTTGAGTTATTATCTTTTGGGGCTTTTACTTATTTTTGTTTTCACTTAGGGCTTATCCATTTCTTGATATCATTCCCTGTATTTTTTTTTTTTTTTTGGTCAAAATGACTGATGGTATCTTTTCACAAATACATTTTTTTGGTGTGTTCATTAATATTGCGTGCACATGTTATGTTTTTAATACTCATTTTGTAGCTGGTGGTTGTTACTGTATATTCTACTTAGTTCCCACCACATTTGAGTGATTTTTGAAGCTTTACAAGTAGATCATTATGTTTGTCCCTAAATAAAAATACATGTTTTCTTTCTGAATATGTGTAATTTTTTTTTCTAATTGCATTGATTAAGGCAGAAACAACATTGAATGATAAGTATGTTATTAGCGATTCAGGATTTGTTCCCGATTTTCTCCCAGGAAAACTTGCCTGTTTAAATGTTAAATATGATGCTGGATATTGTTTTAAAATACGATCTTTACCAAAGGATTTAATCTGAGTTATCTCCTTCCTTCCTCTGTCCTTCCTTCTCCTCCTATTCTTTTCCTCCTTCTCTCCTTCCTCTTTTTTTAATCTTAATTAATAATAAGTATTGAGGTCTTAAAAGAAAAAAATATAACTATGTAAGGTGATAGATGTTTACTAAACTTGTAATCATTTAGCAATAATATATACTTATATCAAATCATTATGTTGTATAACTTAGACTAGTGCAATGTTCTATGTCCATTACGTTTTAATAAAAAAACAATAAATGTTGAATTACAGAAAATTACACAAAACGTGCTCCCTGACTGTGTACTATTTGTTAGGTATTTTTTCATTGATAGCCTTTTATTTTGAAATAACTTAGGATGCAAAATGTTTCAAAAATCGAGTGCCTGTGTGCCCTCTACCCATCTTCCTCCAGGGGTCATATCTTATCAACCCATAGCACAACGTCTACACCAGAAAATTATTGTTGGTATTATACTATTATGCTATTCATAAATATTTACCAAGATTTATGCCTTTTTTTGGAACATGTACAGTTTTACAAAATTTTATTGCATGTGTAGATTTGAGTAATGTCACCAAAATCAGATTATAGGATCATTCTATCACTAGATGGAAACTCCTTCAGGTGAACCTATAATAGTTGCATTCTTTCCCCAACTTAACCTCTGGCCACCAATGATTTATTCACTATCACTATGAATTTGTCACTTTGAGAAAATTATGTGAATGGAACCCTACAGTATATAATCCTGTGAGACTGGCTTTTTCACTCACCGTGATTCCCTTGAGATCCATCCATACTGTTGTGTGAATTAATGGCCCATTCTCTTTTACTGCTGAGTAGTATTCCATTATTTGGACGTACCATGGTTTTATCCATTCACCTCATGTGGACTGTTTCTAGTTTTTGTTGATACAACTAGTCTAATGGACAAGTTTTGTGTAAAGGTAATTTTCCATTTCTCTGGGATGAATTACCAACAGTGTAATTTCTGAGTGGTACGCTAAGTGCAGGCTCCAATTCAGGAAATAAACATGCCACACTGATTTCCAGGGTAACTGTATCATGTGATATTCTCATGAGCAATGTACAAAAAAACCTAGGCTTCCCACATCCTCACCAGTATTTGATGCTATCAGTATATTTTACTGTAATCATTATAATAGTTTTGTAGTGTTTTCTTATCATGGTTTTGTTCTGTAATTCTCTGACAGTTAATGGAGTTGAACATCTTTTCGTATAGTTATTTGCCACTCTTTATCTTCTTGGGTGAACGAATTCACGTCTTTTGCTAATTTTCTAATTCGGGGCTGGTTAAAGTTTAATTATTGTTATTGTTTCACTATTGAGTGTATATTTTATTAAGATAAAATGACTTTTTTTTGATGAATGGTTTTTACATTTAGTCCGTTCACTATGAAATATTACCAACCGTCATTTCTTCCATTCTGTTTCCTGTTTCCTTTTGTCTTTCTTTGGCATATTTGCTCTTTACTCTTTTATCCAAATATTTCATTCAAGATATCGGATTCAAGGCTACTCAGACCTCCTATGAGGTAAGCAGTACTGGGCAGAGAGGAAGATAAGCCAGAAGTCACATACAGGAATCATGGTCAGGATGCTTCCTGCTGCATATAAACCACAAGTGCAAGCACTCCTTTGAATTAGGCCTGAAAAGAAGCAAGGTTGAGATTTCAAAAAACAGGAAGGAGAGGGGATAGGGTGAAATCTACAGAAATGAGACATAGAAGAAATAAAGTCTCGGGAGCTATGTTTTCATGTGACCAGATTAGAAACTTCAGAATTAGTGGAATCATTAGCACATTACATTGTTTTACAAAAAGGTAAATATAGATTTTATTCTGAATATTAGCAGGGATAAAATAAAGGTGACACAAGCTTTTCACTATGGAAGATTCTGGATTCCTGTAACAAAGAAGGTGCTCAATGGCTAATGTTCTCCCTTAAATGATAGGCTTTCAGTTTCTAAAAGTCCTGACGTTTTAAATCACGTTGATCTCTTCCCACTGTGCAAGTGTTCGGTGCATTTGGAAGCCGGTGTTTCCAGGCATCGCTCCTTCTTCCAGATGAATGTTGGAATATCTGCAACACGATTATTCAACAGTTCCCCAGGCTCCAAGTTAACCTGGGCGTTCTCCGTAAAGACAATGCGTTTACAGTTCTTTTTGGAGGAATTAAGGAATGCAATCCTGGTGGAGAATCTCCAATCAGTGTGAATAAATAAAAGCTTTGCTGACACTCTCAAGAGGGGGTGGAAATCTCCTCTTGACCTGCTGTCGGTATGGGCCCAGCATATTCAAAAGAGGTATATGAAGAATTCAAATGTCACACCAGTCAATTTACCAAGGTAATGGAATACAAGTAAAACAATGATTTTTTTTAAAGGATCCTTCAGGGTGCTTGGGTGGCTCAATCAGTTAAGCATCCAACACTTGCTTTTGGCTCAGGTCATGATCTTAGGATTTGTGAGTTTGAGCCCTACATCGGGCTCTATGCTCGCAGCACAAAGCCTGCTTGGGATTCTCTGTCTCCCTCTCTCTCTTTCTGCCCCGACCCAGCTCCACCTCTCTCTCTAAATGAATAAATAAACTTAAAAAAAAAAAGATTCTTCTTTAGCATTCAGTACTATAGTTCGTGGTAACAAATTTTTAACGAAATAGTGTATGGAAAGCCATTTCCAAACTCTGAAGAGTAAGTATGTTGTACATATATTTCAATGTTTTTGGTATTTTTTACCGACTATTCTTTCACTGAATTCACTTGTAACAAATCTTGACTCGGTGCTTACTATGTACCAAGCACCGGGTGCAGACCTTGCCTTCCTGGGCAAGCACAAAAGATCGTCTCCATGCCTGCGGAACATACAGAAGAGAAGAAGGGACAGAAAATAAACAGGTAATCAAACAAATAAAGAGATAATTTTAAATTTGAAGCCTACTGGGAGTAAGAGATGGCTTTTTAATTTTCTTTAGAGAAAATTCCAAGTAAAATAGCTAGATACTCTTCCCTTGAGGAGATAGGGCAGAACTCTTCTCCCTGTGAGTGTGGACTCGACTCACAGACGTACTCACAATAAAGTAAGTGCTAAAGAAACAAATAGTAACTTTCCAGTGGAGAACACTGGCAGAGACCTCCTAACCAAGGGATCAAGGTTAACAGCACCAGTAATAAATCGTGTTGATATCCCAGACGCCCGGGCTGTGTGCATGAAGAGGGCACTTCACCTCTGTGGATTCTCCCCCTAAAACCCATAACCCGAATCAAACTATGAGAAAATATCAGACAAACCCAGATTTGATATGTATTCACACAGGTGGGTTTGGCAAGATTCAGAGATGGGCTGCATACTGCAGGCAAGAAGATATTTCTAACAGAAGTTGACCCACTGGTTTCTAGATCAAACGACTAGTTTGTGTTGGTAGCCCCATTGATGTAGATAAAGTAGGTTTGAGAATGTTCTGTTTGGCAATCTGGTGGCTGAGATACTCACATGGTATGTGGGATCGGGAAGCCCCACAAAGATACCAAACTTGTTGTGTACCTGTAGGAGTTGTTAGAACAGAGAAGGTATTTGAATCCACAAGGTCACAGAAGGAGATAAAAGTTGGGTTCAGGCGACAGAGATGGGACAAACCAGCAAAGGTCACTGGGAAAGAAAGTCTGGGAAGTAAGAGAAAACCGAAAAGAAGAAAACGAAGATGGGCGGGAACAACGACAAGATAAGTAACCAATGCAAGGCTGAGTAAGGAGGAAGACGTCCCCCCACAGCCCCCAGAAGTCCCTGCAGCCCCTGCAGCCCATCAGAGTCTGGGCCAAGGTGATTCTCAGAGGCATTGGCAGGCAAGTCATCTGTGAGCAAGCCAGATGGTCATGAGGGGAAGTGAGCAAGAAGAAGCCGTATGTGTAGACAAGTAAGCAGGGGAATAGAGACAGAAGCTGGTGGAGATGAGACCCAGGCAGCTCTTGCTTATTTCCGTGGTGGTGTTTTTTTGTTTGTGTTTGTTGTGCTCTGGGTTTTTTTGTTTGTTTGTTTTTCCAAGATGGGAAGTGTCAGGGCATGCTTACTGCTGCTGGGAATGACCCCGTGATGGGGGGAGATCGTACGCACCTCCCTAGGACTGTCACAAATTCACACACACATAAGGGCATGTTAATGGAGCCCACACTATCATCCTTTTTTTTTTTTTTTTTAAGATTTATTTATTTTTGGGAAAGCTCAAGTGGGGGAGGGGCAGAAAGAGGAGGACAGAGCCTCCAAAGGGGGCTCTGCCCTTTACATGCTGACAGCAGCGAGCCCAACGTGGGGCTCAAACTCACGAACCGTGAGATCATGACCTAAGCTGAGGTCAGATGCTCAACCAACTGAGCCCCCCAGGGGCCCCATCTATGGTCCTATTTAAAGCTAGAGGAATTGGTGAGATTGGAGTCAGTTGGAACTGATTGGAGATGGAATCACAGGAATTGGTGAGATTGCCAAAGAAACTAAATTTGATTTGGTTGTAAGAAAAAAAAAATCGTCATTGTCAAGCCAGTAGTCCACTCTTGAACAATGAGAGTTCATAATTCATTGTATTTTGTATTATTTTATTTGTACCATCGCTACTTTGAAACTGTACCACATCTGACACTTTTCCTAGACATGCATGATTTCATCGATAATTTATGCCTTTTCTCCCTTTTCTGGGTCTTTTATTTCTCTGTCAGTCACCATTCTACTAATCTTTTGATACACGTGTTTCTTGTTAAAGCTGAAAAGAATCTGATTCTTTCCTGAAAAGGAGTAAGTAGAAATAAGTAAAGTAGTTGAGGTTGTAGGAACTGACTTAATCATCAGGCCATTTAAACACCCTTGATTCACAGCCGTTATGATTAACAAAACTTGTAATTTACAATTGAATATTATACAATTATGAATTATTTCAAAGGCTGGAAACATCCTTAATGACGCAATTAATTTACAGTATTTATTTTTTCTTAAGGACTGCACTTGGAGTAGTGCAGGAGCCAGTGATGTGTAGTATATTTCCACCTCGGGGAATTTTAATGACCTATTAACTATTAACTGTTTACAGCAGTCAGGAAAAATATGCTGCACTGACATAATTAAGCGAAAATGCATTAATCACATTTAATTATATTTTTACTCCGTTGATCTATGATTATACAATTGTATGGTGTGTCTGATTTGGAAAGGACTGGAATTAGATGAGAAAATAAGGCTGTATCCTGTGCAAAATTAATGCGCATATTATGGTTGAAAATTTCAGTTGTGATAGTTCTTCTGAAAATAAATAGGATAATAATAGCAGTAACAACATTATCTGACATCTATTAACCGCTCGCTGGGTATTAGGTGCCATGCTAAGTGATAAATGAAGAGTTTTATCTAATCTAATCTTGCCATCAACCCTAGGAGGCTACTGCTATTTGAATCTCTACATGACCAAAGAGAAAGCCAACAGAATAATTAATCTGCTCAAGTTTTCATAGCTAATAAATTGCAGACATTGAAAATGAATTCGATCAGCTTGATGAAGCACAAAAACCAGCTTTCAATAAACCAAAAATATCTGGACCGTGCCCTGTTTTCCATCCCCACTGACCCTGCTGTAGATTGAGGCCATATCATCGTGAACATCTGGTCAACCTCTTTGGCACCCAGACTAGTCATCTTGGTGGAAATATCCTCATTTCATCTTCCAAGATGAGGCCCCTGAAGCAAGGAGCCTCATCTTTTGATTTGAGCATGTGTGCTGCTCAAATTTAACCATCAGGTGGGTCAGAATTATTTTAGCAGATACATTACTTTCTTGTGGGACCCATTGCCCTAATAAATCTACGAGTGAGTCCGTTCCTGATGTGGAATCCTGCTATATAAAGTATTGAAAAGAGTTAGTTATGAATTAGTAAGCAACTGGATCCCCATCCCCAACGTCTTTTCACGTTGCACATGTTGGAGACTTCACATGCTCCAAGATAGTGTAAATGCAAGCTCAGGCAAGTTTGCCCTGGTAGTTAGGTCCCTGGAAGTGTTCGTGTCCCTTTCCTCGATGTCCCACTGCAGCTTGCTCATGTCAGTACTTTGGTTTTTCTGAGATTGTAAAGATCAGTAGAATGTTTTGTTTTGCAACATCCCGCCTTGAGGATAGGTATGCTCTTTGGTTTTTATTTATAATATAGATGCCCAATACAGTGAGTGCATTAGTGTAGAGACTCAACAAATACATTCCGAGTGTTTTGGGAGCTTTTTGTTACTGTTGTTGTTGTTGCTGTTTGTTTGTTTTTAATGGAACAAAGTTGCATTTGAAACGTGCCTTGGGGATACAAGGATCTGAATGATTGTGTCAGCTTTCAGGCAGAGGTGTGTGAAGGT
The DNA here is from genome assembly GCF_014898765.1 of Herpailurus yagouaroundi. NCBI lineage: Eukaryota > Metazoa > Chordata > Mammalia > Carnivora > Felidae > Herpailurus > Herpailurus yagouaroundi. The sequence goes on along the minus strand of NW_024412445.1, from coordinate 3,540,889 downwards.
GGATGGAGAGTTACACCAAACACCTGTGGTGCATCACCCTTTCTTTTCATTGCTGCCAGTCACTTCCCTGATCTCTGATCTCGTACCCCAGACACCTGCCCGAAGGCTTCTCCTGGCTCAGGCTCAGCCCATGCACAGGACAGGCTGGAAGTGCCTGGATATTCATGCCCCAGGAAGCAGCCCTCAACCAATGAACAACCAACACTCTGGCATCCAGGGCTCTGGGCTTGGCTAACACTGAGCATTGTTTTGTGCGAGTCCCCATTGTGATCAACCCTATTAGGTGACAAACGTGTTAATGCATTCTGCCACGGGGAGAATGCCTCACTTCTCTGTTACCAGGATCGTGTCCTAAATAAATTACTTGACTCTAAATCCTTATCTAAGGGTCAGCTTCTGGGGAAGCCAGACTAAAACAGACAGCTGCACAAATGCACTCAACAAGGTGACAGAAGACTTACTCACCTGGACAGATTCCTTCCCTTAGGCACGCATTTGTATTATGGCCACTGTGTGGAACCAAAAGCAAGTTGGTGAGCAGGAAAGAAACAAAAGCAGTGGGGTTTGATGAGTCCTGGATTCCAGTTAGTTGCTGATAGTCCCAGTCCGTGACTCCACGGTAGTGTCACTGATGGCATTTTCCATCACGAATTGGTCCCCGCAGGTCCGCCCAGGTCTCGCTCGGGCCCTGACAGCCATTCGCACAACATCTTCATAGCTTTCCTACAATGAGCAATGGGTCATGGTTGCTGATTAATTTGAAATCAGGTTAAAGAATTATTGTGGAAGTTTTTCTGTGCCCATTCCTGCAGCCAGTAACCAGCTCTGTAAATTCTGTGCAGTCAGTTCATCTCATTGGACTTAGTTCCCACAGGCAAAGAATGGAAGCGACTCCACACTTAAGTGAGATGTTTCTAAAACACCCAGATCATCCTCCATAACAAGTGTTCCATAAAAGTTTGTTTAGAAATGTTTGTTTCTATTAATTCTGAGGACGAAGGCAATGCTTTTCACGAATGTCTCAGTAGGTAACAGACTGCTTTATTGATTGATTGATCGATTGTTGAGTTTTAATTAGAAGGAGAGAGTGGGAGCTGGGAAGAGGGGCAGAGGGAGAGAGAGACTCTCAAACAGGCTCCCCGCTCAGCACAGAGCCCAACACGGGACTCGATCCTACGACCCTGGTGTCATGACCTGAGCCGAAATCAAGAGTCAGATGCTCAACCAACTGGGCCACCCAGGTGCCCCATCCTAGCAGACTACTTTAAAAACCATCTTGGACTTTGATACTTTGGGGGTTACTATGAACTCCAATTTCTATTTGCTATCTGTAGTGCCTCTGCCTCTGAATAGAAAAACTTAGGGTTAAGCCTTTGTTCAATACTATGAAGAAATCTATTCATTCATCATTGAAGTTTGAAGCTTTGCCAGGTGGAAATTAGCAAATGTTCACCCCCTGCCCTATATTGGAGAGCAGGATGTAGAAATTGTTTAACCTTGCTCAATATGAGGAAAGCTTATTTGTCTTTGAATTTATCTGACACTTCTTTTTTTAAATTTATTTAAGAGAGAGAGTAAGTTGGGGAGAGGAGCAGAGAGAAAAAGAGAGAATCTTAAGCAGGCCCCATGCTCCACACAGAGTCCGACTTGGGGCGCGATCCCCCAACCCTGGGATCACGACCTGAGCCGAAATCAAGAGTTGGACGCTCAACTGACTGAGCCAGCCAGGCGTCCCTCTGACATTCAGTTATTGCTTGTACTGAGATTTTTTTAAAAATGTCACTCTGGGGGCGCCTGGGTGGCGCAGTCGGTTAAGCGTCCGACTTCAGCCAGGTTACGATCTCGCGGTCCATGAGTTTGAGTCCCGCGTCGGGCTCTGGGCGGATGGCTCAGAGCCTGGAGCCTGTTTCCGATTCTGTGTCTCCCTCTCTCTCTGCCCCTCCCCCGTTCATGCTCTGTCTCTCTCTGTCCTAAAAATAAATAAACGTTGAAAAAAAAATTTAAAAAAAAAATAATAAAAAAAATAAAAATGTCACTCTGATACTGTTTTCACATATATCAATAGTAATCAATTCGCATATCCACAAATATTTTCGAGTACTTTTAAATATCAGATACTGTTAACAGCATGAGATAAAATGATGAAATAAACCAGGACCTTACTCTTGGAGAGAGCACAGTGTGTTTATTACACACAGTAATTATATAATATAAAGGCAGAGTTTTTCAAGAGAGCTAGCGGTATATGGGGGTGAGGCATGATGGCAACAGCTGTGTTAGGGAAATTCTTTCTGCAAAACGGTCATTTTAGCTCACAAGGAAATGAGGGAGAGTGAGGTCATAATGGCTTAAAGGCCTTGGACAGCCAATGCATAAAGGAAGGGTCTGTCATCTGGGGAAATAATGAACAGACACAGGTAAGCCCTTACAAGTTTTCTCAGTGTCATGAGGCTACAAATTCTAAATGCAATGGAAATTAGAAACCGCTGGATGATATGAGAAGTAGAAATGCTGTCTTAGGTATGGCAGAGAAAGAAAAGACCTCCGGGTTGCAGGAGATGTCGTCATGGGAAGCTTTCTGCAATGAGAGGCTTGGGGAACTGAGGTCATGTGTGGATTTTAAGCGTGGCTGGGTCAGGGAAGGGTGTTGGCCTAGCATCTATCCAGAAGAGTGTAAGGCATGGAAAGTGAGTGGCGATTCTGGCCAATTAGACGGTGGGCGAAATGAAAAAGAATAAAGATGAATATTTCTGTCTCTATCACTATACTGTGAAATTCTCAGCAGCAGAGAAATAAATATCTTTGCCTATCTTTGTAGCAATAGAACCTAGAGAGGAACAGCCACTCAAAACTCCCCAACGATAAAAGATATGAATGTTTCACAAATAAAATAGCTCAAGGACTAGGGTTTGAATTGTGTCTCTAGAATCTACTATCTCCCAATGGAGCGACCCTGGGCCAGTACCTTGCCTTCTCAGAATCTCACCTCCCTCGGCATTCAAGAACAAGTATTTGCCATCTTCCAAGGACTAATCCCTCACGTGAGTAAAGACAAGATCAAGATGTTTTCCAGTGTGAAAAGGCACACAAGTTTGCTTTTCATATATTCTTTATGAAATAAGAATAGAGAATATTCTCCAACACCACAGCACGGATACAAATCTAAGTAAGATGCTATATTAAATCTAGTTAAGATCTCTGTCCTAGATATCCATCTAGTGGGAAAGATATAAGAAATGGGGGTATTTAATATCAAATAGCATCTACAGAAGAAAGGGAATATTGCAAAAGTAAACGAAGCTACACTATGTAAACACTCTTTCTAAATTGTAAAGCAGCCTACAAGCCTATACGTAATGTCTAGGTCGTTATGTTAGGACTGAAGTGTCCTCTCCCCAAATCTGTATGTAGAAGCCTCAACCCCCAATGTGAGTGTATTTGGAGACAGGACCTGTAAGGAGATAAGAAAGGTTACATGGGGTTACCCGGTGGGGGGGGGGGCTTCATTTAATTTTTTTAATGTTTATTTATTTTTGAGAGAGAGACAGACAGAATACAAGCAGGGGAGGGGAAGAGAGAGAGGGAGACACAGAATCCGAAGCAGGCTCCAGGCTCTGAGCTGTCAGCACAGAGCCCGACGCGGGGCTCGAACCCACGGACCAGGAGATCACGACCTGAGCCAAAGTTGGATGCTCCACTGACTGAGCCACCCAGGCACCCCAATTTAATAGGACTGGTGTCCTTATAAGAAGATGAAGAAATACCAGAGATTTCTTTCTGTCTCCCCATCTCTCTGTGTCTCCAAACATATACAAAAAGGGCCATGTGAGGACTCAGAATGAAGTCACTCTTTATAAGTTAGGAAGAAAGATCTCACCAGACACCGATCCTGAAGGCACATCGATCTTGGACTTGTCGCCCCCAGAACTGTGAAAAACACATCTCTGTTGTTTAAGACTTTCCGCCTGTGGTATTCTGTTATGGCAGTCCCAGCAGACGAATATACCATGTCCTTGTCTGTCTCTGTCTCTATCTGCATCTATATGTGTATCACTATCTGGCTGTCTATATCTGTATTCCTGGATTCCTGACTCTAAATCTGTGTATTTTCCAACTTTCTAGAAACTTTTAAAACTTGTTTCCACTTTTACAAGGTCTAGTTTGTGTGCTCTCGTGAGAGCTTCATGAGTTAAGGTGATAGTCCACGGACCGTGTGCCTGTTAGTTGCGTGGACGCTATTCTGCAGGTGATCGAGCTGATCAAATCCAGGAAGGGTGGAATGATAATGTGTCAGCAGGATGAAAACCCGAGGGCGGGTAGTTCCTGGTGCCCAGTTGAAGAAAGCACAGCTTGCCATTCCGATGGATTTATGGGCAGTGGTCAATACTCGTGATAGGTTGTAAGGGTCTCTAAGGTTGAAAAGCAAAGCCTTAACTTGGCGTCTTGGCTTGGAAACTGGAAATCTGTATCCATGTTGTTAATGGGAGCGCTTGGGCATGATGTTGCAAATAGTGTTCTCAAAGTGCAGGCACTGAACCCCTGCCAGAGTCATTCGGGGTTGTTGTAACGTGCAGACAAGCTTACTGCATCAGAATCCTTGGGGGGCCTGGGTGGCTCAGTTGGTTAAGCGTCCGACTGCAGCTCAGGTCATGATCTCTGGATTCATGGGTTCGAGCCCCATGACAGGCTCTGTGCTGACAGCTCAGAGCCTGGAGCCTGCTTCGGATTCTGTGTCTCCCTCTCTCTCTGCCCCTCCCTGCTCTCTCTCTCTCTCTCTCTCTCTCTCAAAAATAAATAAACATTAAAAAAGTAAATTAAAGAAAAGGGATATGGCAAAATATACATTACGGTTAAGTAAAATGGTTGTATTTTGAATGTAATATACACTACATTTTTATAGTATGTCTTCTATTAAAAATGGAAGCTTCTATTAAAGCTTCTATTAAAAATAGAAGATGAAACGAATAGATGTTCAAAAAAAAAAAAGAAGAAGACCTGAGAGAGAATGTATCACCAACATATTTGCACTGCAAGAAATGTAGGGGAGTTCTCCAGGAAGAAGGAAAGAAAAGCATAAAGATTTGGTTCTACTGAAAGAAAGAATACAAGAAATGGTAATTATGTAAGTAAACATAAGAGACAGCTGCTAAGTTTTAAGAATTTCTTTAGTTTGTTTTAAATATGAAATTTATTGTCAAATTGGTTTCCATACAACACCCAGTGCTCATCCCAACAGGTGCCTTTCTCCATGCCCATCACCCACCTCCCCTCCCTCCCACTCCCCCCATCAACCCTCAGATTGTTCTCGGTTTTTAAGAGTCTCTTATGGTTTGGCTCCCTCCCTCTCTAACTTTTAGTTTCTCCTTCCCCTCCCCCATGGTCTTCTGTTAAGTTTCTCAGGATCCACCTAAGAGTGAAAACATATGGTATCTGTCTCTGTATGACTTATTTCACTTAGCACGGCACCCTCCAGTTCCATCCATGTTGCTACAAAAGGCCCTATTCCATTCTTTCTAAAACATAGCTTACTGATTGTTTTAGAAATGTATGACAAAGGCCAGGAGGAGAGAAATAGACGTGAGTTGTTGCTTCTTAAACCATATGGCCCCAGTGTCATCTTATGTGAAAATAGATCGTGACAGCTTAAAGATTTATACTGAAAAGTCAGAGCTATAACTTTTAAGTAAGCATTTGTAAAAGATAAAAGAAATATCTAACAGGCTAACGCTGGAGAAAAACTATAGTCAAAAAGATTCTCAGTACAGAAATACAGTAGAAAAAGGGGAGGGGGGAAGGGCAAAATACTCTAGGTAAATAAAAATTAGGTGAAATTAAATTAATTAAATGGTTCAAACATTTAAAGTACAAAGGCCCCACTTTTCACAGTATGTGAAGACGGAGACCCAACTATATGGAGATGACCCGAAATCCTTTTTAATATAAAGACACTGAGAGGTAGAAAAGAAATAAAGAAAGTGATGGACAGAGATAAATCACAGAAAAACTAATCAAAGAAACAGAGTGGCTATGGATGCCAGACAAAGTATATTTCAGAGCAAGAAATATTGCCAGGTATGAGAAGGTCATTTCATAATGATGAAGAGGCCAATATTTCAAGAGGATATTCTTAATACATTAACACCTAATAATAGAGGTTTGAAATACATGAAGTAAAAATAACTGATAACAAAGGGGAAAAAATAGACAGGGACGCCTTGGGGGCTCAGTCGGTTAAGCCTCTGAGTCTTGGTCATGATCTCAGGGTCTATACAGACAGAAGGGAGCCTGCTTGGGATTTTCTCTCTCCCTCTCTCTCTGCCCCTCACCCATTCTCTTTCTCTCTCTCACAAAAGTAACTAAAATAAACTTAAAAAAGGAGGGAAGTATTGTTTTTAAACAATTTTTCTGCAAAAGTAGCTGAATCAGGCTTAATCCTACGTTGAAGGGAACGCACGTGCTGAAGGTGTATGCATTACCGAAGTTCATTATTCCCCAGCAATTTTTGGTGACAGAACAAAGAAATAATAATATTTTAATAAGATTTATAAGGTGCACATGTGTGTGTATATATACACATACACATACATATATGTATATATACATATACATACATTTATGTCTATATATAATATATACACATACATACATATATATGTATATATAATATATACATATACATACATATAAATATATAATATATATGTATACATACATGTATATATATAATAAAGCTCCTGTGTCCTGTTGAAATTTGCGTGGCAGGATTCTCCTTAAATACTTCCTCCCCCTGGGGCACCTGGGGGCTCAGTCTGCTGGGCGTTTGACTTCGGCTCAGATCATGATCTCATGGTTTGTGAGATGGAACCCCGTCAGCTGTGCTGACAGCTCGGAGCCTGGAGCCTGCTTTGGATTCTGTTTCCCTCTTGCTCTCTCTGCTCCTCCCCTGCTCACACTCTGTGTCTCTCTCTCTCTTTCAAAAAAATACATAAATAAAACATTAACATCCCCTTATTTTCACCCCCAGGTCTCCTTTTCTTTACAGGAACCTTGGTAAGATAAAAAGAAGCAGGCTTCTCCTAAAATAGAAATGCACCTGAGTCTCTGTGTTGTAGTCCTGAATCTAATGTAACATTGTACTCATAACAAGAAAGAAAGAAACTGTACTCATAACAAGAAAGAAAGAAAGAAAGAAAGAAAGAAAGAAAGAAAGAAAGAAAAGAAAGAAAAGAAAAGAAAGGAAAGGAAAAGAAAAGAAAGAAAAGAAAGTAACACCAGACTTCTCGCTTTCTCTTCCACCATGTCAGTGGCTGGTTTGCAGCCTTTTGCAGCCATGCTATAGCAGGTGAGCCCCACATACAAAGCAGGTAAGCTGAAGCGAAGTGTGTGATTTGGAGAGGCTGGGGGAGCCGGGAAGGGGTCAGAGGAAGGCAGGAACTCACCCCCACCTTCTCCCTCTCTGCAGGCATAATGCTCTCTGAAGCCTCCAGTTTATTTTTGTTTTTTAATGTTTATTTTTGAGAGACAGCACAAGCAGGGAAGGGCAGAGAGAGAGGGAGACAGAGGATCCCAAGATCTCTCCTGTGATCTCCACACTGACAGCAGAGAGCCGATATGGGCTCGAACTAGTGAACCACCAGATCATGGCCCGAGCTGAAGTTGCACACTTAACTGACTGAGCCACCTAGGCACCCCTGAAGCCTCCAGTTTTTAAAGAGTAGGTCTGAAGTCGAATGTCTGCCCTCAGGACTGTCCTCAGGTCTCATCTGTCTGTGTCCTTGGCTCCCCACATGTCCAACAAGCTTCCATACAACATACTTCTTCCAGCCAACACAGTCCTGGCTTTCTGATTTTTATCTCTGGGCAGGGGCAGCCCTCCCTAAGACTCTTGGTCAGCGGTGGGCCTCAGACCAGCAGGCACCAGGGTCCAGGGGGCACCGGCACAGCTCAAGAATGAGCTTCAGGTTGTTTACAAAGGGCTGGGGACACCTGAGGACCAGTCCCTGGCCGGTCTTGGAAGAGCCCCAAAGCTGCAGGTGTTTATGATTGGTTACAGGATGACGCTTCAATACGATTGCAGTGAAAAAAGAAATAAAGAGCTGTAGTGAAAACCCTTTCTCATCTTCGGTTTACAAACTTGTTAGGGGTGCACGGGGTCATCAGGAAAGGTGAAAATTGATGACCTCCAATCTGCCTTTGAAATGTCAGATCCCCAGCGATGACCCCCTACCTGGACCTCCCCTGGACCTCCCCACCCTGATTCTGCCCCCCCACCATCATTCCCATCTTGTGGGGTGGGCTTTATAATTATTGGCGTGGGGAGTTCTGTTGGATACGGTATTTCTGGAAGTCTGATCCCCAGTTACTAATTTATCTCAGTATAACTACTACTTGTACCATATCTGCAGTAATAATCATAAATACAAAACTAAGGTGCAACAGAGAAGTGTTTATCGAGGGGTTAGGTGTGCTAACAGTTTATCGGAAATGACCAAAATGCATAAATCTGAGATAATGCGTAAATAAATATTTGCACATAGCCTCAAGTAATAGTCATTAGGACAATGTTTGCAAATCATTTGCAAAATGTGTTTTATTACTATTCCAGGAAGGGAAAGACGGAATGAGACCTACCGAAGTTTAGTGGCACTGTAAAAAGTGTATACGGAAGGCAGAATGATACGAACATTTAATCTAGGACATGCTAATAATAATGGGATTTTTGCAAATACGTTAAATTTTAATTTTATCTCCTCAATGTTCACATCAAAGTGTTGCTTTAAAAATTTGAAAAATAAAACAGCATTTAATTAGAAAATCGTTTAAAAATAAATCAGAAGGAATTGTCTGAAAACATATAATGAGCATGGCTTTTATTATTCTCCTTTATTTATTTTTAAATGTTTATTTTTGAGAGAGTGAGTGAGAGAGTGCACACCAGTGAGGGAGGGGCAGGCAGGGGTGGGGGTGCAGAGGGTCTAAAGCCAGCTCTGTGCTGAAGGCAGAGAGCCCAACACGGGACTCGAACTCACAAACTGTGAGATTATGACCTGAGCTGAAGTTGGACACCTAACCGACTGAGCCACCCAGGTGCCCTCTTTAATTTTTAACTGTGGAAAAAAAATTGTTTTAAAAGTCTTTTCATAATTAAACAATACAGTCTGCCAATAAGCATTTCTGAGGAATAATTGATCTGTTCGCAGATCTGCCAAGGATCAATCACATGGGTAGGGCTCAGTTCTCATGATGCCCAGGAGTGAAAAGCATTCTCTGCTAGAAATATCTTCAGTCATATGGTATTTTGATATGATTCTAAACACACTATATTTTTCTTCGCTTATTATTTTTTTTTTAAATTTTTTTTCAACGTTTATTTATTTATTTTATTATTTTTTTTTTTAATTTTTCTTTTCCAACGTTTATTTATTTTTGGGACAGAGAGAGACAGAGCATGAACGGGGGAGGGGCAGAGAGAGAGGGAGACACAGAATCGGAAACAGGCTCCAGGCTCTGAGCCATCAGCCCAGAGCCTGACGCGGGGCTCGAACTCCCGGACCGCGGGATCGTGACCTGGCTGAAGTCGGACGCTTAACCGACTGCGCCACCCAGGCGCCCCTCTTCGCTTATTTTTTAAAGGTGTCCATCAGTCATGACTTCATCATGCCATTGTGTGTGGAGGGAGGGAGCAAGGTTATTTTCAAAGCATTTCTGACTCATAAGGAAATCTTTCAAGCATTTACACCTTTAGAAAACATGTTTACCCAGGGGCGCCTGGGTGGCGCAGTCGGTTAAGCGTCCGACTTCAACCAGGTCACGATCTCGCGGTCCGTGAGTTCGAGCCCCGCGTCGGGCTCTGGGCTGATGGCTCAGAGCCTGGAGCCTGTTTCCGATTCTGTGTCTCCCTCTCTCTCTGCCCCTCCCCCGTTCATGCTCTGTCTCTCTCTGTCCCAAAAATAAATAAACATTGAAAAAAAAAAAAAAAAGAAAACATGTTTACCCAAATATTATTACTAGAATGATAACTATCAACCAAGAAAATCATGTAATAAAATAATTACTTTAAGCATCAAAGTTTTATAAGACTCTACAGAGCATACTCAGGCAGAGTTCAGGAATCTTGAAAGAATCTTCTGTTAACAAATTACGTTTGCAAGAAAAATTTCTTTTCCTTTTTTTTTGGTTTTGCATCCAAATACCTGTCCCAGCTGTGAACTTGTTTTTCACTCTCTTTAAAATTTAAATTTACCATTTATAAATTGAACTGTAGGAATGCCCTGATACCATCAATAAAGTTGTTTATTCACTGAGCCTCTTATCTTTCCAGGCAAAGATTTTATACATGTTGAATTATATTTGTTTTTTAATTGAGATATAAGTGACATATAACATATTAGTTCTGGGTAAACAGCATAAGGATTTGATATTTGTATACATTGTGAAATCCTCACCATACTAAGTCTAGTTAATACGTATCTCCACATATAGTTGACGTTTTTCTTGTGATGAGGAGTTTTAAGGTATACTCTCTTCGCAACTTTCAAATATGCAGTACAGTGCTATTAACTATAGTCACCATGCTATATGTTACATCCCCATGACTTATTTATTTTATAACTGGAAGTTTGTACCTTCTGACACCCTTATATATTTTTTTGTTTGACTGAGAATAATATGTAACTGAATTTATCAGAAGTCTAAGACCTAAAGTTTAGCAACACCAAAACCGGCAGCTATCCCATTTGGAAAATCCCTTGTTTTATGCGCCCTTCTGACTCTTGATAAAAGTAGGAAGTCAGCTCCAGGCAATTGTGCAGGCAGGGCTCCAAGAAACTTAATGCCCCGCCTCTTTCTCCTGCCTTTCTCTGATCTCCTGCAAAAACTCCCCCCTAACCCAACCCTACTAGAGCACTAAGGAACAAGGAATACAGGTGGTACGATGAATACAATGCAGGGTGAAGGGTGGAGAGTTGATTTTGTAAGAACCAATGGAGGAGTTTCATTTGAACCATTTGGCACAGATACATGCCCCAAGTTTCATGTTAATCTTTCGTTCCAAGTTTGGTGGGCCCACCTAGTCACCCACATGGCTCAGGAAGCATAGGCCAGCCTTCCCTAAACTCGTGAAGGGAGGGCTTACTGCCCTGGAGAAGATGACTTGGAGGGCGACGGGATGTGTGCTTCCTATGAGCAATCGAAGCCCAAGAAAGTGGAGAAGGAAGCGGATGATCTAGGGAAGTTTAATGTCTTTTCCCGGACCCACCAAACATGCCATACTTTTTCCTCCTAAGGAGGGGGTGGGGGGGCAGGAAATAGAGGAATATTAGATTACAGTGTTGGAACAATAGTCATCCCAAATAGCAACAAACCGTAACTATTTTCTTTATATATTTTTTAAACATCATTAACATTTGAAAACTTCTGTAGGCAAGAGATTAACAAACCCTTTTCCCCTTCTGCAGGAGAAACTGACCCTTGGTTAACTTCTTGGCCATGTTTCCCTGGAAACAGATAAAGACCGTAAGTTACCAAGTACCATTGCTTATAGTAAAAATTACCACTCATTGGGCAAATTGGATCTAGCCGGGAAGAATAATGAGATACAAAGCCATATCTACCGGCTTCCCTGAGCGTGATCACTCCTGGGATTGAATCCTTCTGGAGCCCATGACACCTAGTCAAAAAAAGACACTCTCTTTTAGAAATATCTTCAATAATATAGGCTCTGAAGCTGTTCCAAGAGATATCAGCTCCTGTAGGGAATGCATCTCTTTGTACAAGGCAGCTGTCACACCCTGCCACATGGCTGTCATCTCACTGCACCCGAGCTATCTGATGTGTGGCTTCAAGAGCCTGACCAACAAGAAACGCGTGGGGTACCCTCCTGGCAAGCTCTGATTCCTGTTTTTATATTCTACTGACAGATCGGCCCCACGTAAGGCCTATCATAATCTGGCGAGTCTCAATGTCTAGTTTAACCAAAGAAGGCCCTTTACTGGGCACTGCGGGCTTTCCCTGTATTGTGACACTGTAAAATAGTCCGGCAAAGCCTTGTGTGTTCCCTGTCCAGCTAGAATTAGATTTCTTTGATAAACTCTGCTTCCTTTTAGTGGAGAAACAGATTCGGAAAAAGACAGGGGCTGCCACATTATTACTGTTTTCCTACTCGTTGAAATCAGCGTATCATGACTTCTAGAGCTTTTCCATGAACACAAAAATATAATTTAAAGAATCTTGTGATTAATTGAATTGGTTAAGTTGGGCATAAGTTCTTTAGTATTATACTTGCAGCTTCTCTCTTTTATACTGATAGCATTAACATAATAACTTATTTGCTTAACCCTGCACTGTAACAGCAATTTCAGTACAATAATACCGATAATTCCATGAATAATCAGCCGACTGAATATATTGTGGGATTTCATGTGGCTGTTCTTTTGTTTCTTAATGTACTTCCCACTCAGTTGTCATAGACATGGTTTATAGACAGGTTTTAGATCACCAGAAACAATTCTTTCCTCCCTGTAGCTATTAATAAATTAATTTGAAATAGAAGTATGTTCCATTTTCAACCTGTGTTCAAATTCTCCTTTCTATATAATTCCATTTTTTTAAACAGCTGCATTTTTGTGTTTCAATATCAAAATGATATTTTATGATAAAAAAAGCCTCAACCTGCTCCTTCCGCTGCCTATAATTAAGAATTGTATTCGTTTCTTTCTATTATTTTAGTAATTTCATTTTGTATAATAAATATATGCTGTTATGGATATAGCCTATTCACACATATATCTTAATTTCTTCTTGTTTTATATGAAATATGTCATATTGCTATTGCGATTTTTAATATTTCCCATATAATTGGATTTGTTAGGATGCATGGAGTAGGGATTGTGTGCACAGAACAGGGCTTTGTAAAGTGTGGCCATTTCATGGACTGAGAATCGTACAGGACGGAGTCTTCAAAGAACTCCTGTGGAGCACATATCAGGGCTATAAAAGATGATCATAAAATTATTAATCAAAGGGCACCTGGGCGACGCAGTTGGTTAAGCATCTGAATCTTCATTTCAACTCAGCTTGTGATCTCATGGTTCTTGAGTTCAAGCCCTGCATCGGGCTCTGTGCTGACAGCTCAGCGCCTGCTTGGGATTCTCTCTCCCTCTTTCTACTTCTCTCTCTCTCTCTCTCTCTCTGTCCCTCAAAAGGAAGGAAGGAAGGAAGGAAAGAAGGAAGGAAGGAAGGAAGACACTTAAAAAATATTAACCAAATAAAATTTGATTAAATAATTAAAATGTGCATATATGCATGTAGGTGTGTATTTTTATATTTTATACTTGTAATTTTTAAAACTGTTTCTTCACCCTTATTTTTAACGCTTATTCTAGACTGTGATGGCAGATAGTGTCCATCTTACACGCTGGAGCATGACCAGTGCCTAACACATTTCCTTTACAAAAAAGGAATTTAATATATAATTGTCGAATGAATGGATGCAGCTTCCAGGAAGAGTCAATTTTAAACACAATTTGTAAAATAGAAACAGGAAGAGAAGTTCCTGCAGTCTAATGTCGGTCGTAACTGGAAATAAAGTCATGATCCTCAGCTTTTCCAGCACCTAAACTTCATTTCCACCCCCCAGACATAAAGTGTGGACTTGCCTTTTGGGAATAATCATGTCAGCCCAGTTTCACGTGACAGAGTAACATAGAGCAATTAAGTGTGTTGACTTTGAACTCAGATGGACAGCCATTTGATTCTTCGCTGTTGCTATGTGATAGTGAAGAATCCTGAGCAATTACTCCACAAACAAACCCAATTAAAAATTATGAAGCACAGGTGCACCTGGGAGCCTCAGTCGGTTAAGCGTCCAACTCTTGGTTTTGGCTCAGGTCATGATCTCAAGGTTCGCGAGTTCCAGCCCTGCATCGGGCTCCAGGCTGACAGCACAGAGCCTGCTTGGGATTCAATCTCTTCCTCTTTCTCTGCCCCTACCCCCACTTGAGCTCTCTCTCTGTCTCAAAATAAATAAATAAGCTTTAAAAAAAGAATTTTGAGGCACAGAAAATACATAACAATGTTTCTATAGATGTTATATCTAATTTGTTACACAAATTCCATTTACATATTTATATATATTACGTGTTTTATTTATTTGTTTTTAAAAAGTGTTTCTTTATTTATTTTGAGAGAGGGAGAGACCGTGCCTGCACGTAGGGGAGGGACAGAGAGAGGGGGAGAGAGAATCCCACGCAGACTCCTTTCTGTCAGGGCAGAGCCTGACATGGGGCTCGATCTCCCAAATGGTGAGATCAGGACCTGAGTCAACTTCAAGAGTTGTATGTTTAACCAACTGAACCACCCAGGTGCCCAGTAAGTGTTTTATTTATAAAGATGTTATATAGCATCTTCTATATTCTCTGTAGAATAAGAGTCAGGTCCAGTAGGATATTGCCGAGGAGTGATGTGTGATGGAATCTGAGCATTTGGTCAATGTGTCAGGTTAATTAGAAGCTCAAGGAAGAAATGAACTGCTAACAGCCCAGTTGAAATTCCTGAATGCTCCCTGAGGTCATGGTGTGCAGGTTACTTGTAGGGACCCCCAGAAGTGAGATGACAAAAGTAGATATGGAGGTGTTAAACACATTTTCCCTGCGCTGGGCCTGTCACGTAACATGAATGATTCCTTCAATGAAAAAGAAGACCGTAGAATACTAGATTCCTTGGGAAAAAGAGCAGTCTCCTTGGACACATTCCTGCAAGTACCTAAGACCCTTTCCGTTCCATGCCCTGACTCCGCTGATACACCTTTGTCTCTCAGAATTTTTCTCAACGTTGCACTTTTTGCTTGTTGACAAAACTTCTTTCCTTTGATCAGAAGTTTAGATTTCCTGCATTCCCCCATTAAGTCATGTCTTGTCTTGGAAAGGAAAGTCCGCGAGAGCGTCAGTGTCATTGAGCTGGACACCGTCAGCATCAACACACGTCCGCTCCTGCTGACTGTTGATTCTTCACAGTGTGGAAGGTACGGGTATTGACTTTAAGTTTCGAGAAAAATGATTAGTTGGAATTTTGTTCAGTGGCTGGCACTTCTAATAAAGTATACCCTTAACATTTGCAGATTTAGAATTCCAAATTTTGTCTAATCATGGACCCATATGTCACATGATTTGCAATTTTGCTGAGGCATGAGGTTGAATCCCACTCACTCAAGAGGCTGGCAGTAACTCTCCAAGTGATGAAAATTTGGTTTATTGATGAGAAACGATACCTAAGAGTAACCTAGACTAGTTGGAAATTTGGGGATACTTGAAGCTCTCTGGGTGAGTTGCCCAAGACATTTAAATGAGCTCTTCTATATTTGTGAGCAATTGTCATGAAAGAAAAAAACAATGGATTCGCCACGGAATAAAAATAAATTGCTGTTTGGCCTTAGGGCATTCAGTATGTCTGAGAGGCAGCAAGTCTTTGGGGAGGGAGACAGGGCTACAAATGAAGAGAGGGGCGCCTGGATGGCTCCGTCAGTTGAGCATCCAACTTTGGCTCAGGTCAGGATTTCATGGCTCGCAAGTTCGAGCCCCATGTCAGGCTCGCGGCTGTCAGCACAGAGCTTGTTTTGGATCCTCTGTCCCCGTCTCTCTGCCCCTACCTCCCTTGAGCCCTCTGTCTGTCAAAAATAAACATTAAAAATCAAAAACCAACAAGCAAACAAACTACAACAGCAACAAAAAGAACAAACGGAGAGAGCTACAGACCACATGAAGGGGTCTGTAATTACCCTGAGGCAAAGCAGTACTCAGATGCCCAGGGATGATGAGTTCCACGTCCCCTGAGGTACAATCACGTTGTCACCTTACTGCTTGAGTTCCTCCTGCCCTTGTACATGTCCTTATATGTTCAACCAGTCATGTGTTTGCTCATTTTAGAACAGAGCTCTGTCTCCCTCATGTCTCAGTCTAGTCGTTGGAAATGATACAATTCCAGCCTGTAAATTTCAGGCTTGATCATGTGTATGCCAGGTGTCTAGATACTTCCCTTCTTTCTGTTAAAAAAAAAAAAAAAAAAAAAAAGATCTGGGAAAAGCCTGAAACTGTACTTACACTCTTTCTAAGCAATAAAAATAATTTCCTGCCAGAGATCACCTTCTCTGCATGCTTCGGTTACAATCGTAGGCACCAAACTGGAACCTAACTTGGTGCCACGTGAGAAGACTCACCATTATTTCAAAGTTTTGATTGCTTTTTGGAAGCCAACTTTGCTGACACTGTGTCTTGTTAAATCCCTGCCGTCGCCAACTGTGGTGTCCTCACGTAAAACAGAAATGCCCACTTGTGAGCGGGCGGTGAGGATTCACCGAGAATTCATTAGAACAAGCTTGATGCATTCACTTCTGGAAGTTTCAGATTTCTTCCATTTGCCTATGATACTATCTCCCTTGACTATACCATAAAATACGGCGTGTTCGCCCTTGAATCCTGCAGTGTCCAGCCCCGTCCCTACTACAGGGTGCTCAAAAAATGTGTGTGACGTGTCCAAGATACGTATCAAATGTAAACGTGTTTGGGTGAAGCGGCTATTATCATCCATACGAGGCATTCTATAAACTGTGACTACAGATGTCTTCATTTGGATTCAATCTCCCATAAAATGTTCTTTTACAAGGCAAAATATGAAGATTCCCCCAGAAATAGACTTTTTGATGAGCTGTTGAGATTCACATAAATTGTAATGATAAAATTCTGTGTGTTTCAATTGTAACTCTTGGTAATAAAATCACTACCATTATATACTGGTCCGTTCAAAACACCGTGGCTAATTAGGTTCACACACCTGACAGATGGCTTTTCTCTCCTAAATTGAATAAATGAGATTTAATTACTAACAAAAGAATTCACAGCTAATTCGGGAAACAAATATGAAATTGATTCATTTGATGAAAAGCGCAACCATAACTTGGCATCGGAATATAGGTTGCATATGGTATACTTTTTCTCAGTGCACGACGGTTACAAAAGAAGAAAATTATCAACTGATTCATCAGCGCTTGTGAAGTCTCAATAATTAATCGTAGTTTTACAGGGGAAGATGTCAAAAATTGATATTCTAAATGAGCTCTGCTGGTTTGAACCAATTAATAGTTTAAAGGGTGTTGAGATTAAAATCCCAGTTCAGTTACTTACTTGGTATGAAACATCAGTCAAGTTATTTAAATATCCGGGTTTCATTATCTGTGAGATGGGGCTAATAATCATGCCTTTCATGGGGCTAATAATCATGCCTTTCCCAGAGATTGTTAGGAGGGTTTGGTGAGACAATGCACGTAAGCAACTTAGGGCACTAAGCTGAAAACATTAGAAATAGGATATCGGGGCACCTGGGTGGCTCGGTCGGTTGAGCCTCCGACTTCAGCTCTGGTCATGATCTCACGCTCCGTGAGTTCGAGCCCCGAGTCGGGCTCTGTGCTGACAGCTCAGAACCTGGAACCTGCTTCGGATTCTGTGTCTCCCTCTCTCTCTGCCCCTCCCCTGCTCGCACTCTGTCTCTGTCTCTCTCTCAAAAGTAAACATTAACAACAAAAGAAATAAGATATCAATTACTGCTTGTATGTTTTCTTTTTTTCTTATTTTACTATTGTCTTTATTTTTTAAAGTTTTTATTTGAATTCCAGTGAGTTAACGTACAGTGTAATATTTTTAAGTTTACTTATTTATTTTTGAGAGAGAGGCAGAAAGAGAGGGAGAGGGAGAGATTTGTAAGCAGGCTCCATGCTGTCAGCGCAGAGCCTGATGCAGGGCTCGAACTCACGAACCGTGAGAACACGACCTGAGCTGAGACCAAGAGTCAGACACTTAGCCAACTGAGCCACCCAGGCGCCCCCAACATACAGTGTGATATTAGTTTCAGGTGTACAATACAGTGTTTCAACGCTTCCATCCATCACTGGGTACTCATCATGACAAGCACATCCCTTAACCCCCATCACCTGTTTTACCCAACCTCCCACCCCGGGCCCCTCGGGGAACCATCGGTGTGTTCTGTGCAGTTAAGAGTCTCTTGGGGTGCCCTGGTGGCTCAGCCAGTTAAGCATCCGAACCTTGGTTTTGGCTCAGGTCATGATTTCACAGTTTGTGGGCTAGAGCTCCACGTTGGGCTCTGTGCTGAGAGCACAGAACTCGCTTGGGATTCCGCCTCTCCGCCTCTGCCCCTCCCCTGCTCACCCTTGCACTTCCTCTCTTTCTCAAAATAAATCATAAATAAACATTTTTTTTAAAGTGTCTGTTTCTTGGTTTGTCTCTTTCTTTTTTCCCCCTTTACTCGTTTACTTTCTTTCTTAAATTCCACATATGCCTGAAATCATGATATTTGCCTTTCTCTGACTGATGATTTCATTTAGCATAATACCCTCTAGTTCCATCCATGGCATTGCAAATGGCAAGATTTCATTCTTTTTTTATGACTGAGTTATATCCATTGT
>NW_024412445.1:3416335-3522320 GCF_014898765.1 Herpailurus yagouaroundi | reverse complement strand
CTTTAACAAGTGGTGTTGGGAAAACTGGACACAACATAAAAAATAATGAAACTGGGCCACTTTCTTGAACCATACAGAGAAATAAATTCAAAATGAGTTAAAGACCTAAATGTGAGACTTTTATGTTTTCTTAATTATTATTCTTATGGCTAAGATAATATTTATAAGCAAGGTTTTTTTCTAATGTTTATTTATTTATTTTGAGAGAGAGAAAGAACCAGGGAGGAGCAGAGAGAGAGAGGGGGAGAGAGATTGAGAAAAAGAGAGAACCCTGAGCAGGCTCTGCACTGTCAGCACAGAGCCCGATGTGGGGCTCGAACTCACAAACTGTGAGATCATGACCTGAGCCAAAATCGAGAGTCGGACACTTAACCAACTGAGCCACCCAGGCGCCCCTGTCAACAAGTTTAATGACAAGAAACAAAATCAATAACAAACAAGCGAAGCATATTGAGAGGGCTTAGAACACATACGGAGAATTAAAAGTATAATGAAACTTAGGCATGCCCTCAATGGTAATACAATTGTAGTGAAAAATAAAGAAAATCCTGTCACTTGTGACAAAACTGATAATGACTTAGGTTTGGAAGCTAGAGATACATACTCAGAGAACCAACTGAGGGCTACTTAACCCGGGAACACCAAAACATCTACCTGGAGGAAATGGTACCCGACCTGGGTTTTGAAGGGAAAGTAAGAATTAGGTCCCAAAATGGAATGTGAGAAAGGTCACTCCCAGGAGAAGAAAGGGTATGTTTGGAGGGATAAGAATGAAGATTTCAAGCTTTTCATGACTGGAATGGAGGTAACTGTTGCCCAAGTGTTAGGGAGACAGGGAGACATGGCTGGCAGTCTCCACTCTACAAGAGCCACAGTGCAGCACTGAGAGAAGTAAAAGCCAGATAGCACAGACTGTGTGGACAGAGACTGTGCATCAGCAATCTGAAATCTTAGCTAGGATGGGAGTGCTTGGGGCTCTTGTGCCTTCTGAATTAAAACAAGGCTGGAAATGATATCACCTTAGAGCGTTTGGGCAAATATGGATTCCACAAGAGACTTGAGGACTTAGGGTAACAAGAACGGATGGTTCCAGAATAGAGGGCCCACTAGACAACACCCTGCCTCCTCACCTATTATGTTACTCTTCCTCAAGGGCCATCTTCAGGCCGGGGACTAAACCACATTTTAAGGGAGGCATGCATAGCATACCCTTTCTAGAAAACTCAATGCGTGACCATCTGCTTTCATAGACCCTGCTTCCAAGGGGGGTGAGGAGGTAATTACCTCAGGTAGTTCATGCAGGAGACCAGGTACACTGCTATTGTTAATTTCAACAGTAATCATGATCCATTTGGTTGTCTCTAGGACTCACCAGCACGTCTGGGTTTTGATCGATTTCATAACTGGGGAACCTCACAGAGTAAGACTGATCAGCCCATGGGTATATGATCAATGGATATCTCTTCTGGAGAACAGGGCAAGTCCATCTTGAAAATGGCATGTCTATTCCTACGTTTCTCGACGAAGACGGATCTAGTTCAGACTAAAGATGGTGTGATAGTGGGACCTCCCTCAGCTGACCACCCCAGTACTGCACAAGAGGGTGGAGGGGCGTCTGTGCAGCACTGTTTCCTCAGAGCACGTGATTGAGGAGATGATGTCTCACCCCAGCAGGTGCTCTGAGTCATCCCGTTTGTTCCTGGGTGTCAGGTAAGTCCGGGAAGTCAGATCATCTAAAGCCCAATACCAGGAAGGATAAGTTTTACCAAAGTCGCTCTATAAATACACTCAATCAATTTATGTATGAGTCACTGAGCAAATACAATGAGATCACATTTGTAAAATCCTAAATACAGTAGGATAAAGCAGATATTCAGTAAGTGGTTGCTGGACTGGGCTGGGAGGTAAGAATTCTCCAGCATCACGCTCTAAACACTGAGAGCGTTAAGTGCTAAACACTGAGAGAAAATGAGAAGTGTTTTCTCGAGCCCATAGAAGTGATGGTGGTGGAAACAACGTGTATTTGAGGGTGCAAACCCAGGAGGGTTTGGGGAGTCTCTTCAGCCTCATCATCTTGGCAAATCATTCCGTTCCACCATAAGTAGAAAGAGAGCCTGTCAACAGAAGTAGGTGGAGGGAGATCTCCAATACAAATGTTTCTTTACTCTTGCCATGCTTGGCACCGTGATTCCATAACAATCTCCTCTTCTTGCATTTCCGCTGTTATATCACGATATATGACATCCCCCATTCAGCAGCCAAAAGCGCTGTGGTTTTAGAGTGCCTTCGTGAAGCTGTTTCAGGGAGCACCATACACAGCTTGTTCCGGATGGCCCCAAATTGATGAGAAGAACA
The DNA here is from genome assembly GCF_014898765.1 of Herpailurus yagouaroundi. NCBI lineage: Eukaryota > Metazoa > Chordata > Mammalia > Carnivora > Felidae > Herpailurus > Herpailurus yagouaroundi. The sequence goes on along the minus strand of NW_024412445.1, from coordinate 3,519,965 downwards.
GGAAATGTTTCTCTGTAACTCAGAGGTTGACTTTGGAATACAAGCTTCCTAAGGTATTAAAGATAAGCCACCAGTCTCCCACGGACTGGTGGCACCATGATAAGATCTAGTCTCTGGCAGCAAAGAACACTTCATGTTGGCTCTTAATGAACCAACAGCATTTCCCTCATGTTATCAATGCTCACTTAGCTTAAAAGGATATAGTTTTGGTCTCCCCAGGACATATTTCTTCATGCAGGAAACTAGACCTCACTTCTCCATAAAATTTATTTTGCCCAGTTTACCAAAGAAACAGGTATTTCTCTTTTTTTGTTGTTTTTTTGGTTTATTTACTTATTTTGAGAGGGAGAGAGATAGCACAAGTGGAGGAAAGGCAGAGAGACAGCGGGAGAGAGAGAATCCTAAGCAGATTCCACGCTGTCAGAGTGGAGCCTGACATGGGGCTCGATCTCACGAACTGTGAGATCATGACCTGAGCCGAAATCAAGAGTTGGATGTTGAAGCAGCTGAGCCACCCAGGTGTCCCAAAAAACAGATGTTCCTTATCTGCCTCTAACTAAACCAGCGATGGGAACAGGCTGAATCAAGTACCCACAATTCCCATCTTCTTCAAAATCTTCACATTTATCAAGATGTAGTGTGATAGGCAAAGAAGGAACCACTCTCTGGGACTCATTCTCCAAATCCCTTGGTGCTATGGTAGTGCACACGTCTAGTCTGTGGCCTCTGGTCTGTCACCAGCCTAGGTATAATAGGTGCAGGAGTGGTGGCTTGATTGCCATGCAGTCCCCACCGGCTTGCAAGGGAAAGCTAAAAGGTAGAGTCAAGTCCCTGCCACATATATCAGGTCTAGGCCATCTCCAGTGCAGTCTTCTTACTATGTTGCCTCCTCTTTTGCATTTATTTTCATACATGTTGCCCGATCAGTCAACTTTCCCACAGAAGCTGCACCAAAAAGATCACTCTCTTATTATTGTCTTCTTTCTCCCAAAGACCAACTTATTAGAAGCGAAGCTAATTCATTTTCCTTACATACTTTACCTCTTAGGGAAAAAAAAATCTTACGGTTGTCATCAATTGATAACTATAATTTTACATCTAATCCAACATTCAAGAAGACTTTTATGTTTCCTAAGATGAGACAACAGTAATATTCTTTAGGAATGTTCCTGCCTAAAAATCAAATGCATTTATCAACATCTAGCTTCAGCTGCTAAACTGAACATCAACTTTCACTCTTTCCCTAAACACAAAGGATATGTTGTGTTGTTTTAAGAATAAAAAGAAATGCAAGATGATGGAAAGAATACCTATCATGATGGAAAGAATGGGACAAAAGATGCCAATGGAAGAAACCAACGAGGAGAGACTAATGTGGGTCTAATGTGCAAGAAGGTTTTCCTGTAGACACTGGACACTAGAGAGGACCTTCCTACAGACACTAGACTCTTATAGAGACTGTGATATAAGACTGGATCTCCACATAGCTGATTGCATTTCCATCTCCAAAACATATCCCTGGCAAGGAATTTGGGTTGAAAAACTCCACAGTCCCTGCCACGTACTCAATGATACACAAGATAAAACTAAGTAGTCAGAGAAGGGCTCTTGAGTGAGTGGGGCCTGAGGAAGTTCTCAGGGATCAGATAAGTCTTGAGTGTTCAGGGGTGTCTGGGTAGGTGGCTCAGTCAGTTAGGCATCTGGCTCTTGATCTCTGCTCAGGTCTTGATCTCAGGGTCGTGAGTTCAAGCTCCACATTGGGCTCTGGGTGGGCAGTGAAGCCTGTTTAAAAACAAAAGAGTTGAGTGTTCAGAAAGGACAGCAAATCCTTCCAGGTCAGGGAGCACCGTGTTGGTGTGACTGAGTGGGCTTTGATGGGTGTCAGATGTGGGACTTACTAGACCTGAACATAAGTTCAATGTCCAATTGAACAGCAGTATCTGCTTGGCAAGAACAAATGTGTACTCAGTTGAGCTGGAGGTAGGGTTTAATTTTAGCCAATGTTGGCAAATCATTAAGACCTGGAAATTTTTCCATGTAGGTAGAATGAGTAAATTTAGACTTGGAAATGGGGCTATAGAGTATAGTGACTAAGAACACCGGCATTGGATTCCGGCTCTGCAGTATATTAGCAGGTGACTTACAGGAAGTTACTTATTTTGACCAAATCCCAATTTTTCCATCTGTAAAAGAAGCATCAAAATAAAATGTGTCTTGGGGCACCAGGGTGGCTCAGTTGGTTAAGTGTCGACTCTTGGTTTCTGCTCAGGTCATGATCTCACGGTTTCGTGAGTTCGAGCCCTGCATCAGCCTCTGCACTGAGTATGGAGCCTGCTGGGGATTCTCTCTCTCCCTCTCTCTCTGCCCCTCCACTGATCGTGCTGTCTGTCTCTCTCAAAATAACTAAATAAGCTAAAAAAATAAATAAAAAATAAGATGTGCCATGTATGACTTATGAGGAGACCAAATGGGACAGTAAGTTGGAAGTCTCATCCTTATCTCTGGCACCTAGTAGCATCTCCATGATGACAGCAACAACAATAGCAGTAAATAGAGTCATCCTCACCTTGCCCTGTGTATGGATTTTATGCTTTATTCCTTGACTTCCTTCCCATTCTCCTTGCTAACACAATGCCTGCCCACTTACCATCACACCTGCTAGGTTTCGATGGCAATGACACCCCAAACTGTCACCATTTCTTTGCTCCTCGGATCTTTTTGGGCCACCAATTCCACTTCCTCTCCTTGGAAGGCTGCTCTCCAAACTCTTACTCTTATCTATTTATTCCAGCATTTTCCAAGAAGTACGTCCATGTCATCTACTCTTTGGAGCCTTCCTTGACTTATTGGGAAGATCTATTTACTCTACGTATGAGCTGGAACTTCACATGGTACCTTGACCAACTACCTACTCCCAAGGCAATTGATCACCTCCACTGCCATATTGAAACTTATGGGTCATTGGCAGGTGGATAAGATCGCTGGTGCAGAGAGGGCCCTTATCGTGTTGACCAGTGATTACTCCATTTTCACCCAGTAGCTAACCAGAGTCAGGGTCTAATAGACAAGTCTCATGTTATTTTAAGATAAAGTTAAAAAATGATCGCCTATATCTCAAGCACCCTTTGTAGATAATTATTATTTTCTAAGGGCACACCTACATACCCATAGGAGTAGAAACTATTATATTCCCAAGAAGGAATGTATCTTTGGCGGACATTCTCGTTTACCAATGTATTCATTCCATAGTCTATTAGTTTCTTTGTTCAAGAAATATTTAGGGTCTCCTAGCTCATGCAACAGCTAGTATAGTCATCGCGATACTAATGAGAAAACAATGCAGTCACTCATATCAAATAAGCAAATAACTGGTCACGGAGTATAAAATTTCCCAGACAACTGCATACAGCATGCAAGGGTTATAAAAGAGATACACCCACTGCGTTTGAGAGTACAATGGATGAGTTTTTAAACAGTGTTGCAAGAGAAGATCGTGTTTGAGCTGCAATTTGAAGAATGAATATAAATCAGCACAGCATATAAGTGGGAAAATGTATTCAAGGTGGAGTAAACAGCATGCACAATATCAAAAGAGTACATAAACTGTTAAAGTAATTACACACAGGAGCGCCTGGGTGACTCACTTGGTTAAGCTTCTGACTTCAAACCAGTTCTTGATCTCACGGTTTGTGAGTTCAAGCCCCACCATGGGGCTCTGTGCTGACAGCTCGGAGCCTGCAGCCTGTTTTGGGTTCTGTGTCTCCCTCTCTCTCTGCCCCTCTCCCACTCATTCTCTCTCTCTCTCTCTCTCAAAAATAAGTAAACATTAAAAAAATTTTTTAAAGTAATTATAAACAGGTCAATACAAATGGAGCCCAACATTTAAGAGAATGTGGAAAGATATCACCTTTGAAATCTGCACAGGGATAAAATCCCTTTCTGTTTCCTATCCCCTCTCTGGAGGGCCATACACTGACAGCAGAACATGTGGAAAAGGCAGGTGCATGGTGACTGTGGTTAAGGATATGATGGTAGGAAGAAATATGGCAATCATTGACAGAGAGAAGGTTCTTGTAGACCTAGAAGTGTATCAAGTTGTCCAGGGGAATGTGCACATTGAACTCCATGGCCAATCTTCACCGAGATTTCAAAGTCAGAACCCACACATCCTCTTATAAAGCTACCGGCATAAAGAACCATCCAGTGGTTCAGTGGCAGCATATCTGATGCGGACTAGTGGAACACTGTTGAACACGGGGAAAGTGCTGACGTCTAAGAGGCATCCTGTAGAGAAGCCTCCACAAAGGAGATGGACAAAGGTAAGTGGAGGCAGGAAGAAACCAGCACTGTGTGATGCCACGGGGCCAAGGTCGGTCCACAGGTGCCAGAAACGAGTGACAGGCAGCAGCTTCACCCGTCAGAGCTCCAGGCTCACCATAAACCTCCCCAGGTAGAGTCGTTTCTCCCAGGAAGCAGGGATCCTGAGACGTCTCGTGTCACTCTCTTATGAGGTGTCATTGATTATGCTTACAAAGCTATTGTATGGAACCTCTTATTGGGGACGAAATTCTCATCATTTGTAAATCAAAATTGAGTGACGATCTCTACATTCACAAAGTCCACATCGGACATGCCGTCATACACCACACCGGCTGGTTCTTTACGCCGGTAGCTTTATAAGAGGATGTGTCTGTTCTGACGTTCAAATCTCAGTGAAGACTGGGCATTGAGTTCAACGGCTTGCGGTTCTGCACGAGCTGTGATAAGCTGAAGAGTCTCCCTGAGGAGCCAAATTCATAATGTCATAGCCCTTCGGAGACTTGTCCTGAAATATAGATATAAATACACATGCCTGCACACGTACACACATACAGATGCACACACACAGATACATACACATACACAGATACACACATGCACACATACACATGCGTGCACACATATATGCATACATGCACATATAGTCACAGAGGCACACACAGACACACAAAGAGGTGCACACACATACACACACACACATGCACACACACATAGTTATACACACATACATATATGCATGCACACACACATACACACATATACACATGTACATGCACACATACACACAACAAACATGCCTAGGGGCACACACAGACACAGACAGAGGTGCACACACATATACACATGCACACACAGATAGTTATACACACATACATATATGCATGCACACACACATACATGCACACATGCACATATAGGCACAGAAGCACACACAGACACACACAGAGGTGCACACACATATACACACATACACATGCACACACACAGTTACACACACATACATATATGCGTGCACACACACATACACACATATACACATGTACATGCACATGTACACACAACAAACACACCTAGGGGCACACATACAAACACACATGCACATAGATGCACACACATACATATATAGACACATTCATGCACATACGCAAATGCATGTGCACACATACACGCAGAGGCACACACAAACACAGAGAAGCACACACTTACATACAGACACACATATACACACACCAGCACACACACATATACACATGCACGCGTATGTACACACACACATAGACAGACACACCCTTTAAACTTTGATGTAATGTACCTCTTGTTAGAAAATGATGTTGAACACTTCTTTTGATCTCTTCTATTTTTTTCAGGCATTCTTCTACAATATACCCTTTAAATAAACGATGACTTCCTCTGTCCTTATTCCATAAATTACCTAACCATGCGTCTGACAGAATAAGGACTTCTAACTGCAGCAGCAGCTGGAAATTTAGTTTTTATCTCCTTCCTTCTTCTCTGCCTACGATGGGCAGTCACGGCAGTGGGCACATAAACTAACGGAGGAACTAACTATGCTTGGAACACTTTAGTTTTACAAATGTTATCATTTTTTTAATTTTAATTTTTTTATATTTTTAATCTTTTATTTATTTTTGTATCACCTTTGTGAACTGGTGTTGCTAGGAATATTCTACCATTAAAATAACGATACTTTCTAAACCAAGAAAACATTTGCCTTTTTGCATATCACCGATTTTTTTTCTATTGCATAAACAGACACAAAATCTTAATTCTGACCTCAATTGGTTTTTGGAAAACTACCTCTTTTTAGACTGCTGGGGAGTCCTTTTTTCCACCTTCACCTCACCAGCTCACCCCTCACTTCAGAGAATTATCCAGTCGCTATTTTAAGCAGTGGATTCAAAATAATGAATTCTATTGTTTTTTTTTTTTTAATTTAAGTTCATGTTTTATTTTGACAGAGACAGAGCAAGTGGGGAAGGGGCGGAGGAGGGGGGAGAGAGAGAATCCCAAGCAGACTCTGCGTTGCCAAGCATAGACCCTGATGTGGAGCCTGAACTCAGGAAACCATGAGATCATGACCTGCGCCGAAACCAACAGTTTGATGCTTAACCGACTGAGTCACCCAGGTGCCCCGAAAATAATGAGTTCTTGCCCTTTATCCCTCCAATATTAGGTAGGCACAGGTGAGCTGTAAACTTATGGGTCACGTTGTCATGTGAAATATTTGATCTCTGTATCATGATGTCCACAGTGTGTAGCCACATGTCCCTGCTTCATTTCAAAATCAGATGAAGCCATCGCGCCCTCATATAGGTAGACTATCAATGGTGCAGGGATTGTCCATGCGCCATTTTGCTTGGCCTTGTGAGCATAGCACAGGTGTCCTGGGATCTGTTTGGCAGGAAAAAGACTAGAGCTTGGGACACACAAAGCCCCGAGGCACACCAGGATGTGACTTGGCAGAGCCTCGGAAGGAGGTTTTTTGAATTAAACATAGAAACAGAGAGCTGATGAGCTGGTGATCTATACCAGGAAAAATGAAATCTGAAAGTTGAACGCGGTCATCATCGTTGGTCAAGTTCCGTATCTTCCTTGGTGGGGGGAAGGTCTTGATCCCTTAAATTCCGACGATCTTATTTGCAAGGAGATAATAGTCGCCCGATATCTATGAGTTTCATAAGACAGCATGATAAAGTGAATGAGGAATGCCTACTGCCTACAGGATGCAAAATATGTGTATTTGGTTCCATCGCTTAAAAAAAAAAAATGTTTTTGATGTTTATGTAGGAAAAGAGCACAAGCAGGGAAGGGAAACGAGAGAGAAGGAGACACAGAATCTGAAGCAGGCACCAGGCCCTGAGTCGTCAGCGCAGAGCCCAAGGCAGGGCTCAAACCCATGAAAGGTGAGATCATGGCCTGAACCAAAGTCGGGCACTTAGCTGACTGAGCCACTCGGGTGCCCGGGGCTCCATTGCTTAGCTCTGTTTCACCACAGAGGTGAAGGGTAGTGAGGTCAGGGATGCAGGCGCTGGCGAAGGAAAAAGACATGGCCACCAGGGGGCAGTAGCACATTACAAGGTCTGTTTTTTTGGGGTGCTTAGGAGCGTTCGCAGGTAAAGTCCCTCAAAGCCGGAGGTTGATGGTGGCGGGGTGGGGTGGGGGGACTACCAAGTGCAGAGGAACCAGATACGCCCATAGGAGGGAGACCACCAGCTGGCTAGGCCACGACCTTTAGCAGCCAGGCAGGAGTCTCTGGGTCAGAGAGCCCTGAAGGGTCGCCATAACTTGGGGTCTTTGGAACCCTTGGGTTTACCTTACCTGTGGCTGGTAGGTGTTAGGTGAAGTCCATGGGATATGCAGAGCAAGTGGGCTGTAAATGGCTGGAAATCTGTTGATATGGACTGCATCTGAAGCAATTGTCTGGGTAACAAGTTGAGTTGGTGTCAGTGGGTTTTGAGCTACAACTCCAGACCAACAGACAGAGCCCGTCTTTGGCTCCTTTATAAACCACCACTGCCAAAAAGAAAATCACATGAAATACCAACAGCTTTTGTTTTACTTGCTGTAAAGTTTACAGTGTGATGTTTCTACGTATACACACATGGTTATGTCTATGTTCGTTCCTTCCACAGATGATTCATGTGCCTGACAAACACAATACAGTGACAGCGCTGAATAAAATAAATAATACAAAATGAAGAGAAGAGTAAATATAAATGAGAACAGAAGTTCAGAGACAAGCGCTAAAAATCTCACACGACTTTTCTGGCTATTTATACAAACGACAGCTTCTGAAAAATGTATTAACACTAACAACTCTCCCTCGAGCTGTTTTTGTAATGGAAATATTTGGTTAATTTCATCTCGGATTCACAATTAGAAGACCCGAAATGCCATCCCCGAAATTCCAAGGCCAGGAGCCAGTGGGTTCAGACTCGTGAGCGTGAGTGGGGCCCACTCTGACCCCTGGCAACATGGCCCCATCTTTCCCTGGTGGAAGTTTCCATCTGAAGACCACTGTGTGGAGGTCCAATTCTCCATATCAGACACACGTCTGAGGCCCCTACTACAGTGCCTAGTGCAAAGGAAGTCCTACCTGAGTAATTGCTATCAGTTTTCACATGTTTTTAAAAGTAGACTTCACGCCCAGCCTAGAGCCCAAGGCGGGGCTTGAACTCACGACCCTGAGATTGAGACCTGAGCTGAGATCAAGAGTCGGATGCTTAACCGACTGAGCCACCCAGGTTCCCCAGTGTTAATATTTTTAGCATTGCAGTTGAAAACATTGTTCAAAAAAAAAAAAAACTAAAAATAAGACGTCACTTCAGAAATCTTAGGGAAAAAAAGTTGTAACAGGAAGTCAAGGATGAAAGAGAAATTTTTTAAGTTAGAGAAATTTTGGGGGGTGGTGTTATACCTTTTACAGTGGTTTGGTGTTTTAAGGGAACACGAGGGCTGCATTCATATATTTGAAAGTTCAGAGTTTACAGGAAGTGGGTGCCTTTTTCGTTGGCCACAAGGCTTTGCCTGTGTGTGAATAATGATTCAGTGACATACATATAAAAAAAATTGCTTCCTTTGAAAAGTCGGTTTTAAATTCTCCAAATTAAAAAAGAGCTCATTTTGATATGGTTACTAATTGGTGCCTGTGTCTTGCAAAATGTCAAGCTTTTCCAATCTTACGTACCATTTTTCTGAAAGTTCTGAGAATTGTTCATTTTCCTTAGACGTCATGCTACCTATTGACATCTAACTTCTTGCCGTGATACCTTGGAAACTAATGCAATCGAGCACGACTTTTCAATAATTTCAGTACATCCTCACTCACTTTCAATGTCTCTGCTCATATTCCCTCTTGTTGAATAAAAATGATATCAGAATGGGCATAATATTTATTTCCTCAAGAACAATCCAGCGCCTTCACTGGGACAATGAGTCTGCTGGCCGCCACTCATACAGATGATCCACTTAGGACCCCTCCAGGTTATTTGCACAGCGGAAAGAGAACCAGGTTTATGGTGCAGTGTGATATAATGAAATCTTATTTCTGAAACGTCTGCAAAATGTAGTCAAGGTCAGTGGGTGCCAGAACGATTTTGAGCTACGGTATAGAAGATGAAATATCCTTTCTGAGCTCTTACTTTCAGACAATCTGTCTTTGCAAGGACCTAAAAGACGGTCAGCATAGTAAAAAAAAAAAACTCATAACAATGGCTGTCCCCAAATACCACAAGCTTTATTTACGAACTTGGGAGGGGCAGAGGTAAAGGACGTTTTGAATGGACATTGAAGTACGACTTGCTTCTTATCACTGCATACTCTTATTGCGCTGTCAACAGTGAGGCTGTCTTGTTATTTCTAAAACCCTAATGACTTGCTTGTTCTCTTATGCTAATAGTTGAGGTTTCAATGAACCCACACCGACGGTGTTTTCTGTCTGATTCTGAGTTCCTCATGTTGCTTTTCTTGTTACTTGAGATTGCATTATGCTAATAATATTCTAAATCTAATAACCGTATGTTTATCGAGTGGCAAGACCGAATACAATAGGAGTTAATGAGATAATACAATACTCTAGAATATTGCTAACACAATATGAAATTTCAGCTTACTATAGTTTCCTCAAACTTGTTTAGACTCTGTTAAGGATCCAGATGCTGAGGTGAGCAAAGCTAGTGTCTCGAACGAGATATTATTTATCATTTGTCTCTTCCTGTGTCTGTCTCTTCATCTTGAAACCTGTGATAATAACTCTTCGGTGAATAGTGAGGCGTCGGGTTTGAAATTGTTCTCAGACTATGCACTCCACATGTGCAAATGTATTAGGGCATCACTTTGGTCTTTTCTGAAAATGCTACAGAATAGCTCAGTGGAGGCACTGAGGCACAAGGACTATAGATCTCTTCCTCTGTTATCCCCTTAGTGAACCAAAGCCAATGAAGCAGGGTTCTCACAGAGTGATGGAGTCAGACATCCTGGGAAGTAGCAAAGGTCCTAACTGAGAACAAGGCATGGCCCTTCGACTCCAGGAGCCCCAGAGACCTGTGGGGGAAGACACGTAAGTCATTGCAAAACCATCCAGTGGTTGTATTAGAATATCAACAGGAGCAAGGGGACCGGTGCTTGAGGGGCTCATAGACTTGTCTGAGGAATAAGGGACTGGGACATCGGTCACCTGATATTTGAGTTACGTTTTTTAAAAAATAGAGCAGGGTGCCTGGGTGGCTCAATCGTTTAAGCATACAACTTTTGATTTTGGCTCAGAGCATGATCTCAGGGTTTGTGAGTTCAAGCCCCATATCCGGCTCCATGCTGACAGCATGGAGCTCCTCTGCTCTCTCTCTTTCTCAGAATAAATAAGCAAACTTAAAAAATAATACAATAAAAATTAAAAAACAAAACTAATAAGTACACTTAAAAAATAACAAAGTCAAAATTAAAAAATTAAAAAAAATAGAGCTTGGGGTTGACCATGAAGACAAGAACACATTGGAGGCTGAACAGAGGCACTCTTCTTCTGGGAGTGGATTGTGAACACTATTGCTAGGTAGTTCAGAGAACATTCTGGATAAAGATCGGGCTATGATGGGTTCAAGATTTATTCCATCTCTGACTGGAAGCCACGTAAGGGTGTTCTAAGCCCAGGGATGATATATTGACCTGTGAGATCATTATTATAGAAACCAAGGTCAAGGATTGAATCCTACTTTCACAATTAGGTACAAGGTAAATCAGGCCTGTGCCGGGCAAAGCAACAATGAGCATATCGGGTTCATAGTTAGGACCGTGCAATGCTTCAAAGCTAACAAGAGGAACTGCAACATAGGACGAAGACATGAATTTGTCTTAGATATTATAATCTATAAAAATGAAATTAACAGTTTAGCACACAATAGAAATGGCATGTGCCACTGAAGATACGTCGGGACTCCCACTACTGTAAAGCTTTTAAATGACCTCTTACGGAGATGCTGTGTGGTGGGGGGGGGGGGGTAGGGGTGAGAATCACTTCTGAATAACAACCCAGTGAAGGAAACCTCCTGAGAGCGTCTCCTCGCAGCACAATAAAAAGTACAAATAAAATGTGGTGCTGACATAAACCTTTTACAGTTTGGGAACTCGGTGTCATGGCAGCCACTGGGAAGTTTAATTGAGTATTTTATGGCCACGATACGTTGGGTTTCCCGTGAGGACACTGCACAAAAGATTTACAAACTGCAACTTTTTAAGTCTCTGGAACAAAACCCACCTTGGGTGGGGATGGAACAGGTGAAGAGACAAGTTAGCTGCTGCCGATTTGATCACAAAGGCCAGTCGGTTGTTGCTGACTCCAAGCTCTTGGTTGTTCTCCGTCTGCTTTGTGCATCCACAGTAGCTCACATCACTCCTGACGGGTGGCTGCAGGTGCCCCTGTCTTTTTAATTTTTTTTAAGTTTATTTATTTATTTTGCATGTGAAAGAGAGAGAGCACACACATGAGTGGGGAGGGGCAGAGGTAAGGAGAGAGAGAATCCCAAGCAGGCTCCATGCTGCCAGCACAGAGCCCAGTGTGGGGTTCGATCCCACGGACTGTGAGATCATGACCCGAGTCGAACTCAAGAGTCAGACGCTCAATCAGCTGAGCCTCCCAGGCACCTCTGCCCCCTCCCCTTTTTATTTTCTCGGGGCTGGGTTCTTTTAGGATTGGGATGCTCCATTTCTGCCTACGGAAAGTGTCTCTGAAAAACCATCCACCCAAACTCGACATAAAGAGGTACATGGCATTATAGTAATGATTGTATCACCCTATTAAACCGATGGGCGGCCAGCTCCACTCTGGTTCTTATCTGCGTGCCGAACAGCACACTTCTGACTCCCTTTCACCTGAGCCAGTCCCTTAAATGGTTGCATGCGATGACGCTGTCCGCACAGGGGCCTGGCCCTTCGGGAGGCAAATAGGAGAGGAGGCTGCCGTGCTGTCCTTGGCCTCCCCTTGACCACTGCTTGAGGGCAGTCAGAGCTGGCGTCTGATGCTGGAACCGGAGGAAAGCTGAGGAAGCCTGGTGGGTATTGCATAGGTATTTCCCTGCCCTCCCTGGCGCTCCAAATCACACACGTCTGCTCTCTGGCACATAATTTCTTGCTCCATTCTTGCTTTCGGCCAGAGCAGGAATGAACAGCTCAGGGCAGGTGTCCACCTGCCCCACTCCAACAGGGTCTTGTTTAAAGCATGCGCTGTGTGGTCTCTGTCCTTTGGTACCTTTGGTTCTTCTGCTAGCATCACCCTCGGAAAGATCACAAAACGTCCATCTTACCAATATGGTGATCGCGTATTTAACGATATTATCGACTGCCTAGCACACGTTAGACGAAGAGCCCATCTCACACCTAAGGACGTTGTGCATTAGAGAGTTAACCCAGCAGACCGGTGTTGCTCAAACCCCACACATTCGGAAGCAAGGCCTGTGTCCCTGGAGATAACAGCGTGACCACATACGTTTATTCTGGGAATGGGATTTATGACAAATGCCTGTTCTGGCCCCGAAGGCTGAGATCGGAGTAGCTGAAGTCATTTTGGCAGGATGGGGGGCGACTGATCCCAGTGGAGACCTTGAACCCCAGGGCTCAGCTGACCATCCCTGGTGGGGAACACTCATCACACATGGTTGCTGGGAGGGTTAATCACCCCCGGGGGTAGGGACACCTGGTTTCTCTTGCACTTCTCCCTTTTCTGATGATTTTATATTATATTTTGTAATGTTTACTTGTTTTTGAAACAGAGAGAGAGAACATGAGTGAGGGAGGGGCAGAGGGACAGGGAGAGGGGATCCAAAGCTGACTCCACGCTGACAGCAGTGAATCCGATGCGGGGCTTGAACTCCCCAACTGCGAGATCATGACCTGAGTCGAAGTTGGACGCTCAACTGACTGAGCCACCCAGGCACCCAGTTTTCCTGCTGATTTTAATCCACAACCTTCCAGTGTCAGAAACTATAACTGTGAGTATAACAGCTTTCATTGAGTATGTGCGTCCTTCTAGAAAATCATTGAATCATGACTCCTAACCCAGGGATGCCTGGGTGGCTCAATCAGTCGAGCATCCCACTTCAACTCAGGTCATGATCTCAAGGTTCATGAGTTTGAGCCCCACATCGGGCTCTGGGCTGACAGCTCAGGGCTATTTCGGATCCTCTGAGAATATCAATTTTAATAGGAAGGCCCCTGTGGGGTTCGTATTAACAGAGAAGGAAGACAACGGTCAGGGTCGAAGCGTTCTCTTGTCTTCACACCTTAAACAAAATTCACAGGAGAACATTTTGACTAAGACTTACCTCAAACGAAACAATCAACTTTCACCCCAGAGTCCTACATGATGCATCAGGAAGACCACCGAGTCCCTGGGGGAGGAAACTGGAGAAATCTCTGTCACCAGCCTGTCAGGGACCTGATGAAGCCTTCTCCGTGCCTGATGTTTTTGAATTGTTTTGTGTTTTGAGTTTAATTGACCCAAGATGTGGCATTAGTTTCAGGTGACGACATCATGATCCAATTTCTCTCCACCTTACGCTGTGCTCGCCACAGGAGTAACCACCTTCTGTCACCCTACAGGGCCATTACAACACCCCTGACTATGTTTCCTACACTGTACCTCTCAGCCAGGTGACTCGGTCACTTCACATCTGGAAGCCTGTGTCTCCCACCCTCCTCCACCAATTTGTATCATCTCCCCACCCCCTACCTCTCGGGCACCCATCAGTTCGTTCTCTGTATTTATGGGTCTCATTCTGCTTTTTGTTTGTTCACTCCTTTGCCTTCTGTGTGTGTGTGTGTGTGTGTGTGTGTGTGTGTGTGTGTGTTTAGATTCCACATATGAGTGAAATCATACAGTATTTGAGTCAACTCCTGTGGTATTTGTCTTTCTTAGTCTGACGTATTGCGCTTAACATAATGCCCTCTACGTCCAGCCAGGCTGTCTCCAATGGCATGATATCATCCTTTTTATGGATGCATAATATTCCACTGTGTAATATTTACCTCATCTTCCTTACCCATTCATCTATCGATGGACATTTACGCTGCTTCCATGATTCGGCTGTTGTAAATAAAGCTGCCATATTGGGGTGCGTGTATATTTTTAAATGAGGGTTTTCATTCCCTTTGGGTAAATACCCGGTTTTCTCTACTCCTATCTACTTCGTGAGTGCAGATATTGTCATATATACTATTTGTTCTATTATTATTTATTTATATTCTTATATATTTACACAAATCTCTCTATATAGTTCCATCTTTATTATTTACTGTGTCATTACCAGCAGTTAGCAGTGCAGTGTTTAATACATAGAAGTTAATGGATATGTGTTTGTTGAATAAATTAATGAGCTAATGGACAGACAAGTACATCATTCCTCGGCCTGTAGCGCTCCAGCTATAAGCTCCAAAAAATTCCACAAGGAAACATAGAATATCTCAGAATGAATGTCACCTTTTGAGCCCTTACTCCTTGTCTGGTCTACAGTCAAAATTAACGGAGTGATGAGGGAAAATTAAACTGAAAACATTCTGATACAATATTGTTTACATTACCAGGAGGTAAAAATTCAGGTTTACAGGAGTCTAAAGCAGCACTGACTATTGGAAAAAACAGCTAAACTCGTTTTCTAGTTTATCACTTAAGTGAGGGACCCAGAAAAACTTCTCTAATGTTAGCTAGTATCTATTAATAATATGACTCAAATAATGTGTCTTTTTTTTTTTTAATTTTTTTTTCAACGTTTATTTATTTTGGGGACAGAGAGAGACAGAGCATGAACGGGGGAGGGGCAGAGAGAGAGGGAGACACAGAATCGGAAATAGGCTCCAGGCTCTGAGCCATCAGCCCAGAGCCTGACGCGGGGTTCGAACTCACGGACCGCGAGATCGTGACCTGGCTGAAGTCGGACGCTTAACCGACTGCGCCACCCAGGCGCCCCAACAAATAATGTGTCTTTTGAAAACACTGGTAATGTTGATTACCCGTGATATTCTAAATGCCGTATATGTGGTAATTAATTGAAGCTGGTGTCTTTACTTTCTCCGTTTTTACTTCCTGAGAGTTACAGAAATGATAAAAAGCTCTTACAGGGTCACCTGGGTGGCTCAGTTGGTTGAGTGAACGACTCTTGATTTGGGGCCAGGTCATGATCCCAGGATCATGAGATCCTGCCCTGCACTGAGCTCCATGCTGAGTGTGGAACCTGCTTAAAATTCTCTGCCTCCCTCTACCCCTCCCCTGCCTGTGTGTTCTCTCTCTCTCTCCTCTCTCTCAAATAAATAATAATAATAATAATAATAATAATAATAAATAAAATTTAAAAATGTTTTTAACAGCTCATACAGCTGAAAAATGGTATAGAGGCACCTGGTGGCTCAGTTGGTTAAGCATCTGACTTCGGCTCAGGTCATGATCTCATGGCTTGTGGGTTCAAGCCCTGCATGGGGCTCTGTGCTGACAGCTCAGAGCCTGGAGCCTGGAACCTGCTTCAGATCTGGGTCTCCCTCTCTCTCTGCCCCTCTCCCTGCTCGCACTCTATCTCCCTCTTGCTCTTAAAACAGATAAACTTAATAAAAAAAAATGTTTTTTAATGGTATTACCAGCATTCCAACTGAAAAGGTCCAGCCCCAGACCCAGATCTCTCATATATAGTGATCACCCTCAGGGCGAACGCAAAAAGCACATCTCGTATGTCTTAATCCATAATGACTATGCCCATATGTACAATTCAGTGGTCGCTGCTGGGTGAATTTGCTAGTGTAGTCGCAGAGTTTTTAATTGCTTGTCTACGAGGTGCTTTTATATTGTTGACATTCTTTCCAAATCCCATACAAAATTATTATTTTCAAAAACATTCAAGTCACTTAAAACTGGAGGAGGAGAAAGAAAGGCAAACACATAATTAGCACCATGCAAAAACTACTTAGGTGCACCGTGTATCCTGACCCAAACCTGCCACCGTGGGAGCGATTTGAAACGAAATTTAGTTTCTTGTCTTAAGTATCTCCTCTTGTTCTGCCAGACGTACGATCAGCATTATTTCAGGTCTTACTATTTGTTTATAAACATTTATCTTGTAATGGAAAATTTAAATAGAGATCAGCTCTGACGTGTTGTAAATCTAGCTGTGTAAAATTGCTTTGTAGAATTTGGTGATTTATCCAATTAGTTAAATAACACTCTTAGAGCTGGGCAAAGATTTATTGACTTTTACTATTCGAGATATTCATGCAAACAACCTTCAAAAATACCTATTTGTAAACATTTTAATCACAAGATCTGTGCCATTACTCTGTGGCAGGCTGTGTGAGGAATATTAAGTTGGTAAACAGTAAATCATCCTTAATAGCTAAACACCAGAGTTAGCTTTTATCGGCAGAACCAATTTCCTTCCGCTGTGTTTTCAGGGATCGGTCTAGGAAGGAAAATGCTAAGCAGTGAAAGTACCAACTTCCTTAACCTTGCAGAAATGCCTTCATAGTTCCAGAGCCACGAGGCAACAATCTACAGAAAACATGACAAAACTTAATTAATCACCAGTTGCTGGTTTCAGGAAACTAATTTGCGTTCATTCTGTAATTCTGGAGACATCACCCAAAGATGCTTTGAAGGAGAGTTTTATTATAAATAATGTAAAGGCCACAGACAGACATCATTTTTCCTCCATTCGGTCATGTAATTGACTAATGAATCAAAATCAGAAAATTAAATATGTCTGAGAGTGAGTAACGGTGCCATAATTAACCGCAGACATGGGAGTTTAAACAACCATTGTAAATTTAATTGCTGCACTGAAGCAAAAAGAGAAAAAAGCAAGCCTTGAAGATGAGATGAAAGTGTGGTTTTTGTTTTCAGTTTTAACGTTTTTCAACGGAAGAAAAATTCTATAAAAGTAAGCTGGATGAGTGAACTTAGATAAAAGTAAACCAGAAGGAGACAATCGAGACCAACAGACCTTCACGAAAGCTCCGGTTGGGCTTGGAAAAGTTTCCCAAGCTGTGGGCTTTGTTCCTGACTGATAATTGGGGAAATATACTGCAAGTATGCCCTAGAGAAAATATATTCTAAAATAAAATTAAATCCAGCTAGCTGCTAACAGATTGTTTTAAATCTACTTACCAAATTGGAACAGAAAATAAAGCAAACGTTTATAATCTAAAAAGAAAACCAAAGCATTTTATGGGGGGAAAATAAAGGATACACAGCACATAAAATACACGTGCAATGAATTCTCTCAGAAAGCGTGGACAGTGAAATATCTATTTGGGGACAGTGGATTAGGTATTTTATGAGAAAATACAAATACTTTTAGATAAAATTTACTCAGCGGTTTCAGTATGCTCTGCAAGTTGCTATGTGCTTTTCAAGTCTAAGTGCTTTTTATTTTATTTTTTATTTTTATTTCGGAGAGGCAGAGAGCACGCATGCATGTGACCAGGGGAGGGGCAGAGGGAGAGAAAGAATCCCAAGCAGACCCCGTGCTTAGTTTGGTGCCCAGTGTGGGGCTGGATCCCTTGACTCTGGGGTTATGACTTGAGTCTAAATCAAGAGTCCGACACTCAACTGACTGAGCCACCCAGGTGCCCCAAGTCTATGTCCTTTTTGTTATAAAATGTTCAGACACCTTCCCATAAGGTCTAAGCAAGTGTGTGTAAGAGCTGTGTCCGCAACAGAGTGTTCGGGCAACAAGGCTGGGGTGGGGGATGCCAGGAGAATGTCACGTTGTGGAAGTGGCTCTGGTGGCCGAGAGATTATGCACAGGGAGAAGAAGCATATAAGTAAATATATCAAGTATAATGGCAGCCAGGTTACAGAAGGGAGTTAAAAGAAATGAACCAGGCTAGGAGTAACCCTGTGGTACTGGACTGGCATCCTAAGGTCAAGGTATGATTTCATGGCCATTGCAGGTAAATATAAAAATAGGTACAGATACGTGTGCACATGAACTTGTTTTTCAGCCCATGTAAGAGGGACTAGAAGTCATGCCACCCCAACAGCAAAGAGTCAGCGAGCCTCCACCTCGGGGCTGGGGCAGAGAAAGTACGAGACGACATTGGATCATCTTGTGCCAAGATGTAAGGAAGCCCTCAAAGAACGATGAGATGCGTCAGGAGGACAAAGGAGCTAGCTGAAAGGGTTCCCACTGGCCGAGTCTGGGACACACTGAGCTCCACAATAATAAATGACAATAGTGATGAATTGTGGCACATTGAGTTAAATCAAGGAATCCATGAATCCATACTGATACACATCAATACACAGGGGAGTCACATGAGCTTTAACGGGAGAGTATCAACTGATTGATATCAATGAGATGATAGAAATAGCAATCCGTCTTTCCCTACCATCATAGTAATAATGGATTCAGGCGAAGAATTAGCAGCAGTGGTAAAATTGGTGAAAGTTTGATGTGGAGTAGGTAGGACATTTTTACAGTGTCAATATATCTTTCATTTGAGTTAATTATTAAATTGGTAAGAAAACGTAATTATCAATGGACTTTCCAGTGCGGAGAAATGCGGACATCATCATAATAAAGTGGAAAGCTTATCACCAGTAACAGAATGTCATGTTCTCCCAATGCTGTGAGAGCAAACCATCATTTCTATGATACTCCCGTCCAAAATGAATAAAACATAAGGAAACATCAAACAGACCAAAACTGAGGAAGATTCTACAAGGAAAAATATCACAGTAACAAAAAATAAAATAAAAAAATAAAGAGACTGAGCAATTGTCTTCGGTAGGAGGCGAGTAAAGATACAACACATGATACAATAAATGATCAATAAACATGCGATCATGGATGGGATTGCAAATCTAGAAATAAAACCGTTAAAACAACTGGGGAAATTTAAACAGGCTTTTTGAATTACATAGCAATATTAACTTTTTAATTTGATTTTGTACTGTAGTTATGTAAAAGAGTGTTATTTAAGAGCTAAGGGCAAGCATTAAGGGGTGAAACGGCAACATATTTACATCTTGCTTTCAAAAGACTCAGAAAAAAGTGTGTGTGTGTGTGTGTGTGTGCGTGTGTGTGTGGTGTGTGTGTGTACATGTGTGAAAAAAAAAATTCAGAGGGAGAGAATTTGCAAACATACACAAAAATAGAAGGAATAGTACAAGCCAGTGTCCTTCACCCAGATAAAAATAGTAGTGTTTTGCCACATATGTTTATTGATCCATTCTACACCACCATTTTACAGAAGTTCCCAGGCGTTTTATCACTCCGTATAAGAATATACACTTGTATAGATTCTAGTAATCAGGATATAGAAAGTTCAATCACCCTGAAAATCTCCTTTATACCACATCTTTGTAGACACAACCCTCTGTCCCCGCCAATCCCTCTGCCTGGGTCACATTGTTTCATTGCTGTTCCAGACAGCATGCCTTAACTTGGGGAAGACTGATCACTGCCACCTCATTGTCCTTGCTTGAAATTGTTTTGGCTACTCTAGGGCTTTTTGTTTCCATTTAAATAGAATAAGCTTGCCAATGTCTATAAAAAGCTTTGTTGAGCTATTGGTAGGAATTGCAGTAAACGTATAGATCAATTTAAGGAGAAGCAGTATCTTGCCAATATGTGTCTTCCAATTTATGAACACAGTATGTCTCTTTGTCTGTTTAGTTCTCCTGTCATTTCTTTTTAATTCTGTCACTTCTGGCATGCAATTTTAGCATACAATTTTACAATTTGAATAATCCTGGACATGTGTTCTTAAGTTTATGCTTATGTATTTTATTTCTGTAAATGTGAATGGTATTGTGTTTTTTAAACTCTTGCTGGCACTTGTCTGTTGTTAGCCTATAAAAATGCCATCAGTGTCTGTGTGTTAATTGTTCATCTCGTAGTTCTGGGAATTTTGTTTTGTTAATTGCATGGGATATTCTGTGTAGACGATCTGACCATCATCTGCAACTAGAGAGAGTTTTGTTTCCTCTTTTCCGGACTATGTGGTTTTTAGTTTTCTTGGCTTATCACTGTGGCTAGTATCTTCATAATGTACTGGATAGGGGCAGACAGAGAAAATATAACTGCCTTGCCTCTGATCTTTGAGGGGAAGTGCTTAGTCTTTCGTTGTTAACTGTGATGATAGCTGTAAGGTTTTTCTAATGGATTTTTTTTATGGGATTGAGCAAGTTTCCTTCTATTCCTAATTGTTAAAGTCAATACGGAGGCATGGATTGAAGTAACTCCAATGCCTTGGCAAACAAGCCAAAATCTAAACCAGAGTCAAGACTTAAAAATGCCTCCAAGTTCAGACACAGGAACCGAAGAATGACCAATCACAAACAACCAACGAGGCTTTCCCAAATAAGGCCATCGTTTAAGCTCTAAACAACCAAATCATTCCCTCGGCTCGCTTGTGCAGAGCTTTCTAAAAGCCTTCCCTTTCTAAAAGCCTGGGTGGCTCATTTGGTTAAGTATCAGATTCTTGATTTCAGCTCAGGCCAGGATCTCATGGTTCACGACTTCAGGACTCATATCAGGATCTGTGCTGACAGCGTGGAGCCTGCCTGGGATTCTCTGTCTCCCTCTCTTTCTCTTTTCTTCCCCTGCTCACGTTCTCTCTCTCTCTCTCTCATTAAAAAAATAAAAAATAAAAATAAAAATAAAAATAAAAGCCTTCCCTCTAGAGCCTATACGTGGAGTGCCCTTACTTACAGTTTGGTCCTCCTGACTCAAACCGATGGCTGCTCAAATAAACTCTTGAAGGATGTAATGTGCCTCAGTTTATCTTTTAAAATAACAACAGAAAGTTTTTAACATGAGTGAGAGGATTTTGTTAAATGTTTCTTCTGCTTCAATTTGTAGAATACTATGATTTTGCCTCTTTATCCTAGTAATATGTTGTATTACAGGGGATGATCTTCAAATGTTCAAAGAACCTTGCATACCTGGGATAAATCCCCTTTGGTCACGTGGCATTAATCTTTTTCTCCACTTTTGGGTTTCGTTTTCTGACATTGCATAGATTTTTCCCTCTAAGCTCATGAGAAACACTGGTCTGCAGTTTTGTGTGTGTGTGTGGATGCATTCATTGTCTTTTTCATATCAGGTTGTGGTGTCAGAGACATACTGGTCTCTCAAAATGAGTTGTATTATTTTTAGCTCTTCTGGTATTATTTTCTTGTAGATTTTGTGTAAAATTGATGTTAATTCTTGAAAAACAATTTGCTAATGAAGCCCAGAGGGCCTGGAAAAAAATTTTTTTGGTAATTATTAAAACTATGAATTCAGTTTTCTTCATACTTATAAAGCTATGCAAATTATGATCTATTTCATAGTCAGGGATATGTTTTCATTTGTGTTTACAAGCATTGGTCCGTTGGTTGTCCAATTTAGTTGTGTGGAGTTGTTTGTAGTATTTCCTTATCATCACCTGATACCTGCAAGGTCTATAATGATATCCCTTGTTTCATTCCTGATATTAGTAAATTCTGTCCTTTTTTAATGCCAGTTTTGCTGGAAAGTTGATAATTTTAGGGGCACCTGGGTGGCTCAGTTGATCAAGCGTCCAACTCTTGGTTTTGGCTCCAGTCATGACTCACAGTTTGTGAGTTCAAGCCCCACCTCAGGCTCAATGCTGACAGCATGGAGCCTGCTTGAGATTCTCTCTCTCCCCCCTCGCTCTGTCCCTACCCTGCTTGTGCTCTCCTTCTCTCTCTCAAAATAAATAAATGAACTTAAAAAAAAAGAAATTTGATAATTTTACTGGTTAAAGAACAACTTTTTGTTTTACTGATTTTTTTTCTGTTTTCCTATTTTCAGTTTTAATGGTTTCTGTTCATCCCTTTATTATCTCCTTCCTTCTCTCCCTTTCAGTTGATTTTGCTCTTCTTTTTCTCACTTCCTAAGAAGTCAAGACTTCTTCTTTTCCACTGTATGCATTTATTTCTATAAACTTTAGCTGCATTCTACAATTTTCGTTAAACATGGGAGGGAAGTTTGAACGAAGTTTTGGTCTTCCTTTGGGGGAAACTGAGTGTTCTCTGGCTTCAGTGCCTATGTCGAAGTGGTCAAAGCAGCGCTAGGCTCCTTCTTAACCAGCCGCTGATCACCTGAGCAAGCCTGTTCTGAAAGGCTAAGGTTCACGGGGGGCTAGCGCAAGCCTGTTGGCAGAGGGAAGACCTCTAAATGTTTGCAGTTTTAAATAAGTACATATTGGACGCCTGGGTGGCTCTGACGGTTAAGCGTCCGGCTTCGGCTCAGGTAATGATTGCGCCATCCGTGGGTTCAGGCCTCGTGTCAGGCTCTGTGCTGGCAGCTCAGAGCCTAGAGCCCGCTTCGGATTCTGTGTCTCCCTCTCTCTCTGCCCCTGCCCCGCTCACGCTCTGTCTCTCTCTGTCTCTCAAAAAAAAAAAAAAAAAAAAACAAAAAAACAAAAAAAAAAACCCAATAAATGTTAAATAAATAAATAAATAAATAAATAAGTATGTATTAAATATATAAAGCAAAGCTACTTTTTTTTATTACAACTGCTTAGAAATTCAATAAAGCAACTTCACTACCTACTTAATCCTATTATAATATTTCAGATATGAGATTATGCGATTTGATATTTAGGTTGTATTCAGTCACTTTTCATTAAAGGGTGCTGTGGTTGGATGAAGTTACTATTAAGTGGAAGGTTTGACCTGATTTTTCATTTTCTTTTCTGTGGTACATGTCGGGGTGTGGTCTTAAGTATCCGAGCTACAGCCATTCTTATTCTAAGCAAATATGTGACGATCCTTCACTTGAAACAGGAATACATTAATACGTATTGATGATCGTGAACCTTCAGAATTAACAAACTACTTGTCTCTGCCTTTCCTTTCCAAGCTAGTCCGAATGTTTGGGGATTCATGTTAAACAGTTTGTTGACAGTGAAGAAAGCTATTTTTATCTTTGTCATACTGTGAAAGGAAGCTAATATGCCATGCCCAACAATTGATTGCCAAACAAACAAAAATAAACCACCTTCCTCAGAGACAACCAACAAAAGAAGTAATATTCCTCTAACGAAATAAGCCTCACAAATTGGTATTTCCAGCACCTGGTTGAAGTTCAGATGAGGCCAGCCGATGTATAGATGGTGTCAGGCCTGTGCACTAAAGATGCTTCCCGCCAGATGTCGAATAGTAAAGAATATTCCACTCAGAGGCTAAAAGATTTACTTTATTTTCATATTAGATAGATAACTTGCCTGTTTCCTTGCTGGAGACTGACAGGTACAATACTGGTTGCTTTCTGGAGAGAAAGTGTCTTTTCTGCAGTTGAAGGGGGATGAATAATCATTTCCTAAAGCAGACGCCTGGCCGTGGTGGCCGCCAGCCTCTTCCCCTTCCCCTGTGAATAGCACATTGATTTTCGGCTGTCAGAAGACCCAGTGCACCAGATAAAAGAAACAGTGGCTGTGCTCCCAGCAGGGAAACTCATTTTGTTGGTGGTGACATCAGGTACACCAGGAAAGAGATAATTTTAAATTATCTCTGTTGGCTCAGAGGCACTTGCCTGCAGGAATCCCCCCAGGGTGCTGCCTTGTAGACTCACTGCCCAGGAAGGAGCACAGACACAGGATGACACTTGGTACTGGGTCCTTTTCTCAAGGACTATGGAGTTGTCCCACTGAAGTTCCTTTGCTGTGGTTTTGGCGTGCTTTGAGAAAGTACACAAAACCTCCAAACTAATCAATTTTAAGCTTAAGGGACATATACACACTTGGCATTCATTGATTGTAAAGCATCTAATATATTTAGAGCAAAACCACAAAACTATGATGAAGAGCCTTACCTGGCTGACGGTAAGTTACTGTAACTGACGGGAATATTTGCCTGACAGGTCAGTTTCCTTTGACATGTCCCTAGGTTTGTTGGTTCTTGTTTGCTTGTGGTAGGCTTAAGGTAGCTGCCGGTATTAAAGCTAGTTTGCTTGAAATGAGTCATTTATTTATGGTTTTTAATCTTTAATTGTCTCAAAATCCATAATCATTACACAAACATTACCTTATACACAAAAGTAAATACACTAGGAAAACGGAACCTTATCCAACAGCCTAGAAACAAGCGTGCTATATATGCAATTGCAGAAATTTCATTATCAATACATAGCTATGTGTGTGGGCACGTGTGTAAGTTTTTGTAACTATTTATCCAGAAGGAGATCTCTGGTACTCTACATACACAATTGGAACATACTTGTTTGTTTCACTCATTGAACATTTATAGATACAATTTGTGAATGGCTGGAAAATATTTTTATTTAAACTCTTATGGAAATATATATATATATTTTTTTTTTTTCAGGATTATAAAACAGGTGCCATAAGTAATCTATAAACTCATTCAATTATTCCATTAGAATAAGTTGCTGGAGGGTTGCCTGGCTAGCTCAGTCAGTGAAGTGTGTGACTCTTGATCTCAGGCTCGGGAGTTCGAGCCCTATTGGGCATAAAGATTTCTATAAATAAATAAATAAATAAATAAATAAATATTAAAAAAAAAAAAGAATAAATTGCCGAAAATCCTGGCTTTAGGTTGAATGCTTACAGTTCCTTAGAATTGTGTTTAGAACAATTGCTAAGCAGTGTTGATATTTTTGGTAAATCTCATATACCTAAAAATTATATATAAATATACCATTCAATAGTAGCCAGTCTACTGGGTGATCTAAGGTATCAAATTATTGTTTTAATTTATATTTATATTATCACTTTGAGAGTATTAATATAGTAATATCACATATTGTAATTGAAAAATACTTATATATTTATGTAAATTATATATGCTCATTTTAAAATACACTGTTATATAGTATTTATATTTCAAATACAAGTTTTCTCTGGCTAGTTGGTTGTTACTGTCCTTTCTCGATGTCTATTGATTTAATTGTTTTCCAAATTCACGAAGTTCAATATAATCAGGATAATGGCGTTCCATCATATCTTTGCTTTTTGTTTGTGTTTGTATTTCTTAACCTTTTTTTAATGTTTATTTATTTTGGAGACAGCGAGAGACAGAGCATGAATGGGGGAGGGTCACAGAGAGAGGGAGACACAGAATCTGAAGCAGGCTCCAGGCTCTGAGCTGTCAGCACAGAGCCCAACGCAGGGCTCGAGCTCACAGACCGTGAGATCAAGACCTGAGCCGAAGTCGGACGCTAAACCGACTGAGCCACCCAGGCGCCCCTTCTTAACCTTTTTAAACGTGGTTTTCTTGCTGTCTTTTGCCATTTCCTGTAGAGAGGTTAAAATATATATTTATTCCAGTGTATCAACTTTGTTCAAAGCTCACCTTTTGCTAAAATGCCTCAAAAGCTTACTTGGGTCCGGCTGTCATGTATTTTCAGCTGTATGTAAATCAGTTAGTCCTGAGATTCATTCTGAATTAGTTTGTGGTGAACCGTGTGACGAGTGAACAGGGTAGACCTTTTGTTTTCTGACGGTCCCTCTACTATTTTGGGGTAACTCATTGTTCACACTACTATTTGGAATGTACAATCACATGAGTAGTTTTCAAGGCCACGGATTTTCTGTCTTCCACTGAAGTAAGTATTTGACTTCATCCATTTGTCCGACTTTCCTGAAAGCAATACAAGACATGTTGATTATTACACTTGAATCATGTCCACTTCCCATAAAAACAAGTTCTTTGCCAGTCACTGACTTCAGAGGCTTCCATGGTGCCTCTCACATTTTTTCATCCAGTTAAACTACAGAAGTGTTTTCTTAGGTCTTATTAAAATTATCTGGGGGATATTGACCACGTGGTTTTGGATTAAGAGCCCAACTGCCCCACTTCTCTGCCATTTACTATCTTTAAATGGGAGTGAGGATAATAAGAAGAATAAGAAAAACGCCTTAGGGAGATCATGATAATTAATGATTTAATGTTTATGGAAATTTTAATAAAGTCTTCAATAAATGTTGCATGGATTTCATCACAAAATTACAGTACTGTGCATTAAATTAATGATTTTGAGTCCTCTAATATAAGAAAATGACATCTCTCAACACAATGGTCTCATTTCATGCATCTGACTATAAAGGTACTGTGCGTTTTAAAATAAAATTTTAATTACCTTACATTTTTTTATTTCTATGAAGCATAGAATCTTTCTTTTTTTTTAGTTTTTGAAATGTTTTTATTTATTTTTGAAAGAGAGAGAGAGACAGAACGTGAGCGGGGAAGAGGCAGAGAGAGAGGGAGACACAGAATCTGAAGCAGGCTCCAGGCTCCGAGCTGTCCACGCAGAGCCCTACGTGGGGCTCGAACCCTCGAAACATGAGATCATGACCTGAGCTGAAGTTGGTCGCTTAACCACCTGAGCCACTCAGATGCCCCAGAATCTTTCTTTCATTGCATTGTTGAACTGGTTATTTAATATAAAAAGAATACAATATTAAAACGGGCCAAAATATTAACTTTCATATTATTTCTGATTTCTTTCTTACTATTTGCTACAGTATTATATTTTCCACTGTTGATATTAATGGGGAGGTCTGTACAAATCCGTACTGGTTGGTTATAAATCATAGAAATATGAAGAGAGATGAGATGTGAGGTTTGATGAACCGGACGGAAAAATAACAGAAAAATCTAGTAGCTAGTTTTGGTGAGCTTGATGCATGTTATCAAAAGTTGAGCTTTAGGAGCACCTGGGTGGCACAGTCGGTTAAGCGTCCGACTTCAGCCAGGTCACGATCTCGCGGTCCGGGAGTTCGAGCCCCGCGTTGGGCTCTGGGCTGATGGCTCGGAGCCTGGAGCCTGTTTCCGATCCTGTGTCTCCCTCTCTCTCTGCCCCTCCCCCGCTCATGCTCTGTCTCTCTCTGTCCCAAAAATACATAAACGTTGAAAAAAAAAACTAAAAAAAAAAAAAAAAAAAAGTTGAACTTTAAACCAGTTTGGGAGATGGGACTAAATGTACATTTTCACCTTCTCTACAGAATGGCAGAAGACCAAAACAACCTTTAAGAAGGTAAAAATAAATAAATAAATAAATAAATAAATAAAGAGCAGACACAAACAAAAAGCGAATATGTGACAGGATACTGTAATCCTGATTATATTGAGTGCTCGTGAATCATTAACGCCCTTATGACTTCACTCTTCTGAAATTCGGTATGCGGTTTAGGCAGAAAAAAATTTAAAAATAAGAAATGTAGAGGAGAAAGAAATAATATGGAGGGTTGGGAAAGCAATATCTAGGAAATTCTGAATTATCTTTGCCTATCTTGTCTCCAAAGGAACTAGAAACCCCAGTACATTTACCCCTCTGATTTACCTATTGACAGATTCCATACAAATCAGCTAAGAAATTTTCATCATGTTTTCTACAGTTAAGAAGATTCTCAGGGCGCCTGGGTGGCTCAGTCGGTTAAGCATCTGACTTGGGCTCAGGTCGTGATCTCCCAGTGTGTGAGTTCGAGCCCCACGTCAGGCTCTGTGCTGACAGCTCGGAGCCTGGGGCCTGTTTCTGATTCTGTGTCTCCCTCTCTCTCTGCCCCTCCCCCGTTCATGCTCTGTGTCTCTCTGGCCCCCCCCCCCAAAAAAAAAAAAACGTTTAAAAAAAAAATTAAAAAAAAAAAAAAAGACGCACCCTGGCTAAAATGCACCAAATATCTGTATCTTGTCTTCCGTGACATACTCAGACCTCGGAAATACATCAAAGAGCACACAGGTCAGTGCATTTCGTGTGGAAGGATCCCCTGGTCTCTGCGAGTGGTGCTGTCTGGCTGGTTTGGCCAATGCGGAAGGATCCCCGTCTTTATCAGGGTCCCCTCCGGTTCCCGAAGGGTGGGGCTGGCTGCGGTAAGACGCGTCCGTTCTGGAATGCGGCACATCTGAGATGCAGAGTGCAGAGATTTAGTCAATATACAATCAGTCAATGGCTCTTATTAGTCTGAGTCAAGAAATAATTTTAGTGTAGTCAACGGAACGTGGTTAAATTACACCCTTTCAGTCCAATAAATCTCAAACCGTGTCTCAGGTAAGTTGTAAGGATGCTTTATGGGGCTGTGGTAATAAGGCTGCCTTCCCAACTTCAGCTCCCCTGATTCGTCAGAAAAAAAAAAAAATACCAACCCGGAAGCCTCAATGAAATACTCTGTGACCCATAACATAAACAGAGCAGCTTTTTTCTATCAGCAACGCCCAAGGTCAACATCATAATTTTACCCCCCTGCATTTCCCAGGTGAAAATGATGCCACTCATGAATTAAGAATCATCCGACGTACCTAGAATTATTTTCTTATGCTAACCTATCAGGTTCTATTTCATACACCCTTCATCGTGTTCAATTTTGATAAAATTACTTTCTTTTTTTTTAAGTTTATTTATTCATTTTGAGAGAGAGAGATAGAGCACAGAAGGGGCAGAGAGAAAGGGAGAGAGAGAGAGAATCCCACGCCGGCCCTGCACTGTTAGCATAGAGCCGGAAGCAGGCCTCGAACTCACCGACCATGAGATCATGACCTGAACTGAAACCAAGAGTCAGACGCTTAACCACTGAGCCACCGGGTTCCCCATGATAAAATTATTTTTACTGATGATACTATATTCTTGTCTCTAAAAATGACCATTAAAGCAATCAGAACTCTAAGATTCAGTTGAGCTGAGGTAGAAAACGCAAGCCTTTCCCCCAAAGAGAATCCTACTCATAAACATAAAATTACATGTGACATATTAAATACTATTTTTGCATACCTAATGTTACTAACCCTGTCCACACCACAAGCTGTCTTTTTATGTTTTAAAGACTTTCAGAAAACTGTAACTATTATTCATTATACCTATTAGAAGCCCAGGAGAGGTAGGCTAAGTATTTTAAATATTTTTTTAAGTTATTTATTTATTTTTTTTAAGTTTATTTATTTTATTTATTATTTTTAAGTTTATTTATTTAAGTCTATTTATTTATTTTTTAAGTTTATTTATTTAAGTTTATTATTTACTTTGAGAGAGTGAGAGAGAGAGAGAGCATGAGGGGGGCAAGGCAGAGAGAGGGAGAGAGAGAATCCCAAGCAGTCTCCACACTCAGTGCAGAGCCCGACATGGAGCTCAATCCCATGAACAGTGAGATCATTACCTGAGCAGAAATAAGAATTGGACGCCAACCAAATAAGCCCCCCCCCGGGAGCACCAACATTTGTAACTTTTTAAAGAATTAGTTACCTAAGTCTTACCTGAGTCCAGTTAGATCATGGTTTTAGTCCTTACTGATGGCCCCTTCCCTTCCTTACAGACATGTAAGATTCTCCCAAAGCAGAAGAAATTCTGATCTTCGGTACATATGATGAGCCCTAACACCTTCCATATGATCACCCTGCAGTAGCTGGATGGAGCCCCCACAAAATTTTGTTTGGATGTGAAGACTGATCACATCACACATGCACACACACACACACACACACACACACACACACACACATTGTGAGGGTATGAGCCTGTTTCGTTTGTTGTTGTTTGTTCTTCTTTTTCACCCTGGAAACCAATATGGCAGTTTCCTATGGGACAAAGCATATACTTGCCATGCGACTCAGAAATTGCCCCCCTTGGGCCTTTATCCCAGTCAAATGAAAACCAGTGCCCACTCAAACTCTTGCACACAAGTGTTCTTGTACACAAAGCCTGTGCTCTTGTACAGAAACTTTCATCCATAGTAGACAACAAACTGGAAGTTGCCCAAATGTCCTTCCATGGGCGAGTGGGTCAACCAGCTGTGGTCCACCCCCAATGGGGGACACGGCGCGGCGATAAGAAAGGAAAAGCCAGTGATCACACCACAACTTGGATGCACCTCCAAAGAACTATTCTCAGGGAAGAGTCCATTTCAAAAGGCTACATACCATGCAGTTCCATTTATAGAACAGTCTTTTTTTTAAGTTTATTTATTTAGTTTGAGAGAGAGAGAGAGATTAAGCAAGGGAGGGGCAGAAAGAGAGAGAAAGAGAGAGAGAGAAAATCCCAAGCAGGCTCTCTGCTGACAGCACGGGCTTGCACTCACAGCCTGTGAGATCTTGACCTGAGCTGAAATTTCGAATTGGAAGCTTAGCCAACCGAGCCACCAAGGCACCCCCTCCTTCAGAATATTTGAAATACACACACACACACACACACACACATGCATGTGCACACACACGCACACACGCACACATATACACACACAAGTGCCTGAATAAGCTCTGGGGACTGGACATGTGGATCTCTCACACCCGGAAGCTTTCTCAGCAGATCTAAAACTGGTGTAAGAGAGCGGCAAGTTGTGGGGGGGGAGCAGGCTTAGGATTCCATGGTGGCTGCTGAGGATAGGCTTGGGGACAGGGACAGAGGGTGAGCACCACCACAGGGGGCTTCCTGCTTCCCCTTCAGTTTGCCTGGATGTCCAGCAGAAGGAGACACAGGAGGGATGAGCCCGAAAGCTGTCAGTGGTGAAACATCAGACTGGGATTCAGATTCGTTCATTGGATTTCACATCCTCATCGTCAAAACCCGCTAACCCAGTGTTCCCCAGGACCGCTTCTCTGCATTGTCTGTGATGGAAGTTCTGTGGGCTTCTCTCTTTTACATTATCTGTCAAGGAAGCAACTCATCAGGCTTTCTCACCTCCCCTGGGACTCCAAGGAGGGCCAAGTGGTCGCTTGGATCACCCCATATATTTTCTAGGATCCGAGGACAAAATTTAACTGGAGAAGCCAATAGAAAAAAAAGGAAAAGGGAGACTCCATATATTTTCTGGGGTCTGAAGACAGAATTTAACTAGAGAAGCCACCAGGAAAAATGAAAAAGGAAGGAAATAAGGAAGAAAGGGAACAAGAGGAGAAGAAATAATGGAGGGAGGGAAGGAAGAAGAAACTAGAACCCCTTTTGCTTCAGGTGAGCGTCTGTGTCTCTCGGGCCATGACGTCATGATGCTCTGACCAGCTTGGGGATGAGCTCCTGAGCCCCTGCAGACCTCGCCTCACACGCGGCTTGACCTCCACCATCCTGCTGGCTCAGAAAGTCTATAATAAGCGCTAGGAAAATAATCTCCACACGGAAAGTATTTTAGGAATCATTCTCTAAATAGAAAGTTTTACTTTGTTCCCAGAGTTCACGCCTGCCACTTTTGAGTGTGTTATTTTAAGATTGCTAAGTTAATGGTGTCCACAGTTACAAAATAATAGAGAAAAAATAAGCCTCTATAAATTATAGCAGTCAGAACACTACAAAGAGACTTTTTTTTTTTTTTGCTGATAGTTGAAAAAGTTAGCTAAGTGCTATCCACTGTGTGTCATATTTGAAAAGACATATCATTCTCCTACTTTTCAAATATTCTGAAACCGTGGCCTCCAACTGTCAATCTCACCACTTCGTATCTGTCCGCTGGACCCTCTGTCACTCGGTGACTGTGTTCTCAGAGAGCATTGAGGACAGGGTAGTCATAAAAGGACACAGGTGAAGGAACAGAAGATGTGCTTGACTTTTGAAAATAAATCAATTGGCTTTGAAAAGAAATACGTATTTTGTGAACCAATCCTGGGATGCCCAGACTCACATTTACATGGAAGGAATCACATTGGTTCCTGCAGCGAGGTTAAGAAGGCTCCCCCTTCAAGGAAAACTCAGGGTGGGGTGCTCACACGATTCCAACAGTGGAAGGTCCCTAACACCGGCTTCCTTTCACAGTGCCCTACCCCGGTGTCGAAATTGAGGTCAAAACTAAAGGAGACGTGGGGTCAGAGAACATTCTGCAGGGACACGTGGATTGTTGGCTGCAGGTCTGCATCGGTCAAGGAGGCAGGAAGCCATGAACATCATTCTTCACACACCCACCCCCCACCCCCGGCCACACTGCCACAGAGGTAGGCACCACAGTAAAGAGCAGAGGGGAACTGTCATGGGCCAATTGACAGTCAACTGGAGGAGTTTCTTCCATTCGAGACCCAAGTCCAAAAGTGGGCCCGGTGAGCAAAGACACAAGCAGGCATTGCCATCTCAGGCAGAGTCCTCCGTCAGCCCCGGTCAGATGATTCAGCTCCAGAAATGCAGTGGCTATGTGGCTAGACCAGGAGGAGGGGGGAGCTTGTCTCAGCCCCTGGGTTCAGTGACAGTGAAAGAGCCTAGCCTGGTCGGGTTTCGTAGACCAAAGTAGAGGCTGTGTGTGTTTCCAGGGGTGGGGGGCAGCATGTGACCCACTGTTTGGGGTGAGAGATGAAACCACTTGCATACGACTCTAATTGACCCAGTACGAAACCCTCTTGCTCGCGTTAAGGTGGCCAAAGAGTAGGGGTAAGAAGGATCTCTCCTAGTCAGACAGAAAGGCACACCACAAGAGACTGTAGAACACCGGAAATTTCAGCAGGTGCCACACTGAACATGCCCTAGGAAGATCTGAGAACATAAATAAATATCAGACAAACTGCAGGGTGATGTTCAGTGTTTACTGACCAGTGTGAACCAAGCACTGGCCTCTAGAGTGAGTCTCATGCCCCAGAGAGCAGACACGGCCACCCCATGCTGCTTGGAGGACGGTTCTGGGTCTCACGGCAGGTGCCTCATCAATGCTGAATCGATGTCCACTCACCTGTTCACAGCAGATTCTATGCCCCTTGTACCCTTCCTCACTAATGAAGAAAGGGAAAACAAAAGTGCATCATCTGTTCTTTTTTAATGCTTTTTAAAATTTTTATTTATTTTGAGAGAGACAAAGAGAAAGAGAGGGGTGTATGAGTGGGAAGGGCAGAGAGAGGAAGAGAGAATCCCAAGCAGGCTCCACACTGTTAGCACGGAGCCCAACGCCGGCTCGATCTCAAAAATTGCGAGATCATGACCTGAACTGAAACCGAGAGTCAGATGCTTAACCGACTGCGCCCTCCCCCCCCGACCCGGTGCCTCCAGACCACCCATTCTAAAGGGACACTGGCCTAACCTCAGAATGGACACAACACGTCTGGTGGGGAGACGTGATAGTGTTAGTAATAACTTGCTACGAGAAACAGGATTAACTAAGCCTTCCTGTGGGCCCAGCGCAGAGTGGCAGAGTGGTGAGCGGCCCAGCATGCAGCCCTTGACTTTTTAGCAGCAAATAAGCAGAGGGGTGGACGGGACACCATTTCAGATGCAATTAAAGTTAAGGACCTTTAAAATGCCACCCGATCCAGGCTGTCCTTCGATTGTCTCTACGAAACTCAACGACTTTACTCAACTCTTGTCCTCCGACACTCATGGGATGATACCACTTGATCCTGGTTCTTTGTTTTGTTCTAGAAAGCCTGGCTCGTGCAGCGCGTGTGGCTCCCGCGGTGTTTGCTAATGCAGCTTTCCTTTCTGGACCCTTCGTGCCTTTCCTCTGTCTACCCTCCTGCTTCTCCTCTTCTGTCAATGCCAGAGTTTCCAGGCCTGGCACTACGTTTTGCTTCGTAACGTAGTGATTTGGGCCATTCTTACTTCATTTACTGGAGAGTAGTCGTTTTATGTCAAGAATTTGCTCAGATTCCCATGAAATGTTCCTCATGTCCTTGAATAATCTTGACCACACGATACCAAGTATAGCAATAACTCATTTGTTCTACGCATAATATTTTAGGATAAGACACGCAAAGTTGAATTAGGAAAAATGGAAAACATAGGTCTGATATCCCGATGTCACGCATTGAATGGTGCTCCAGTTCTAGTCTGGGGTAACCACCTTCTTGTTTTTTCTCATTTTTCTCCCCAGAAATCTGCATTTGACGTATTTGTTTCAACAAGCTGTTGCTAAGTGACAGCATTAGCTGCATTTTCTCGTTTTGCTGGTAAACTTCTTCCACGGTTGAAAGTAGGCTCCTCTTTGAACATATCAACATTTACAACCTTACTGTCCTGTCCTGGAGTCGATATCTAAAGATCGGGAAATTATATTAATTGCAATTTAAAGAAGTCTTAAATCATTTGACAAAGTAATGTGCCCTCTCTTACTGCCTACCTGTGAAATTAAGTGTCGAATTTAAATGTATTGAATTTATAATCGTTTTCCAAGGTTGTAAGGATTGACTATGCTCAATTATTAATTAGAAGCACATTTTCAACAATATAGCTATTGGTTTTATTAAAATAATTTTGGAGCCCTTGGGGCGCCTGGGTGGCTCAGTCAGTTGATCGTCTGACTTAGGCTCAGGTCATGATCTCACAGTTTGTGAGTTCAAGCCCCGCATTAGGCTCTGTGCTGACAGCTCAGAGTCTGGAGCCTGCTTCAGATTCTGTGTCTTCCTTTCTCTGCCCCTCCCCCACCCACTCTCTGTCTCTCTCCCTCTCTCTCTCTCCAAAAATAAATAAACATTAAAAACTTATTAAAAAAATTTTTTTGGAGCCCAATGTGGGGCTTGAACTCACAATCCTTTTTTTTTTTTTTAATTTTTTTTTTCAACGTTTATTTATTTTTGGGACAGAGAGAGACAGAGCATGAACGGGGGAGGGGCAGAGAGAGAGGGAGACACAGAATCGGAAACAGGCTCCAGGCTCCGAGCCATCAGCCCAGAGCCCGACGCGGGGCTCGAACTCACGGACCACGAGATCGTGACCTGGCTGAAGTCGGACGCTTAACCGACTGCGCCACCCAGGCGCCCCATGAACTCACAATCCTGAGATCAAGACCTGAGCTGAGATCAAGAGTCAGATACTTAGCCAGCTGAGCTGCCCAGGCAACCCCCATTTTATCAAATATTTTATGATGGCTTATACACATTGCATGTCAGATTGCTTTGGTATTACAAAGAACCATGAAAAAGACTGAACTTTGCTTCCATCATTCATTTCAAGGGCATGCCGCCCCCACACCACACACTCTCTCTGCCAGCTAATGAATCCTCCCCTGTAGGGGAGTTAATTTTGCTGCCTGACATTTTTGTTGGAGATGGTTACAGTTTTAGAAAAAGAACATATAAACGTTTTAGGAAACTAAAATAGAAATTTTGTCATAATCAAACCACCTGCATAAAAAGCATTTATTGATATTCTCCCCCCAAAAAAGCCAAAACCTAAGAAGATCCCACAAACGTAGCAATGTTTGGGTTCTAGTGAAGCAAGAATTACCCTGTAGAATAAGGCAAGGTGTCCTGACAAACTTGAGGGCGCCTGGGTGGCTCAGTGGGTTAAGCGTCCAATTCTTGGTGGCTCAGGTCATGATCTCAGGGTTCATGGGTTGGAGCCCCTCGTCAGGCTCTGCGCTGACAGTGTGGAGGCTGCTTGGGATTCTCTCTCTCCCTCTCTCTCTGCCCCTCCCCCAGCTTGCCTTCTCTCTCTCATGAATGAATGAATGAATGAATGAATGAATGAAATTGACAACCTTGAGCACAGTTATTCACAAACAAGTATCTCCAGGTGTTTGAATTGTTACCAGCCGTAAGTGAAGGACTGATAAAATCCCCCCTCCTGCCCGGTGCAGTTTCAGGGCTGTGGCTGGCTGTACATTTCCATTGCACCTTAGTAGACCTAGCAGGTGGCTAGGGGCAGGGTAGGTGCTCATGAGGAGACTATACCATCTACGCATTTTTTTTTTCTTTTCAGCATCTTGATTAAAAGGAAGTCACACCCAATTATCCACAGGCAAATGCAAAAATAAACGTGGGTTTATGAGACAGTGCAGATGCTGCCAGATCTGGAATCCTCCCTGAGTAGAAAATGACTGAGAAGGTGCTCCCGTCTGTGGGTAGCCCCCGAGAGAAGCAGGGCTGGCCTGCCACATGGGGAAGACAGAGAGTGAAAGGGAGGTCACCGCAAATGGCTGCAGACCATATCACGTTACCTGCCTCTCCCTGGGAAGTGAGGGGCCAGGGGGCTCTGAGTGGGAGCCAGCAGTGTGGGTCCCGGGGAGGCCAGGCGATCCGTCCATGGGATGGGGGCAGGTGCCCCCTGCCCTGCCGTGGGTGCATTACTGACCTGCCCCTGATGCCTAAGCTTCCAAGCTCCTCCCCCTTTCTGCTGCCTCTGCAGCCTGGGAGTGGCCACGGCCATTGCCCACAGGTTTACATACGGAGCTGCACAAGGAAGTCCCTAAGATTGCTGCCTCTGGCACTCCTGAAGGTAGGCGTAGAACGTAGAATGCTGTCACGGTAGGTTTGGGCCCTTGGGGATTCGCTAAGGAAGGCTTAGGTGGGAATGCGTGAGTCTGGGTTTATTGGTTTGGTCGTCTGCGGTTACACTTCTGCGTACTTAGGTCTCTGCTAGCTGAGCTGGAAGAGGGGTGCGTTCCAGACCACCCCCCACCCCCACCCACCCCCCCACCTCTCTGTGGATTCCCCTGACTGGTGGCAGGCGGGGCAGGGCCATTCCCTCCCAGCGCCTGGTACCACAAACCCTGGAAAGGATGGGGAACAAGGTTTCCAAAATACAAATATGGATTTTCATGCTTAAGAATTTCTCCCAAGTCTGGGGCCCCTGGGTGGCTCTGTCGGTTAAGCATCCGACTTCAGCTCACATCATGATCTTATGGTTTGTGAGTTCGAGCCCCACGTCGGGCTCTGTGCTGACAGCTCAGAGCCTGGAGCCTGCTTCGGATTCTGTGTCTCCCTCTCTCTCTGCCCCTCCCCAGATCGCACTCGGTCTTTCCCTCTCTCAAAAATAAATAAACATTAAAAAAATAAAATGAAAGAATGTCTCCCAAGTCTCAAAGGTGATACACAAAAGAAGCCTACTGAAGGTTTTTCCTAATCGAACACAAACCTGCAATTTTATACAACTTTGCCAATGACAAGTTATGTGACTGAAAAATGAAGAGAGAGATTCAGAACTTTCCTTAATATTTTTTGATATCCCATGCTACAAGAGGACTAGATTATCTTCTATTTTGCCTAAAATGATAAAAGCAAGACTACATTCCAAATAACTGCCTATAAAGGACCCAACGCTATGCAGTAAAATGAAGAAAAGGATAAAATGTTTTAAGTAGGTTCCTTTTTTTTTTTGAAGTTTATTTGTTTATTTTGAAATAGACAGAGACAGCACAAGTGGGGGAGGAGCTGAGAGAGAGACAGAAGGAGAGAGAGGTTCCCAAGCAGGCTCTGCATTGTCAGCACAGAGCCCGATGTGGGGCTCAAACTCACACACCGCGAGATCATGACCTGAGCCAAAATCAAGAGTCAGACACTCAAAGGACAGAGCCACCCAGGTGCCCTTCAGGTAGTTTCTTAATGAAAACCATCTGGGGCTTGCCTGGATTTTGTGATGTTTCTACTAGTTGTTAGCTTCTTGAAATGTGTGACTCACTGTGATATTTCTCCTCATCTAACTTGGTGTTTATCTCTTTACCTACGATTTTTGTATGTGTGATTTGGTCTCTCCTTCCAAAGGGGGGTCGTCTAAACCTTGTAAATTACAATCCCTGCAACAACTGGGTCTTTACCTCGCTTTTCTGTGGGTCGGGGTAGAAAATATGAGGACAATGAACAAAGAATTCCCCTGGTTGTTACTGTTTTTGTTGAACATGTTGAGCGTGGCCATGATCATGAAGTTGACAACGGTTGGGGGACAAATATTCAGGATGGGGAGAATTCTGGAAGTTTCCAGCACCCCACGCGAAGGATGGGTGAAATTTGCAGGAAGCACCTCATGCCGTAGGAACACTGTCCCCAGCCCTAGTTGTGCAAAGACAATGAGGCCGGAAGTGTGTGTATTTCCCGGGAATGGAAACGAATCAGGCGGGGCTGGTAGCTGGGGTGCTCTGGGCAGAATGGCTGAGGGGCAGGTATGATGTGGTGGAAGAAACAGATGATCGGGGGTGAGGCCAGACGTCAGACAGTGTTGAAAACTCTGGGGAGAGGGGGCTTCCCAGGATTAGCAATGCGACACCTCCTGTCACGGAGGGCGTACTTCTGGAATAAGCCACTTGTGCCTGGAGGTGCTAATTACCCCATTTCTAAAATATTCCCGTGTGGCCCTTCCAGAGCCCATGTGTAAAATCCTCCTGCAGTCACATCAGTTCAAAACGAGAGGAAAAACAACTCGTTTTTGAAAACATGGAATTAAAAAGAAATCAGATGCACTGACGATTATTCTACAGATGTTTCCATAACACCCTTCTTGAAAATGGTGGTTCTAACCAACTAGTCCTCAGCCGTGTTTGATGAGGGGGAATGAAGCACTCATTAGGCAGTATTTTTACATGACAAAAATTAGCCTCACTTTTCTCTTCCCTCCACGTTTTTAGGTTCTGGCCCCCAAATTGGTCCACTTCACCCCCATCTGCTTCTTTCCTTGATGTTCTCTGCAGAACGTGACAGGCGCTCGGGTCTCTCAGCTATCATTTGCGCAAATAAAACCTGACGGAGCTTTCATAAAATAATGTCAATAGTATATCAGATTTCTCCCAACATAGACGCAGCTGCAGTAAACCACAAGGAACAAAAACCGCCTTCCGCCATAATTTATACAATCATAAATGGAGTGCAATGTTCTCCTTAAAAACAGCCCGGATACCCTAGAAACAGGACAAGAAATCATCAAGTCCTTGTTGTTTACTTCCTTTCCTTCTTTTGAAGTCATTGGGAAAGTTCTGTTGCCTTGTTTGCTGTCCTACCTTTTATCCCACGTCTGGTTAAATTGCATTACAGGGGCGCCTGGGTGGCTCAGTCGGTTGAGCGTCCAACCTCAATGATCTTGAGGTTCATGGGTTCGAGCCCCATGTTGGGCTCTGTGCTGACAGTTCGGAGCCTGGAACTGCTTCAGATTCCGTGTCTCCCTCTCTCCGCCCCTCCCCCACTTGCTCTCTGTCTCTGTCTCTCAAAAATAAATAAATTAACATTTAAAACAAATAAAAAATTTTAAAAGTGTAAAAATTGCATTACAAACATGGTATGTGTTTGTGAAGACGTGGTCTTGAAACCAGCTATCGGATGGAATAAATAAGCACTTGGAAAGATTCAAAACATATTTATTTCTCTGTTAATCCAAAGAAGAAAAAATTCCCTAAGTTGTGTATTAATACTTTCAGGTTGTAAAAGACCACACATTGTAATTGAGAACGTTCAAAAGAGCTTGGAGAGCAAGTCAGAAATGATTGAAAGCCCCCATTTGGGAAGGTAAAAAGGAAGGGTGTAAGACCCCGATACAAAAACAGACGTGTGACCTGAAGGAGAGGGTGCATGGAGAGACGAGATTCATTCCTTTATTCTCTGAGCTTTATAATGAGAATCTGTGAGTTTAGGCTATTTAACTATCAACATAAGAAGTTCTAAACTTGGGGAGCCTCAGTGGCTCAGTCAAACCAACTCTTGATTTGGGCTTGGTCATGATATTGAGTCCCGCTTGGGATGCTCTCTCTACCTCTCTGGCTGCCGCCCCCACCCCCCCTTCTCAAAATTAATTAATAAACATTTTAAAATCATGGGGCGCCTGGGTGGCGCAGTCAGTTAAGCGTCCGACTTCAGTCAGGTCACGATCTCGCGGTCCGTGAGTTTGAGCCCCGCGTCAGGCTCTGGGCTGATGGCTCGGAGCCTGGAGCCGGTTTCCGATTCTGTGTCTCCCTCTCTCTCTGCCCCTCCCCCATTCATGCTCTGTCTCTCTCTGTCCCAAAATAAATAAAAAACGTTGAAAAAAAAATTATAAAAATCAGCCTGATGGGGAGTTTTTATCAGGATGAACACAACACAGCCACACAGAAGCTATGCCTTCGGGATTCAGAGAATTAGTGCAGATAACAGGAAGGAGGAAAGGGGCCCTCGGACAAGGTCAATGTTAGTGCTGCCTTCCCAGTGAAGCAGATGTTATGCTTGGGGGGCGCACAAGTTTGACACCAGTGAGGAAGTCCTAAACACGCTACCAATGTGATGCAATTGCGGGAAAGAAAGTATTTGTGCAGGTCGACCTCAAAAAGTGGATGGATTTGTATGAAGAAATGTGCAGGTGAAGGATCCACAAAGCAGATGCAGAAAGCTTGAAACCCATTTGGGAATCAGAATGAACTCAACAGTGAGCTCAAGAGGGATTTATGGAATACAAGTCTACAGCAAAAATTAATGTAGGAAATGGCTTAAGCTCATTACGTGGCTTTCTTCTAGAAGGTGAGTTGGAGTCAGCGGTTTGCAGAGGCTAAGCTGCCAGAGGCCAGCGGTTTGCAGAGGCCATGGTTTGCAGTGGTGACCACGTCGGGGACTGAGGTCTTGACTCGGCCCACATTGGTTCTTGGGAGACAGTAATCTGAGAGTTCAAGTTCAGGAGGCATTCCCTACCAGTGATTGAAGCTTGCTGAGTACCCGAAGAGGGCTGTGCCTCCCCTTACAGCCGGGGCTCCTGCCTCAGCACCCCTGCCCTGCCCAGAAGGTGATCTGCTCAGGATGATTGCAACAAAACCTTACCTTGAGCCAAAAGAGGGTTTCCAAGGTCCCCTTGTGGACATAAATTCTAAAATGAGTGTCTGTAATCTTTAGAAGTCATGCACGCGTACTTTCTTCTCTACCTACTTCATAAGGCAGATTATGAACGTGGACTATTTTTTTTTTTAATTTTTTAGTTCACATCTTTTTATTAACCCATACACAATCATTCGTCTTCTGGTTTGTGGATGCAATGGGTCAGATGACATTTGCCACGATAACATCTGTCAAAGTGGCCGGCCACAGAGTCTCCGCGACTGCCATCATTTCAAGGGCATTCCCAACAAAAGCGACTAATTTCACCATTCTCTTTATCCTACATTATTTGAGGACAGCTCACTCACTCTTCTTTGCCTGGTGCTTGTCTTCTTGGGAGTGGTTTATGATTTCTTCCTGTTCTCCAGAAAAGGTCTCCACCACCAGGTCTCAACACAGGATGAAGAGCAGATTCCTTTGAGGGTGGTCATCAGACAAAAGCCACCTTCCAGTTGCCCACCAGCCAAGATCAGTCTCTACTGATCAGGAGGAATCCCTTCCTCATCCTAGATCTTGGTCCCTCCTTTTCTCTTGTATTGAGAATTCAACCCCTAGAGTGATGGTCTTCCCCGTAAGGGTTTATATGAAAATCTGCATCTTGGAGGTGCCTCCACCTGACATTGGATGAAAGGGAGAGATGAGTCAGTACTGAGGACACAGCACAAAGGGTGACAGGGAGGCTGCCGGACAAAGAGCTGGACAGGATTTTTATAAAGGTCTTCTAAACGACTAAACGTTTACATTGGGAAGAACAATAGCATTACCTCATTGTTCCTGGAGTACTAATGAACTTAAGTACCTTGGCATTAATTTGGATGCTGACTGGTGCAAAGTTTGTGACATGTCTCATTTCCTTTACTTCTTGCTTTTGGTATGATTTACAATCTCTCCAGTGAATGATCTTCCCATCCTCCTTGGCAAGATAGGCACTCTAACTCACTCCGCATGTCCATCCATTAAGAGCCCAAATCTTCTGACAACATGCCTTGAAGCTGTGGCCCAAAGAGCTCTCTTTTTAATTGAAGCCAGAACATAAATAATAATGGCATCTTTAATTCTGAGACGGGATAGGGGCGCCTGGGTGGCTCAGTTGGTTGAGTGTCTGACTTTGGCTCAGGTCATGATCTCACCGTTCATGAGTTTGAGCCCCATGTCAGGCTCTGTACTGACAGCTCAGAACCTGGACCCTGCTTCGGAGTCTGTGTCTCCCTCTCTCTCTGCCCCTAACCCACTCGCATTCTGTCTCTGTCTCTCTCAAAAATAAATAAACACTAAAAAAATTTTTTTTTAATTCTGAGATATGATAACAATAAGAGGAGATTCGTGGTAGGAGCAAATATCAAGAATTGGGATTTACTGATCTTAGAGCATAGACGTTGTCAAGCAGAGCAACACGGGGGGGCCTTTACACAGCACTTGCCTGCTACTGAAGTTTGGCTTTTGTTCTCAAGTCAAAGGTCTTCAAAGGGAGGCATGTGGGAAAACATGAGGAATGGGTCTGGAAGTAGTTGGTTCAGTGGCCCATCCTGGAAAATGCAGTCGGAACTTGACGGGAGGTTCAGGAACAGGGTAGATATAACACTTCATTCTCCCCATTTGTTCTGTCCATCTTGATTGGCAAATTCCTTTAAGTGGAAGCACACACACACACACACACACACACATGCAAACTCTCTCTGTTCAAATATTTATTACGAACATTTTCACTTGGAGAACAAAAATGGAAGCTCCACTGGGCATTGTTTCCAGGGCCAGTCCTGGGGAGGTTGAAATTAGCAGTAGTAGCCATTAACCAGAGCTCTTGCCAGATATCCTTTTACAGGAGGGAATGATAGTGTTGGGACCACAGGCTGCCTTCGAATACAGAGGCACAGAACCGGCATGGGCTTTATTGCCTTGACTGG
This sequence comes from Herpailurus yagouaroundi, assembly GCF_014898765.1. NCBI lineage: Eukaryota > Metazoa > Chordata > Mammalia > Carnivora > Felidae > Herpailurus > Herpailurus yagouaroundi. The sequence goes on along the minus strand of NW_024412445.1, from coordinate 3,477,356 downwards.
ACCCCCAGTGCCGCCGTTGTCTGTATTCGTGACAGACGCAACGGGCTGCCTCCCTCTGTTGGAGAGAGCCCAGGGAACCGGATGTACGGTCACTTTAATTCTCGATTGGAAAAGTACTGAGACCACCGATTCAGATGAGAAAATAGGAATGAAAGTGGTGCAATTAGCACAATTAACTAATAAGAGGAAAAACTAAAAAACTCAATATTCCTATAATTTTCCTCCCAGAAAAGAACGAGATGAAATGTTTGCATTCAGCCTTGCCTTGATTGGTTGAACGGAATGCGATAGTCATGGGTTTACAATCATAATGATATAACAAGGGTTCTCTCTCCAAATTGGGGTACACATACGTGCCCGCGTCGCTCTAGAAGGCCACGCTTTCTGACCAAGCAGGAAGTGCAGGATCCCAGGGTCGCTCCCTCTGGGGTTGGGGAAGGGCTCAGCTGTCTTCAGCACCCCCCTTGGGCTTTCGCGCAGCAGCAAGGCACACACGCACACAGTGAAGGCACGGCCCCCAATCCCCTGCAATGAGAACTCTGGGCTTTTAACGCCTACCATTGTGGACATGGATAAGGGTGTGTACGTATGAACTTACCAAATCCTCACTGCAACCCTAGGAAGTACAAATTATTATTATTTTTTAATGTTTAAAATGTTTATTTATTTTTGGGAAAGAGAGAGAAAGAGTGCAAGCTGGGGGTGGTGCAGAGAGAGAGAGAGAGGGAAACACAGAATCTGAATCTGACATGGGGCTCAAACTCACGAAGGTTCGGATCATTATTAACCCCGTTTACAAATGAAGAAAGTGAGGCGTGCCTGAGCCGCTCAGTTGGTTGAGCACTCGACTCTTGATCTCAGCTCAGGCCTTGATCTCAGGGTCGTGAGTTCAAGCCCCACACTGGGATTCGTGCTGGGTGTGGAGCCTACTTAAAAAAAAAAAAATGAAGAAACTGAGGCCTATAGAGAATACGAAAACTGCATTAAGGTGGCAAAGCTTTTACTCAGTAGAGCCAGGATTCACACCCAGGTCTCTGGATGTCGAAGCCAGAATCCTTCCCCACTGGGCTATATGTCTTCTATTGGCCATTCATGCCAAGATGGCGTCTGCTCAACAGAAGGGAAGCTTCACTTCCTGCCAACCACTTGTGTTGTTCTCAGGCAGGGAGGCTCCCCGTACGATGGACCCAGGGCCCCCCCCCCCAGGTATAAGACCCTTCTGAGTCCTCGTCTCAGCCGGTTCTCTGAGATGCCACATCTCAGTTGAATGGGATGTGCAGTGGATTATCTGTAATTTGAGCACCATGTGGGATGAGGCAGTGAGTTACTGGCCAGCTGTTGAGGGCTCAGTGTGGGAGCTCTTGGAGTCAGACAAGGATGCATTTCCCGAGGCAAGTGGCATAGGAGATGGAGAGATGAAGTCACACCCCCAAGGCTGAGAGGCTGAGAAACACGGTCCGTTTTCCACAGCAGCATCGCTGCATCCTGCAAAGAACCACGGGAGCATTTCAGACTCTTCTCTGGGGAAGGCAGGTCAGGAGGGGCGACACCAGTCATGCGGCATGGGACTGAGCGCTCAGGGCTCGGTGCTCAGTGCTCTCCAGGATGTGGTGAGCAGCCTGTGGGAGTTCCCTGTGGCTGCAGAACAAACCATCCAAACCTCAGTGGCTCAGATGACACAGATACGAATTCTTGTCCAGCCGGGCTCTGTCCCGTGGCCGTGTTCCCTCATCCAGGCTGCTTCTCGACACGGTGTCCCAGTGTCCAGTCCCTACTGACAGAGGAACACGGCAAGTTTGATTCATTTGGGGGGGGGTTCTCTCTTTTATGGGGGCCCCGGCAGGTGTCTGGGTCACGTCTCCTGCTAGAGAACATCACCGTGCATGGAGGTTTCAGAGAGCATAACACAGCCGTCCCCATTCCCCTGTGCAGTCCTGACAGTCTGGGCCACCAGACAAGGGAAGGCACAATGAGCCCATCCAGAGCTCAGACGAAGGTCTCCACGTAGACACCTTGCAAGTGTCCCCTTTCCTCTTGGGACGCACGAGCATCAGGACGGCACATTGCCTTTGTCTCAGCGGGACCTGTGTCGCAAGGGCTGTGGCTGGCAGCGTCTCTCAGTCAGTTCATTTTCTTCCTGCCGAAACACCCTCAAATATTCTACGTGTTTGAAATGTCCCTGACCAGAGTATAGCAAACTTCACTACCGTTTCTAGATAGTCTAAACCAAGTAGACTTCTCTCTTTCTGATCCATCTTGCCAAGTGCTTTAGACCCGCAAACCACACAGTGAAGATGAATCTGAACGTTTCAAGAGGGAAATTCGCTCAGTTAGATGATCCAATAGACACTGAAGGCTGCTGAGCACATTATCCTGTGCACATACGTAGACAAATATACTGTTAGTGAGACCTCGGTGATTTCTCGTCTCTAGAAACGATGGGAACCTGGACAAATTTATTTTAAAGGGGAGAAAGACAGCATTCTTACGAACATTATTTTATTTGCAAATATGTTCAGGGCTCAGGGAATTCATGAATATTCTTATTATAAATGATTCCAGCAACATCAAATGCCTGGGATAACATTTCAGACCCTCTATACCTCTCACTGCCATCACCACGCTGCCTTCCTGTGTGCAGGTTACACACGGCACGGCTAGGGAGCACAGTCCCTTTCTTCTGCAAGTCAGCACACAATGCCTAGGCGTACATTTTTATTTTCTACGTATTCTATCCATGATTTCTTTCTTTTCTTTCTAATTAACAGCCACGGGAAAGTTATTGGTTCAAAATCTTTGCAAACTCTACATTTGGGTGCATCCAAATAATTCTGCCATATTCTCCATTCCACAAATCCCTGGATTATTTTCTGTGTCTCATGAACACAGTATTATTTAAAGTCAGCCAATGCGTCAAGACGAAAACAATTGCAAGTTGGGCTCACTTCTCTGAGTTTCCCTTTTGTCCCACATTGTTGCCCTGCAAATCTTTGAAGTCATGGTAGTTCTGTGATCCTTTCAAAAATATTTGTTTTAAGTTTTTATTTATTGTGTGAGAGAGACAGCACCAGCAGAGGGGCGGGGGGGGGGGCGCAGAGAGAGGCAGAGAGTGAGAGAATCCCAAGCAGGCTCTGCACTGTCAGAGCAGAGCCCGCTGTGGGGCTTTGTCTCACAAACCGTGAGATCACAACCTGAGCTGAGATCAACAGTTGGATGCTCAACCAACTGAGCCACCCAGGTGCTGTTCAAAAATATTTATTTTTTAAAAAATATTGTTAACATTTATTCATTTTTGAGAGAGAGATACAGAGCACAAGCAGGGGAGGGGCAGAGAGAGAGGGAGACACAGAATCCATAGCAGGCTTCAAGCTCTGAGCTGTCAGCACAGAACCTGACGCGGGGCTCGAACTCACAGACCACGAGATCGTGACCTGAGCTGAAGTCGGACACTTAACCGACTGCGCCACCAAGGTGCCTTTCAGAAATATATCTGGTCTAGATGTATATTTGTTGTCAGTGGAAGGTTGATATGAAACAACCTATCAGTCATTGCTGGAGGCAGACATTTTGTACAATTTATAAGCACAAAGTGAAAAGATACATACTTCCTGCTCACACTGATTCTATAGAACTGGGGCCGGGGAAAGAGGAATGGAGATTATGGATGGAAAAAATGAAGAAATACACATAATGTAATTAATATCACGTGAAAATGTTAACCTCCATGTCCTATGTCTAATTTCCCTGTTCATAAATGTAATGTGTAACCTCTACCTTCATGGAAAAAATGACACAAATGAAAGGAAAATGTTTAAGATCAGATGATCATAGCAATGACTATCAAATGATGGGCCTATTTTTCCCTAAAACATTTGATAGCTTAATACAGTGTGTGAAATAAATCAACGTAAGTGGAGATAGCGTCCTTCTTCTCCCTTGGGAAATGGAGCCATTAAACATCGAGCACAACTTCCGTAGATATGGTAGGAAAAGCCTCATAAGACAGACCATTAGTCTGAGGCCAGTGGAGAGCAGCTGAAGGATTCTCTGATTCCCTGGAGAGGAGCAACTCTCTGTGGGTTGAAACAATTGCTGGGGAGACTCAGCGTAAGGGCTTTGGCTGATTTTGAGCAAAAAGCAGGAGGCTGGACGGGGCTGAAAGGCACAGGATGCGGGGAGACAGAAGGTGCAGACAAGATTCGGGGGGTGCCCGGCCCACGGGGATTAAAATCCTCCGCAAGAAGCTGCTGACGAGCAGCGTATAGATCTCATAAAACACTGTGAGATAGAGATTGATGTACATGACCCACGAGGGGCCGCAATGGAAAATAATATATCTTATGATCACTATTTTATGTTATGTTATGTCATGTTATGTTATGTTATATTATGTTATGTTATTTATTTATAATTCTAATGTCTATTTTTGAGAGAGCGAGAGAGAGACAGAGCCTGAGCAGGGGAGGGGCAGAGAGAGAGAGACAGAATCCAAGCAGGCTCCAGGCTCCGAGCTGTCAGCCCAGAGCCTGACACAGGGCTCGAACTCACAAGCTGTGAGATCACAACCTGAGCTGAAGTTGGATGCTTAACTGACTGAGCCACCCAGGCACCCCATGATCACTATTTGAGATGCATAAAACTGTGATCAAATCCAACAATTGTTCAGCATAAAATTCTTAGCAAACTCGATTGGAAGGTAAATTCTTTAATCTGATGAGCAGAATCTCCACTCAATTTACTGTGGACGTCGCAGTTCAGGGAAAATTGGCGAAAGTCATGGCTGTATCAGTTACAGCACAGGACCCTCGCTGCTATCAACTGTGCTCAACAGTGGCCTGGGGGGCCTGGCTTGCACATTGAGGGAAGGGAAAGAACGGTAGGCATAAAGATCAGATAAGAAAAAAATAAAATAATAGCTACTCACAGCTGCTGTGATTATGCACAGAGAAAACCCTAAAGAGCCCACGAGTGAACAAACACTAAAACGTAGCAACGTCAGTTCAAGATGCCGTCACTATGGCAAAATCAATGTATTTCTACTGACCAGCAACGAATAGAAAAGGGAAATTATAAGATAGTATTTAACATAGTTTAGAGAAATATCAAGTAACTAGAAATAGATCCAAAGAAAATATACAGAAAGCCAAGGCACAGAACAGAGTAAAACATTATGAAGGGAAATTTAAAATAAATAAATAAAGGGCAGGTATACCACAGTCAAGATATGGTAAAATATCAATTCTTCCACCAAATAACTTACAAATATAATACAAGTCCAATATATATCAAGTAGTTTTTATTTTAATCTAAGGGTTTTTTTTAACATTTATTTATTTTTGATACAGAGAGAGACAGAGCATGAACGGGGGAGGGGCAGAGAGAGAGGGAGACACAGAATCGGAAGCAGGCTCCAGGCTCTGAGCCATCAGCCCAGAGCCCGACGAGGGGCTCGAACTCACGGACCGCGAGATCGTGACCTGAGCTGAAGTCGGATGCTTAACCAACTGAGCCACCCAGGTGCCCCTAATCTCAGGTTTTTAAAAATTCTATAATGTGTATGAAAATGCAAAGCTAAAAAAATATCTAGGGCAATCCTGTAAAAGAAAAAGCAGAATGAAAGGGAGGGGAGGGAGGGACAGGAGGTCAAGTTCATGAGTCCAAACCCCACTTGATGGGTCCTCTGTAGCTTCCCTCCCTGCCACTCCCCCTCCCCCTCTAGTGCTCTCCCTCAAATAAGTAAACATTAAAAAAATAATCTTATGAAGCCACAGTGACTAGGAAAGTATACTGTTGGTGCCTGGATGCAAATTCATCCAGAGACACAACAGAATGCAAAGCAGGACCCAACCACCTACAGTCACCCGATTCCAGCAGTACCACTGGAGTGTCATCGGCAAACGATGGCCTTTTCAACAAGCTGTGCTGGGTCAACTGGATACCCGTGCAGTAAAAGAAAATGGCCCTTTCACTCCTACTTCACCCCACATGCACAAGTCAATCTCCGGGCACAGCATATATACATGCAAAAGGAAAACTAAGGAGAGTTACAATAAAACATAAAAAAATGTGTTTATGCCCTTGATCCAGGCAAATATTTTTCAAATGTTCTTTTTTTAATTTTTTCAACTATTTTTAAACAGTTCACAAAAAGCACTGCCATGGCCTAAGTGTTTATATATATATGTGTGTATATATATATATATACACACACACACACACACACACACACATATACATACACATATATGTATATATATATGTATACACACATACATATGTATAGATAGATAGATATCTCACATAGACTACAATCTTAAATCCTAAAAATAACTCATCCTGGTAGATCCTTTTTTTGTTGTTTTTATTTACAAAATAGAAAATGAGGTTTAGATGTGTTAAACAGTGTAGCTGTGAGCACATCACCATCGGTTTCCAGAATCGGGATCTAACACAACTAGCCGGACCTAGAGCTGGAGCATCTTTGCACCTGCACTGCCCTCACCCGCTTCCATTCTCTGGACATTTCTGCACGATGCACGAGCGCTCAAGCAACAGGGTAGAGCGTCCCCTTGTTGTATCTCAGCTGGGAATGTTGTTGGGTGGCCGCACTCAAAGTTATTGCCATTCTGCGTATATACTTGAGGGACCACAAAAGTGCCATCTGTACTGGTTTTTAGGTGACAAATAACTTTTAGTGAGTAGGTGACCACACAGGATTTGCAAATAGTGAGGATTAACTGTATTTATATCCTACTAAAGAATTGTATCAAAATATATAAAGAGCTCCCCCAAATCAAAAGACAAACACAAATGATCTCTATTTTTAAAAAAAGCCTTGAATCAGCACTTCACCAAGTGGACACCAAATTTTCTAATTAATGTGAAGTTTCTCAACTTCAGTAGTCCCCAGGGAAATGCAAAAGAAAACCGCAAACAGCACACTAGGTAATTATTGGCAAGGATACTGACTTCTAGAGCTCTCGGGATCTGAAATTGGCCAATGTCTACTCTGGCTCAATACCCTCTTATTCTATATCCTGTCTGTTCCCGACCCAGGCACGTCATGTGTGAATAAGTTCACCAGAAGAAACATATAAGAGTGTATGCACAATGGGTATAGCAAAAACTGGGGGAAAACCAAGTACTAACCGAAGAATGATAAATCACCTGTAACACACTTGTGTAAAGTAATACCATAAGGCAGTAAGAAGGAGAGGTATCTAATTCCACTCGTTAACATGGATCAGCCCTGCAAACTGGAGTACAGGAAGCCAAATGCAAGAGGTGTGCTGTCTGTAAGATTCCATTTACATGAATCTCCAAACAAGCAGAACAAATTGGTGCTACTGAAATTCACAAAAAGGGTTGCCCTCAAGGGGTGGGAGTGCCTTTGTGGATGTATGCAGTACCCAAGGTTGTTTTCTCATGGTCACCTATTGGTTACTAGCTATTTCAATTCTGTGAAAATGTATCAATGTGTGCATTTCTGACCTATGAACTTTTGTGTTTGTGTACCCTGATGTGTCATAACATGCCCATGAAATTTACAATGAAAAACCGATGTTTTCCTCTTCATGGAGATTGTATTTCTGTCATTTAAATTGCACGAGCTCACCTGTTAAATATTGGAATTACCCTCCCCACGCAAAGAATAAGAAAAAAAAAAACCAAAACCCTATGCCTCACTTACATGAAGATAAACTTTGATATACCTTGAACTTCCCAGGACACATTGTTGAAACCTGATACTTGCATAGATTTCTTTGCGTCTTCACTATCTGAATGTTTCAACAAATGATACAGTTCAAGTGTAAAAGATTCAGTAAAAACAAAACAACTTTGAACATAGATGGATGGGACCTATCTTTGAGGAAAGATTAAGAAAGTGAAATGAATACCTTCCCCTCCGTTTCCTGTATATTTTTAATTGGAAGGTTTTGTGTAAGCCCACTGGTTCAACCACGCAACTAATCACATGCTCTTGTGCCTTTCTGAGTACAATATACAAATGATCATCATGTCATTGGGAAAGATCGTTCCTTTGAGGGAAGGCTACAGGAAATGGAAATAAATTTTACGAGCGAAAGATTAAGTGATTTAGGCTCTTTGAAAAATAGAATAGTAAATGGAAGATTTAATAGCTGTCTTCAATTTTAAATGGGCGATTACATGAGCAATATGCTGTCGATTTTTCTCCATTTCCAAAGAAGTGATGGGAGAATTCTATTTATTTTAATGTTGGAGATCACACAGTGCTGCAGGGCAGGGGGTGGGGATGGGGGGCAGCCCCACGTTTGGCAATCTTGAGAGCGAGGATCATGGAGAAAAGTAATCTCTCTGTGAAAGGCCAAGAGATTAGAAGCACGCCCCAAAACCCACCCCACAGAGGGTCCACAGAAAATGTTGTATCAGAGCACTGGCAAATTTTTACCTTTTGCTTAAAACTCCATCCAATTTTGTGGCCCATTGTATAATACGTCCACTTATTATAGCATATTTTCAGTAATTAGTTTGACAATCTTCCCTTAGAAATCTTTGGAAGAAAATAGTAATTAAAAAAAAGACATGCCATTTGCTTCCCATCGGGATACCCTTACCCCAGTTTGAGAAGCACTGGCTTGACTGATCTTCATCTTATAAAGGGAAGATCTCAAAAGGTAATTTAAATAATATATATTCATATTATATTGTATATAATGATAAGAGGTTATGGTGAGGTATTATTTTGTAATCAATAATAGCAGTGTGGTCAGAGGGATTTTTTATTTTATTTTATTTTATTTAAAATTTTTTAACGTTTATTCATTTTTGAGAGACAGAGAGAGACAGCGTATGAGCGGGGGAGGGGCAGAGAGAGGGAGACACAGAATCCGAAGCAGGCTCCAGGCTCCGAGCTGTCAGCACAGAGCCCGACGTGGGGCTCGAACCCACGGGCTGCGAGATCATGACCTGAGCCGACGTCGGACGCTCAACTGACTGAGCCACCCAGGCGCCCCTAGAGGGATTTTTTAAATGTCAACACCAGGAACTCTATCTCATAGGTCCATATAGAAAGTTGTGACATCATAGAAGGTTTAGGTATGGCGGGAATTAATGCGAAGCTCCGTTGCCTTAAGCCTGCGTGGCTTTTTCTAGCACAATCTCCCCAGAACTGAAACCAAGTGTAGCCCATCTGTCAGCGATTGTCCACATGTCCTGAAATCAACAGGCGCTCAGTCCGAGAAAGCTCGCTTAGGGACAGAGTATAACTCAGGGGAAATCAGCCAACAGCTTCATTTGTTTTTTGTTTTGTTTTTTTTTTTTTTTCCTGCCTCCAAACTGCCATCTCTCAAAGCAGGTGTATAGGTTCCAACGGTTTCGACTCTGGATCATACAGTAGACAAACCCTTCAGCTCTTTGGGAGGCTGTCAGATAGTAATGAACAATCTCACCCGCAGATAGCAAACCCCCAGTCCAGGTGACAGCAGGCTTTCAGGGGCTCATCTGCTTTACAACCAGTCACTTCCCTGCACTCGGGTCTCCCTCAGCTAGAAACCTGAAATTTGCAGGAGGGACCATTCATTCCCTTTCCTTCCCAAGACTCCAGGTGCTTATTACATAGCCCACGGATAAAAAGGTTAAGAAGCACAGACTTGGAGGGAAATATATGTGCATTAGCATGTGTACCTCTGGCAGTGAGTTGCCAAAAGTAACAGCTGACATATTTGGAAAACAGACATTTGAATCAGAGGCTGACTGGGAAGGATGCCTGTCCACCCCCAGCCCCCCTGGCACCCACTCCATCATTGTGTCCTGTGGCAGGAGGTCATGTGCACCATGGGAAGACCGACTTCACCTGAGATATACTTGGAATACACAGAGGGACAGGTTAGAAATGGTTCTGGTCTATTCTGGGGAAAAAGTTTAGCATCCGTAAGAAAGGAGAGGGGCGCCCACGTGGTTCAGTTGGTTGAGCGTTCGCTCTTGATTTCAGCTCAGGTCATGATCCAAGGGTCATGAGATTGAGCCCCATGTTGGGTTCTGCATTAAGTGTGGAGCCTGCTTAAGAGTCTGTCTGTCTACCCCTCCCCCACTCATGTGCATGCACGTGAGCTCTCTCTCTCTCTCTCTCTCTCTCAAAATAATTATTATAATAATAAACCTTTACAAGATGGGAGAGTAACTGCCTAAATTTCAAGTGCAAACAAATTTACAGCAGAACCAAGAAGGATGCAAAGGAAAATTGAAGAGAAAGGAGGAATGTGGAACAAAAAGCGTGGAGACCAGATTGTAGGGTTGTCCTAACGAGTTAATAACCACACCCTCCTTCCAGTGATTAAACAGAACATAACAGAGAATGGAAGTGAAAACACTAACAAAACAGGGAGGGGAAGGATACTGTTCACCCAACACGCTGTCAAAATAAGTTCTACCGAAACTCAAAGAGCTCAAGCCCAGAAAATCTGTTAGGAGGCAAACTCCAGAGCCTTCTGGTCTAAACATTCTTTTCTTTCGGGTTTTGCTGGGGAATCATTCCGAGTCTGGTCACCCTGAGACAAATAGGTAAATACAATTTTGCTCACATAAGCTCCATTTGAACTGCAACCAGCCAAATTTAGATAGGTTGTGAATCGTATCTAAATATAAAGTGGGCTGGGGGCATCTGGGTGGCTCAGTTGGTTAAGCATTCGACTCTGGTTGTCGCCTCAGGTCATGATCTCATGGTTCACGAGATCGAACCCCACGAGATCGGAACTGACAATGTGGAGCCTGCTTGGGATTCTCTCTCTCTCTCTCTCTCTCTCTCTCTCTCTCTCTCTTTCTCTCTCTCCCCCTCTCTTTCTCTCTCTACCACTCCCTTGTTCATGCTCTCTCTGTGTCTCTCAAAATAGAATAAACATTAAAAATAAATAAATACAAAATGGGCTTGCCTTTCCATGGCAAAGTGTCGGGAGAGCCTTCCAACAACCGACTGCAGTGTGAATGCTCCCATCCCTGTGTGTGACAGGCTGCAAGTCAACCCCCTGCCGACCACCTGGGTTCTCTCCGCTTTGAAGATCACAAAGTCATCACAAGAAATCCTGAGATTACCATGCACAACAGGGACTTTCCCAGTGTTCACATGCAGGAGGGACACAGCAAATGATTACTGCGTTGTTTACGACATCATTGCTATTCAGTTCACTCGTGTTTCCTCAGACCGACGTCCAAGGGGTGATATCCCACACAACTCTGTTACTTTGGCATCAACATTTGGATAACCTATTTTATCTCCTTCTTCCGTGCAGGTAGGGCTGCGTTTTGTTCATTAATGTTACAAATAATTATTAGGCAATTTTTGTGTCTGCTATTCTGATAGGAAATATAATTTACTCGGGTTTTTGGAAATAATGTGTGTACCCGTTCAGTACTTACTAAAGTAGCATTTTATCTTAAATGTACAGATCAAAGATGTCTTCAGAAAACCAGTGTTACGCCCATTAATTTGAAGTAGAAGTGAAAAAGCATCAGAAAGATGAGCTAAAAACTAATCGGAATCAGGCGTTCTGGTGAGTAAACAGTAAATGAAATATCTCTTCTAGAAATCCATAAAGAATCATCATAAGGTTATAAATGAAGAAGCAGGAAATAATTAATTGCCTTGAAGCAAGAGATAAATAAAATATAATCCTACTATGTGTAGGGAACTGTATCAAACACTACGTCTCAAATCCACATACAGCCCTGCCTTTTGATCAAAGGAGACAAGCGTTTGCAAACTTTGAGTAATAAGGCTGTAGTCTGAAAATCGTTGTGTAAAATGTCACTCAACATCGTATCGCATAGGCAACTTCTCTTAATCTCTCGCAACGTAGATTTTTTTTCCCCTGACACTAACCTGCATAACTCCGTCACGTAACAGGATGTTCGGAATCCCAATCCTATGAGGCAATATCACCTGCAATTTTCACTGGGATTGCCGCGAAGAAAGACGGGAAATCATGACAGTGTCACACAATGATCAACAACACTCGATGTGCGAAGTTTGTTGTACCAAGTGATCAACAACAATCACTCGCTTGTCTGCCGGTTGGACCCTGTGTTCACACAGCCCATTTCATCATCACTGCACGTGTCGTAGTTTGTTATGTACTCAAGCTGTTTCCAAACTTGTGTATGTCACTGTGAAGTACACCCTGGGTTTTAATTCGCGTTGGTATGATTTATCTGACACACTGTGGATTTCAGTTAGTTACAGATTCGCCTCAACTGCACTTTCCCCATTGATTCGCAACGTGCAAGTAACACTAATGTAGTCTTCAAGAGCAATTTTGGTCAGACTTAATTTCACCTAAGACGGCTTTGAAGAACCCAGGAAACGCACAGCTCTGTTAAAATATTAATTGCAGGTGCATTTTCCAGGACATTTTCTTCTGCATTTATGGAGATTCTTCCTGACAGTCCTGTGGCAGAGGGCAGACTGTGCCCCCTTGGAAAAAAAAAAGGAGGAAATTTCAAGTAGAAAGTAGAAATCGAAGGAGCCATTTTTTCACATATAGGCATGGCTATTTAAAGACCCAGAAAATAATTCCACAAAACTATTTTAAGATTAAACTGAAGACAAGCACTCAGTAATCTTGCAGCCATTATAAAGGGCATTATAACCCACATATTTGAAAGTCAGCATTTCTCCTAGAGCAGGAAATCTTTCTGAAGGAGTTGAGTCAGAACCATGGTTAGCCACGTGTGGGCATCACTAGTTTTATGGCCATTTCGAGAGAGCCCTCCCCTCCCCAGCAGTAGGGAGAAGCTTCTAGAGAACGAGTAGAAATACTCAGTATATTTTGGGGACGCCTGGGTGGCTCAGTTGGTTAAGTGTCTGATTTCGGCTCAGGTCATGATCTCACGGTTCGTGGGTTTGAACCCCGCATCGGGCTCTGTGCTGACAGCTCAGAGCCCAGAACCTGCTTTGAATTCTGGGTCTCCCTCCCTCTCTGTGTTCCCCCCCCCCCACCACTCCCTCTCTCTCAAAAATAAACCAACATTAAACAAAAAATATATAAAAATTTAAAAGCCCATTAGAAGCTTGGGGTCGTCAAAATTTTCCTAGGACACAAACTGCACTAACTCTATAGGAAAACTGGTCAAAATTCATCAGGAAAATTCATCAAAAGAATAAAAACTTACCTGATACCCAGAACACCATAAAGAAAGTGAAAAGTCCAGACAGAGACTGGAAGAGAATATTTGTAATGGAGAACATGTGACAAAGGATATACATCCAGGATAAATAAACTAAAGATTAAAAAACAAGAAGACAGATACTGTAGTTAGAAGATGGGGGGCGCCTGGGTGGCTCAGTCGGTTAAGCAGCCGACTTCGCTCAGGTCATGATCTCGCGGTCCGTGAGTTCGAGCCCTGCATTGGGCTCTGTGCTGACAGCTCAGAGCCTGGAGCCTGCTTCGGATTCTGTGTCTCCCTCTCTCTGACCCTCCCCCGTTCATGCTCTGTCTCTCTCTGTCTCAAAAGTAAATAAACGTGAAAAAAAAAATTAAAAAAAAAAAGAAGATGGGCAAAAATTGGCAGACATCCTTCAGAAAAGTGATAGAAAAATGGCCAAGAAACACATGGAAAGAAAGCTCCACCTTGTTGGCCACGAGATTAAATTAAATTGTATGACCCAGCATTGCATGCACTAGGAGTGAAATTTAACAGGCTAACACTATCAATTTCAATGAGGATTTGAAGCCAGTAGGATTCTCATATGTTACTGGGGTAGTAAAAAAGTCATACAACCCCTTGTGAAACGGTTTGGAAATGTCTTATACAGTTGAACATATCTGCACCATAAGACCAATAAATTACACTCCTAGGTAATTGCCCCAAATAAATGAAAGTATATGTCTGGGGGAAAAAAATCGTGCATAGATTTTCAGAGCAGCTTTACTCATGATTGCCACAAATTGGAAACAACTCAAACATCTATCAAGAATTGTATATCAGAAACATGTTAAATGGAAGAAGAAATTGCCTCATGTATGATGCTATCTACCTGAGGTTTCAGAATTGTGAAGGTTACTGTGTAGTGATAGAAATTAGAGTCAAGTGGGGTGCCTGGGGGAGCTCAGTTGGTTAACCTCCAACTTTGGCTCAGGTCATGATCTCACGGTTCGTGGGTTGGAGCCCCACGTCGTGCTCTGTGCTGACAGCTCGGGCCCTGGAGCCTGCTTCGGATTCTGTGTCTCCCTCTCTCTCTGCCCCTTCCCCACTCACACTGTCTCTCTCTGTCTCTCAAAAATGAATAAATGGTAAAAAAAAAAAAATTTTTAAAAAAAGAAGAAATTAGAGTCACGTGTGCCTGGGGTTGGGGGTGGAAGGATGAGTAAGAGGGGCATGTGCCGGCTGTATGGATGATGGAATGTTCTAGTCTGATTGGGGAGACAGTCATGCACGTATATCTGTCAAAACCAGTAACATGCACACTTCTGATGGGCTCGTAGTTCTGGGAGATTAAAGGCAAGTGCAAGGTAAGTGTGTTATGTGTGGTTGTGTTGAAAAAGTAAGTGGGAGCTTTCCCAGCCCTGAGAGGACACCTTTCCATTTGAATCGGAACTTTGGAATTTCTTGTTTCTGAATTGAGAAAAGAAACAATGGTGTTCTGAGAAATACAGACAACCAAGGACCCCGTGGGACCCTTTCTTGCTCGTGTCCCTTCCCTTTGTCAGCCACCCTCCCCTCCTGGAGTGATGGCATAGGAGAAGTGGGGACGTAGAACCCACCCCAAACTCCTTTTCTGCCAGACCAGTGGTACTCATCAACAAGCCGGAAGTCGACACTATGGACAGGATGTGTGAGTATCAAGAAGTAAAAAAAAAAAAAAAAAAAATTGAGCCACCTTTGGGCAGCGTCCCATTGTCTTGATAAGAAGGAAATACACATGCATGTCCAAAGTTATAAAACACAAATTGTGAAATCTGATGATTCCCTAGGCAGTAAATGCTCTTATATTTGCATTTAAAAGTGCCATGTAGGAGGCGCCTGGGCAGCTTAGTCCGTTAAGTGTTGGATTCTTGGTTCCTGCTCAGTTCATGCTCTCACAGTTCATGGGTTCGCCCCACATCGAACTCTGTGCCAACAGTGGGGAGCCTGGTAGCAATTCTCTCTCTCTCCCTCTCTCTTTGCCTCTCCCCTGCTCACGCTGTCTCTCCCACTCAAAATACATACATACACACATACACAAGCCATTGAACAATATAAAGATAAGTGCTAAAATCTATGCTACTAATTCTAAGGGGTTTTTTTTTCTTTACTTAGAATATCAATAGCGAAAAAAAAAAACATAAATCAAGTAAGAGACCATGGAAGAAAGGAAAGGGCTTTGTATTTTAGTACTTTTAAGAGGACTTTTCTCCTGAGTTTTGAACAAGGATGCCCATGGTTTTATTTCATGCTGAGCCCTGAAAATTATGTATCCAGCTTTGTTTAATAGCTAGTGTCCCTGGGTCCCTTTGTTTCGTACTGTCTGGACTCACTACGACACACACACACACACACACACACACACACACACGCACACACAGGTTCTTCCCTGTCTTCCCAACATGACACTTTGCCATCTTATGAACCTCCTGGGATGTCCCCATTGCCACCTCTCTCTGAACACTAGGACCGCTCTCTGAGCTGACGGAGGCTTCCCTACCTCCAGACTCTAACGCGATGCCATGCTCCGGGGCCTGAGATGTCTGGCTTCCTCAGAAGCTATTAAAAAGGTGGCATGGTATACCTCCAAGTTTTAGGGGACTTAACTACCCTCAAAGTGAACTTTAACCAATAGCACACAGAAGGGAGGGAGCACGAGATAAATTCCGTGCCCGGTCCTTCGGCTCGCGGACTTGGTTGCAGTGAAGTTCCTCTTTCCTCAGCAGGACTTGTGGACACATCCATGAGCCGGGTGGCTGGCTGGTCCCTGCACAGCTCGTCAGGAAGCAGTGATCAGCCCCGGGATGCCTTGGCTTGGGCTGATTCCCGCCTTCCCTCTCAAAATCCTTATTCACCCTTGTATGCGGCTCTGGTCATGTGGAATCTGGTGCCTGTGGAAGGCAGGTGGCTTAGGAGATTAGTAGCGACCTCGTGTTTTGGTTAGGATGCAATGACAGTAAAAGGACTGGGAAGGATCACAGTTGTTCTGACAGGTGCTATAGCTTTGGACACCTACAATGATAGATTCCGATCAATTAACTCATAACGTAAGGCATGTTCTAAGAGCCGAAAGGCATTTGGACAGTTACAAAGGGCCCCGTTCCTCATGGCTCTGCTGAAACCAAGTGAAGCATTTAAATGTTGCCTGGCTACAGGCGGCAAATGGTCTTCTCTGTCAAAGTCAGGACTGCCGTTAGAAATGAGAGGGACCCTGAGTCCTGGGATGCAGATATCCAGGTAAACGGTCCTGAAAATCTGGAACTCGCATATTTGCATGGGCCTTTTTGGCCACCCGCAATAGCTCCTCTTACCTTGCCGAAGGAGACCAGCCTTCCCTTACGGGCAGAGTGACCTTACCGCGGGCAAGCTTTCATTCTCTACCAGGGCCAGAGTCACGATTCTGTACAGCTTGCACGTGAATGTCAAAGTTTCCCTACGTAGCTTGTACGTGGAAAGAAATGCAGGGCTTGGCTGGCATGTCCCAGCGAGGAAGGGGGCATAACACGGGGAAACGGTTCTGGAAGGTGTTAGAACAGGAGGGCTGTGAAATATTACGCAACGTAGGAAAAAATTGGACGCGGGGACCCACGTCATTCTTGGCTACCAGCTGATTCTAATCGCTTATCGGGGAGGCTGGTTTAAGGCCTGGGCACAAAGATGGGCGTCTATAAATGCACCTGCTTGATGTGATACCGAAAAGGAGTAAGAAGTTTGAAGGAAGGGAATGTGTTAGATTTTGTCTATGTATGTGTGTGTGTGTGTGTGTGTGTGTGTATATAATGTGTATATGCATATATTATATGTACACATATATATTATATGTACATGTATGTATATGTATGTATGTATGTGTATATATATATACATGTGTGTATATACATGTGTGTGTGTATATATATTGTGTGTGTATATATATATATATATATATATATATATTCTGAAAACCGAGCCAACTGTCGATTCTCTGAGCAGCCCCAGAAGACATTAATAGATCACAATATTTCTGGGAGCAAGGTGCATGGAAGCTGCATGGGGTCTCGCTCAATTTGTATCAGTTTTGCCTCCATTTGTATCTTACTCAAAATGTAAGAGGTCACCCGAAGAAGGACCCCAGCAACTCCCAGATATAAACCAGGCTGCAACATTAATGGAAAACGAACTCATTGATTAAAGACGATTCCAGATGGGCTTTAGTAAGACTCTAGTTAGACCACCACAGCATCACGCAACTCCTCCTCCTCTGGTCTTTCTCCAGAGGGACCTATGTCTCTTTTGTCAGGTACGCACTGAGCACAGGGAAGCACTCTTGAATTGCCCAAGATTGTTTCTTGTGGGGCCGGAACCGGAGTTCATATCAGATGGTATGAAACTCCACAGCGATGCTCTTCTTACAATAGGAGCTAATACAGGCCAGTGGGTAAATGAGCTTTTGGAGTTTGAGGCTGGGTCTGTCTTACGATGGGTCCAGTAGCTCTGCATAGGTGCTCCGTCCTTCACAAGTGATAGGATACACAAACTGGGCCATGATCTGTGGGGTAAGAGCTCAGAAGAGCAAAAGCAGGGACGCCCGGGAGGCTCAGTCAGTTAAGCACCTGACTTTTGGATTGGGCTCAGGTCATGATCTCGCAGTTTCGTGAGTTCGAGCCCCCTGTCGGGCTCTTTGCTGACAGTGTGGAGCCTGCTTGGGACTCTCTCTCTCTCTCCCTCTCTCTCTCTCTGCCCCTTCCCCGCTCGTGCTATCTCTGTCTCTCTCTAAAATAAAGAATTGACTTTAAAAAACTAATACAAAAGGAAGAGCAAAGTAGAATCCCGTGTGACTGAATCCACCAGACAGAAAATCTGAAGCAAAACCGCAAGCATGAGGACTTACAGAAATTCACATCACCACGGAAAATTTTTTTTTTTAATGTTTATTTATTTGAGAGAGAGACAGGCAGACAGAGCACTCATGGGAGAGGGGCAGAGAGAGAGGGAGATACAGAATCTGAAGCAGCTCCAAACTCCGAGCTGTTAGCTCAGAGCCAGATGCAGGGCTGGAACTCATGGACCAGGAGATCATGATCTGAGCCGAAGTCGGACGCTTAACTGACTGAGCCACCCAGGCGCCCCTCACCCCGGAAATTTTGAAAGACGCATGATGTCTTGGCTCCAGCTGCTATAACAGAAT
Source organism: Herpailurus yagouaroundi (assembly GCF_014898765.1). Taxonomy (NCBI): domain Eukaryota; kingdom Metazoa; phylum Chordata; class Mammalia; order Carnivora; family Felidae; genus Herpailurus; species Herpailurus yagouaroundi. Next base: position 3,459,031 of record NW_024412445.1, on the reverse strand, counting down.
ACCACAGACCAGGCGGTTTAAACAAGAAACATTTATTTCTTGTGGTTCTGGAGGCTGGGAAGTCCAAGGTCAAGACACCAGCAGATTCAGTGACTAATAAGGGCTCTCTTTCTGCTTTGCAGACAGACATCTTCTCCTTCTATTCTCTTGAGGCATCACCTCTCTTGGGTCTTTTCTTTCCTTTTTTTTTTTAATTTTTTTTAATGTTTACTTACTTTTGAGAGACAGAGAGAGAGCATGAGCAGGGGAGGGACAGAGAGAGAGGGAGACGCAGAATCCGAAGCAGGATCCAGGCTCCGAGCTGTCAGCACAGAGCCCGATGCGGGGGCTCGAACCCACAAACCACGAGATCATGACCTGAGCCGAAGTGGGACGCTCAACCGACTGAGCCGCCCAGGCACCCCTCTCTTGGGTCTTCTCTTATAAGTGTACTAAGTCCAGCCTGAGTGGACTTAGCCCACCCTCACGACCTAATCACCCCCAAAGGCACCGCCTCCTAATACCATCACAGTGGGGGTTAATATTTCAGCATAGGAATTTGGGGAAATGCAAACATGATGGCAGACCTTACCATTTTCCATCCAACTCATCTTTCTGGCCTTCAGAAAAACTGGGTGACAAAGAGTTGCCATCAACTTAATTAACTGGTAGCGTTATTGTAGATATTATACCCTTGGCATTCATTCTATCTCATAGTATGGACTTCTCTTTTTTAATTTTATGAACACAGCAGTTCGACCCTTTATGGCAAGGAGAGTAGTTCACCTTTACTATCTTGGTCCAGAGCTGTGTGAAATCTTGTTTTTAAATAGTCTCCAAAATCTTGGCTCATTGTTGTGTTTGGCAGAATGTCGTGTAAGTCCATATTAAGGTAAATTCTAGGTAAGTGGAGGGGTGCCTGGGTGACTCAGTCTGTTAAGCGTTTGGCTCTTGGTTTTAGCTCAGGTTGTGATCTCATGGTTTGTGAGTTTGAGCCCTGCATTGGGATTCTCTCTCTCCCTCTCTCTGTCCCTCCCCCACTTGCTCTCTATCTCTGTCTCAAAATAAATAAAAATAAACTTAAAATCTAAGGAACAGAAACTGGCACACAAGAAGTGAGAGAGTTGTAGTCCAAGAGGCTTAACACCCATGTCTGTGAGAGGAAGGAGCTAGACTCACAAAGAGTAGTGGGCTTATGGGATCAGGGAGGGCTTCACCCAGTGCCCTCTCACATACCAGGACATCCCCTTTCTGGTGTAAGACCTTCCATATGGAAAGAACATAGTGCTGAAAAAATGCTTAACATCACTCATCCTCGGGGAAAGATAAATCAAAACCACAATGAGATATCACCTCGCACCTGTCAGAGTGGCTCACATTAACAACTCGGGCAACAACAGATGTTGGCGAGGATGTGGAAAAATAGGAACCCTTTCGCACTGCTGGTGGGAATATAAACTGTTGCAGCCACTCTGGAAAACAGTAGGGAGGTGCCTCAAAAAATTAAAAATAGAACTACCCTACGACCCAGCAATTGCACTATTAGATATTTATCCAAGGGATACAGGTGTGCTGTTTCAAAGGGACACATGCACCCCCATGTTTATAGCAGCACTATCAACAATAGTCAAAGTATGGAAAGAGCCCAAATGTTCATCGATGGATGAATGGATAAAGAAGATGTGGTTTATATATACAATGGAGTATTACTCGGCAATCGAAAAGAATGAAATCTTGCCATTTGCAACTACGTGGATGGAACTAGACGGTATTATGCTAAGGGAAATTAATCAGTCAGAGAAAGACAAATATCATATGACTTCACTCATATGTGGAATTTAAGATACAAAACAGATGAACATAAGGGAAGGGAAGCAAAAATAATATAAAAGCAGGAAGGGGGACAAACCATAAGAGACTCAAATACAGAGAACAAACTGAGGGTTGTTGGTGGGGGAGGGGCTGTGGGGGGAGATGGGCTAAATGGGCGAGGGGCATTGAGGAGGACACTTGTTGGGATGAGCCCTGGGTGTTATACGTAGGGGATGAATCACTGGATTCCACTCCTGAAATCATTATTACTGTATGCTAACCAACTTGGGTATAAATTTTAAGAAAGAGAAAGAAAGAAAGAAAGAAAGAAAGAAAGAAAGAAAGAAAGACAAAAAGATAAAGAGAAAGAAAAAGAAAGAGAGAAAAAGAAAGAGAAAGAAAAGAAGAAAAGAAAGAGAAAGAAAGAAAAAAGAAAGAAAGAAAGAAAGAAAGAAAGAAAAGAAAAAGACAGACAAGAAAAGAAGATAAAGAGAAAGAGAAAGAAAAAGAAGGAAAGAAGAGAAAGAGAGAGAAAGAGAAAATGAAACAAAAAAGAAAGAAGAAAGAAAGAAAGAGAAAGACAAGAAAAGAAGATAAAGAGAAAGAAAAAGAAAGAAGAGAAAGAGAAAGAAAGAGAGAAAGAGAAAAAGAAAAGAAAGAGAAAGAAAGAAAAAGGAAGAAAGAAAGAAAAGAAAGAGAAAGACAAGAAAAGAAGATAAAGAGAAAGAAAGAGAAAGAAAAAGAAAGAGAGAGAAAGAGAAAAAGAAAAGAAAGAGAAAGAAAGAAAAGAAAAATACAAGAAAAGAAGATAAAGAGAAAGAAAAACAAAAAAGAGAAAGAGAGAAAGAGAAAAAGAAAAGAAAGGGAAAGAAAGAAAGAAAGAAAGAAAGAAAGAAAGAAAGAAAGAAAAAGAAAAAGAAAGAAACAGAAGAATGAGAGGCACGTAGTGCTTATCAGGCTTCTAAAAGTTGTGGAAGCGGCCTGACATTTGGAAATCCTGGAGCAGCCCATTCATCGAGGGACGCTGCCAGTGTCAGGTGGGTCCCAGAGCAAGAGAGGGCTCGGCATCATATCCAGGCTAGAGCACAACCTGTCCTGCCCTTGAGCCCAGTGACCAGCGGATCAGATCATGTTAAAAGTATCTTTTGTAGAAATAGACATAACATGCAGTCTCTGACAAGCCCCAGCGAGGGAGGTCCATCATCCCAGAGTCCTGGAGAAGGGCCGTCCTGTTTCAAAAAATCAGCTCCTTGTGTGTTACTGGAATATAGTTGAGGTTAAGTGTCGGATCGGGAGAAACCAAGGTGCTTTTTACCAGAGCTGTCCATCACGAGCGGTGTGTTTTTGAACCTTCTGAATCATGATCGTGGGCAGGTGCCACTCTGTGCCGATACCAATCTGTTGTACAACAAATACATGTTTCACTTAACACCTTTTTCCTTTTCATCTGTCCGTGTCGTTACTCTAAAGGGGGATCTTTGGTGACAGCCTCTACTTGTGTTTTCATCCAATCCAATCCTCTGCCTTTTATTGGTATTTTGACTATTTACATTAAGTAACGTTTGGACTCAGTTCTACCGTCTTATTATTTGGTTTCTGTTTTGTTCCTTCTGTTTTTATTTTTGTTTCCTTTTCCTGTCTGCTTTTGGATTCTTTGAACGTTCTCATGCCCTAAATTGTATGTTGGCTTTGGGGCTATTTCTCCTTGTCCTTTTTTTTTTTTTTTTTGAAATGTTTGTTCCAGGGATTAAATGACTGTAACGAACTTCTCACAAATCTACCTGAATTCATTAATATTCTACCACGTGACATGCACTTGGACACCTTACAACCAGGCTGTCCCTTTATTCCTTTCCCATGCTATAGTCCCCATGTATATTGCATCTCGGTTCCTTGAAACCCTTCTGATATATTGTCTTTGACAGCCATATATGTTTTCAAGAAGTTAAGAGGAGAATGAAAAGGTCTATTTTATTTTCCCAGACATTTTTCATCACTATTGTTCTTCCTTCATTCGTAAAGTTCCAAATTTCCCTCTGGTATCATTTCCTTTCAGCCTGAAAATCTTTCAGTATTTCTTTTAGAACAAGTCTGATGTCAAGGAATTATTTTAGTTTCCTTTCAACTAAGGAAGTCTAAATTTGCTTTCATTCCCAAAGCATATTTTCACTGGATGTAGAATCTGGACTGATAGTTCTTTTCTTTCAGCTCTTTCAAAATATCATTCCACTGACTTTCGGCCTCCATGGTTTCTGATGAGAAATCCGCTGCCGGGCAGATCATTACTCTATATGTAATGGGGTCTTTTTCTCTGGCAGTTCCCAAGGGTTTTCTTTATCTTTGGTTTTCAGCAGTTTTATTATGATGTGTGTGTGCGCACATGCCCGTGTGTGTGCGTTTTGAGTTTATATGCATTTCACCAAATTTGGGGGGCTCTCAGACACTATTTCTTCCATTTTCTCCCACCCCAATAGCCTGCTTCTCTCCTTCTGATGCTCTGAGATTGACTTGGATCGTTTGCTATTGACAGATCCCTGAGGCTGTCTTTCATTCTTCAATATTATTTTCTCTCTCTTCTTCAAATAGGACCCCAACTAATAATCTATCTTTAAGTTAATTGACTCATCTGTCATTCCTATGCTATAACAACCCATCCAATTTTTTTTTTTTAATTTTGGATATTATAGTTTTCAGTTTTAAAATTCAATGTCATTACACTAACGTAGTTTTTACCACTTGGCTGAGAATTTCTTTCTTTCCACTCAACAGAAGAATGTTCACCTTTATTTCATGGAGTGCATCATAATGTGGCCTTGGACCCTGCCTGGGATCGCCAACACCTGCGTGATCGTGGGCTTGGAATCTGGTTATGGTCCTTCACTTGAGAAGGAATCCGATTGTCTGGGTTCTTCGTTTCTCAGTTAATTTTTGCATTGTATCTGGGACACTTTGAATATATGTTACGAGACCCACACATGTGACCTGGGGTTCATTTAGGGCTGGGCTGCAGATTATTCAATCTTTCGCTTGCAAAGGCTTTGCTATGTTTCTTTGGGGGTTTTCCTCACATGCTCAGTCTGGGGGTGAGCCCTGCTGGTTCATAGCCACAATTAGGGAGTCCCTTTCTCTAGCTCTCATCTCTGTTTTCCCTTATCTCTCCTGTGCCCAGGGGTCCACCATATCCCCTAGTTAGTCTCCGCTGTTGCATTTTCCCCCACGGTCAATGCCAATGTCGGAAAGAGGCAATGAGAGAAAAAAGTTTATGGGAAATCCCCACACATTCTTTGGACCACAAGACCCCTTTTCCAAATCCCCCTGCCTGACAGAGGTTTTGTTTCTTGGGGCACAGGATGCCTGCCCACTGCTGCCGCCATTCCTGTAGCGTTGAGGCTTCGTGAGCAACCTGGCTTGAGAGCAGAGCAAGGAGACAAAAAGAAACCGGAGGGAAAATAACACAGAATTATGCCCACACTCGCTGGTCTGCAGGAGACATTTTCCAGGTCCCCCTGGAAACAGTGGGTTCTCTACGGGCTTCGATGTCCACAGACAGTGGACATTTCCCTTCGGGGGCTCACCCTGTGCCCCAGCCAAAGCCTGGAAATAAAGGAAGGGCAAACCAAAAGATTCCGTAAACTCATCTCTGCACTGGTTCCCTTCCTGTCTCGTATCTTTCACTTTCAGGGTCCTGGATGTTACTCAGCGTCCGTGGGGTGGGGATCGCTGTGGTGCCTTGCCTCGTTTTGACTGGCACCCAAACCCTTCTGGGTGCTCTAAATAACTTATGTTCCTGTGTTTCTAACTTTTTAAATTAAATGTCCAGCTCACCAGGTTTCAGAGTTTTCTCCCCATTTCTAACAAAGGAACCTAAGGTTAAAAACGTACCTTTTTTGTTTTCGCGGCACCACACAAATTTCAATGGCATCGTGTCCGCTCTTTTTCTGCATATTTCATCTTTTATCTTTTTTGACTAATTAGTTATATTAAAGTATTTTAAATATTTGCATGGGATTTTAAATTTTATTTTTTTCCAGGGCTCCTGGGTGGCTCAGTCTGTTAAGCGTCCGACTTGGACTCGGGTCATGATCTCGCGATTGGTGGGCTCAAGCCCCACGTCAGGCTCTGTGCTGACAGCTCAGAGTCTGGAACCTGCTTCAGATTCTTTCTCCCTCTCTCTACTGCTGTTCCGCTTGTGCTCTGTCTCTCTCTCTCTCAAAAATAAATGAACATTAAAAAAGTTAAAATTTATTTTTTCCAATGTAATTGCACTTGACGCATATGGAGTAGCTCGTATAAAAATGCATTTTTAATTCCTGTGATTTGTTTTATGGCCCTGGAACATTTTCACTCTGTGCAAATATAGCAAATATATTAGAGAAGATTGCAGGCTCTTTTCTCAATATTTAGGTACAGGATTTTCTATATGCTCCACAAATAAATCTTGTTGAATACGTTTTCAAATGTTGTATATCTTTGCTACTTTTTAATGCTGACCTATCAATAATGGGGAGTATTTCAAAACCTCTCAGATGATGGGGACCTGCTTGTTTCTTTCTGTAATTCTATTAATTTTGTTGGGTTTATTTCAAGGCCACCTGAAAGATGTCAACAACATACTCATCAGGGTGAATCAAAACTGGCAGTATAGGGGCGCCTGGGTGGCGCAGTCCGTTAAGCGTCCGACTTCAGCCAGGTCATGATCTCGCGGTCCGGGAGTTCGAGCCCCGCGTCGGGCTCTGGGCTGATGGCTCGGAGCCTGGAGCCTGTTTCCGATTCTGTGTCTTCCCCTCTCTCTGCCCCTCCCCCGTTCATGCTCTGTCTCTCTCTGTCCCAAAAATAAATAAACGTTGAAAAAAAAAATTTAAAAAAAAAATTAAAAAATAAAATAAAATAAAAAAAAACAAAACTGGCAGTATAATGTGTGACATATCAATCTTACATCATGTCGTAAAATCTCGTTGCTCCTATGGTTTGTCTGCCTCTCTGTTTTTATCTTAGTTTTCCTTCCCTTCCCCTATATTCATCTGTTTTGTTTCTTTAAAAAAAAAATTTTTTTAACATTTCTTTGGGGGGGAGACAGAGAGAGACAGAGCATGAATGGGGGAGGGTCAGAGAGAAGGAGACACAGAATCGGAAACAGGCTCCAGGCTCTGAGCTGTCAGCACAGGGCCCGACGACACGGGGCTGGAACCCACGAACCACGAGATCATGACCTGAGCCACAGTCGGACGTTTAACCGACTGAGCCACCCACGTGCCCCACGTCTGTGTTGTTGCTTAAATTTTGCATGTGAGTGAAGTCATACTTGAGATTTGTCTTTCTCTTACGGACTTACTTACCAGCTGAGGGTTGCCGGATAGGCTAAGTGGGTGAGGGGCGTTAAGGAGGGCACTTCTGATGAGTGCTGGGTATTATATGTATGTGGCAAATCACTGGGTGTTACTCCTGAAACCAGAACTACACGGTATGTTCACTAACTTGAATGCAAATAAATAAATTAATAATTAATCAATTAATTAAAAGTTAAAAAAAAAAATTCTAGTTGGTCTCCATCCTACCTTTGGCCACCATTTTCCTGGAAAAATTTACCGTGTCTTTATGTTAAGTATTCCTGGGTCCCATACGTGAATCTCTATGCAGGGCACGTTATGTTTCTTTTCAGCCTGACAAGCTCTACCTTTTAACTGGCCATTTTAATTTATTTGCATGTATGGTGGTAACCTTTGCTGTCTCTGGAACCCCATCCTCGTACTTTTGAGGTTTATATTTTCTCCTCTTGTTCATGTTCTTGCTTTCTCTCCCACGGTTTTAGAAAAGGGATCTATTGAAAAACGAGAAATGCACAGATGAATTACCTTAAGAGTACAGCTTCATCAATTTCTACCCAACTCAAGATAGAGAATTATGGCAGCATTGGGAAGCTTCCATATGCTGTGTCTCACCCCTAAAATGACCCTCCTTTGCAAAGATTTCTTTGCCAATATCCTGATTTTTGGCAACCTTGGATAGGTTTTGCCTGGTGCTTAAAATCTTATAAATGTAATATATGATATTGGTTCTTTTGTACCTGGCTTTGATTCATTCGATTTTATGTTTGGGTGTGTGTCCCTTTTGTTACATATAGATGTAGCACATTCACTTTCATTTTATAAACATATCACAGTTTACATACACACTTCACTGTCGATGCAGATGAGCTGTTACGAATTCTGCCTTCTCGTAAAGGATTTGACCGTGGGCCTCTTTGTAGGATTGACCCATTTACTCTCTCATCTAAGTTGACTGACTCATCTGCCCAAACACTGTCGGGCAGGAAGGTAAAGCAGCCCTTGTTTGGAATGGAGTTCTCCTGGCTTCCGTAGAATCAGGGTGGCCTCTGGTCGAGGGCTGGTTTTGTCTCCAAGTCTGTTACCTGCTTTGTTCTCCACCTGGTCTTTCTTCAGTCCCGATGCTTCCATCTGGCTGGGTGGAACAGGTACCATCTCTGGTCCTATGGGATCTCCCGAATGTTCCTCTACCCCTTTCGGAGGGCTCTCAACCTGCTAGCTTTCTCCCACGCATGTACTCATGAGTTATTACATTAGCTGAACCATCAAGGGGCCATCTTGGAAATCTTGAGAGAAGGAGTCGATGATGTGCTATTTTTCATTATATTTATAAATAGTTGTTGATCATAAATAGATTATGTTCACAGCCTAAAAGCTTGCTGGCATCTCTGATTAGATTTTATAGATTGTTGGACCGTTTGAATTCCCCTTTACAAGATTCCTTGAAAAACGCTAAAACATTGATGCATTTCTTTCACTTTTAAACTGTTTATTTACAGTTCTAATATGCTGGCTATGATCTCCACAATATTACTGAATATTGCAAGTGACAATTTATTAAAGGCTCTACTCCCATTTGCCTTTTGTTACTGAATTTGGTGTTTGCCGTAGATTATTCCGTACCAATTCTGCTTCAGGATAAATGCGTTTTTCCTATTCCCAATTTGCTCTTACTTTCCTTTCATCTGAGTGGTGCTTGTAAGGTTTTAATGCCTGCACTGGAGTAATTTATGTCCTTAAAAAGAAGTCGTAATTATTTTCTTGCCTCTCATTCCCCTTTGTTCTTTTTGTCTTATTATTACCTGCTGTAGGTAAATAGAGTCGGTCTGAAATTTCTCCCCGTCTTGACTCTTTAGCAGTTTCACTCACTCCAAGTCCTAAATCTGAGGGTAACCAGTCATTGTTTTGGTAAAATCCTCAGGCATCTCCATTAAATGCCATTTTTACGTATTCTGTTTTTTGATTCAGTAATTTAATTGGGTGTATTTGAAACAGTCTCATCTTACCCTTTCACGTCTTAAATCCTTTTATATATATCGACATAAATGCAGATATATACAGAAATGTAGATAGAAATATTATATGGGTGTATATTTATTGATAATCCAATTTAGTTTTAATAATATAATATATGTTGTTATCCTCGTATCCATTCGCCCGTTCATAGATTCTTTCGGTAACAAAACTTAATGTGTTGTTTCATCCAGTCGTAAATGTTCAATTCCACCTACTGTTGATTTCACTTCTTTCCGGAAGTTCTTTCTTTTTCCATCCTCCACCTACGTGTTCCCTCATCATGGAATTCACCCCTGCTTTTGATTCCCATTCTTTCTTCTATTTCCAGTCATTTGAGGCAGCCTTGGTTTGTGGTGTCTTTTATGTTACGGTCTCTTTTTAGGTTGACCTACGACCTGATACTCTTTGAATGAGTATTTCCTGTTTTGTTTCTGCTGAGTTGAGTCCGTAATGACCCTCTGCTATGGCATTTTCCCTTCTATTTTATTTTTGCTCTGGTTTGTTGACTCACCTTCAGTGAAGGTCATTGTTCTTGTTCTCTGTGAGCCCCTTGGCCTGAGTGTGGGTTTCTGCTTGGAGAGGTACTGTTTTGTCTCTTTCCCATCCCCAGCATATATTCCCTCTTTCTAGGTCATTCCGGCATTAGGTGAGTTGTGTAACTCTAGACTATGATTGTGTATTTGGTGTGATTGGGGGGCTTTAATTTCCCATGTGAAATTAATAGTTTTCTTTCCAGGGGCCCCTGGGTGGCTCCCTTGGTTGAGCGTCCGACTTCAGCTCAGGTCATGATCTCAAAGTTCAAGAGTTCGAGCCCCGCATTGGGCTCTGTGCTGACAGCTCAGACCCTGGAGCCTGCTTCGGATTCTGTGTCTTCCTCTCTCTCTCTCTCTCTGACCCTCCCCCGTTCGTGCTCTGTCTCTCTCTCTCTCAAAAAAAAATAAACATTAAATTTTTTTTTAAATTTTCTTTCTAATCTTGGGCAGAGGCAATCTTTATAACCACCTACTTTATTAGCAGAAATGGCTTGTTAGCTCCCCCTTTCAATGATGGGACAGCCCCTTGAGCTCCAAACCCGATGCCGAAGTTTTGTGTTTTCTCTGATTCCTGGGTGCTTTCTGCTCTACAGGTTTAACAATGTGGTTTTCAATTTTCACTACTTACTGTGGCCTTGCATTTACTCCCATTTTATTGGGAGTTTGGATAAAATAATAGAAAAAGTATTTACCTATAATTTTGTGTTCTTGTCCAAACTCACTACTATCGTCTAAGGTACTAAAATAAGATATGGGAAGAATATTTTGATAATGGCATATTTAGAAGGCAAGGAAATTATTTAAAGTTACTGTTTCAGGTATTCCCATTATTAAAATATATAAGCAAAACTCACCACCCTATGGACAAAAGGAAGACATACTTTTACAAAGCAATCAGGTGCCTGGCAACACTTGATTTAAGAATTACTCTGCTAAATTGTATCGTCTTTGGACATAAAGACCCTGAAATGCAGAGAGGAGCCATTTCAAAGTAGGCTTTATCAGATGACTCATATTATTATCTTTCTTTCCTTTAAAATGTTTTAATGTTTATTTATTTTTGAGAGAGAGAGAGAAAGAGAGCAGGGGAGGGGCAGAGAGAGGGAGAGAGAGAGTGAGACAGAATCCAAAGCAGGGTCCAGGCTCCAAGCTGCCAGCGCAGAGCCTGATGAGGGGCTCAAACCCACGAACCGCGAGATCGTGACCTGAGTGGAAGTCGGACGCTTAACGGACTGAGCCACGCAGGCGCCCCATATACTGTTCTTTCAAGAAATATTTAAGCCTATTCTATGTAAATGACAGAAGGAAATAATGGGTGACTTCATTTTCCCCAATACCATCACTATGACTATTGGGACTATGTGTATCCCACCAGACTTAAGTTATGGAGGGACATATGTACTGTATCTCACCACTTTCATTTCTCATCAAAATAAACTGTTATAGAAAGTTACATAAATTCTGCCAGTGGAATGTGAAAGATTTCATTAGCTAAGATTTGAGGGAGAGTGTAACAGTCTTGCTCATAAATACAATATGGCTAAAATGAATCCTGACAAAGGAAGAAATCAACTCCTAATTACATTAATGCAGGGAATGACACCATTTCATTATTAAAGAGGAAATTCAGCATACGCACAATTTTATTTTCATCATTTATAAGTACACATGCTGCCAGATTTTTAAAGTTTTTCCTGTTTAAATTTTTTTAACGTTCATTTATTATTGAGAGACAGAGAGAGACAGAGCATGAGCATGGGGCGGGGGGGTGGGGTTGCAGAGAGAGAGGAGGAGACACAGAATCTGGAGCAGGCTCCGGGCTCTGAGCTGTCAGCACAGAGCCCGATGCGGGGCTCAAACCCACAAACTGCGAGATCATGACCTGAGCTGAAGCCAGATGCTTAACCAACTGAGCCCCCAGGCACCCCAAGTTTTTCCTGTTTAAAACCAAAAAGCAAATCTTTAATTCCTCAGTCTTTAGCCACAGGAGCAAACATCTTATTGAGCTCTTTTTCTATGTCTTGAGACCAGAGGGTTCTGGAACTATGCATAAGAAATGTTTTCTCTTGTTCAGTATCGATCTCGTTACCCTGGTGACATTGATTCCATGAAGGAGTTGTTTAAATTCACATGATTAGTGGGGAGTGATCTGAGCAAACCAATTGTCTCAGATTTTTTAAAAGATAGAGAGACTTAAGGGCATCTGAGTGGCTCAGTCGGTTGGGCATCCAGCTTCGGCTCAGGTCATGATCTCACAGTCTGTGAGTTCGAGCCCCGTGTCGGGCTCTGTGCTGGCAGCTCAAAGCCTGGAGCCTGCTTCAGATTCTGTCTCCCTCTCTCTCTGCCCCTCCCCCCCCTTGTGTTCTGTCTCTGTCTATCAAAAATAAATAAATGTAAAAAAAATTTTTTTTAATATAGAGAGACTTAAATGATATTTTCTTAATCAAGATGCATAGATCAACCAGCTTGTGGCAAAGGTTTAGATTTGCTCATATAAAATCAGCATTTCTTCTTTTGATTTAGCACCCCAAATTTTCTTTCTGCCTTTTGTCTTCAGTTAGAGTTTATTAAGAATTCACCCTGGTAATCAGTCATCTGGTGCCTACCAAGAAGAGGCAAGAATATACCCAAGAGTTTACAGAAACCAAAGAAGAATATGCTAATCCTTCTTATATGCTCATGAGAAGTAGGCAGAGGAAGGTTTGATTAATAAATATACGGGGCCACCCGGGTTTTTATTCATCTTTTGTCATGTAATCCTGCAAATTGGTGACATGTTTTATCGTGTCTTTCTTTTATTTAATGAAAGGGAAACAGACCCCGAGACATTAAGTAATTAGCTCAAGTTTATAAATAAACAGCCATAACTGGGACTTCAATCCAGTTCTGAATGTAAAACCAAGGATCTTCTCCTTCTACTATTATTTCCTGGAGAAACAATACGCAGAAACGGTACACATTTCTCGAAGGTGTATGTGTCTTTTTATCTGCCAAAATAAAATATTCGATGCATACATCGATCAATAATCTCCTGTTCGAAAATAATTGTGCAAAGTGTAGCAACAGAGATCACACGCTGTTGGTGTTTTTGCTGGTTTGTCGTAGAGCTCTCTATGTGCCTGGCACGCCTCACACTGTTGTGCACCTGTTAATTCATGTGATGTCTACTATCGTCCTGTGAGTGAGAGATTAATGTTATGCTCTTCAAATGTTTTAACATATGAAACCTGTAAAAATAGTTTAAAATAATATTTCAAGAGGTTACAGCCATTTGAAGTTTCAAAATAAATATTTAAAAAGAGTATGCCCTTTTTTTAAATGTTTATTCATTTATTTTTGAGAGAGAGTGTGAGCAGGGGAGGGGCAGAGAGGGGGAGACACAGAATCCGAAGCAGGCTCCAGGCTCTGAGCTGTCAGCACAGAGACCTCTGCGGGGCTCGAACCCATGAACTGTGAGATCATGACCTGAGCCAAAGTCGGACGCTTAACCGACTGAGACCCCCAGGCACCCCAGTATGCCCATTTCTAAATGGGTGTAGTGGAGAGGTTATCTGTAAGGCTGGGACTGAGCTATAAACCCAGGACGCCTGACTCTGGTCTCCAGTCAAGGATCTTACACACAACACTGGCAATGTTTCGCATATATGTTTCACTGACCTTATTTTTATTTAGGAAATATTTCATAAAGAGATTCAAATATTAAGATTGGCTGTAGGGTGACCTCTAGAGACGTGAACTGACTGGCTGTCTGAAGAGGATCTGAGCGAGGTGGATCCAATAGCCCTCCCGACAAAAGGTATTTTTAGCCCGGGACGAAGCCCTGAGAAATGGAACCCAGTCCTGCCTGAGGTGGGGAGCTGAAAAGGGTGGGCGGGGGGGGGTGGTGTGGAGAACCTGAATGAGTTCCCTTTCTACAAGAAACAAAAAAGGAAAGAAGGGCACAGGTGATAAGCATAACACTGTCTCCCAGATAAATATCATTAAGTACTAATGTGTGTATAACTGTTTGTTCCTTACGCTGGCACAGTATCCTTGAAACCGGCTCATAGACAATCAATAGCCAATTATACACGTCTTAGTTCAGAGGAGGGACGCGTCTGACCTGTTTATTTGCAGGTTAACCCAGTCTACTAATTGAACTACATCTTCCATAGAGCTACAAACAAGAGAAGGGTTTTCCCAATCTCAAAGCAACCCAAGAGCATGAAATAAAAGAAGCAGGCTATGCAAATGGGATTACTGAGCCCAGAGGAAAAGAAAAGAGGCAGGAAGCAGAAGACAGTTGGAAAATATTCTAGGAGATCGTAGCGAATATTGCAAGTCACAAAATAGCATGCCGTAAAGTTAGATGCTCCACCGGAGGATGTATAAAATAGACATAAGCTTTACCTACTTCTCTGATTTTCATGCTTAAAATTTTCTTATAATTTTTTATAATCTTGTTACCATTTTCGGAGATACACCTTGTATGTTATATGTATTTTTGAATTTTATGCAGATGGAATCATCTTCTGCATATTCCTCGACACCTGGCTCTTTTTGACTCAAAAGAACGCTTGTGAGATTAATCGTATGTATGTCCCTAATGGACACCCATTCATCTTTTCTTTGGATCACAATTGTCTTTTGTGAACATAGCACAATTGATTTATCCGTTCTCCTTGTCCGTGGATGTTAACATAGCTACCCCAACTCTCTTACAGTTACTATTTCCATGGAATATATTTTTCAGTTATCTTACTTTCAATGTATTTCTGTTTGAATTCGAGGCTATGTCTCTTGTAGACAACATATCATTGGGTCTCGCTTCTTCACACGTTCTGACAATCTCTGCCTTTGATTGGAATTTTAGTCCACACGTATGTAATGTAATCATCGATGTGTTGACATTTATGTCTTATTTGCCATCTTTTTCTGTAAAGCACCCTTTTTAAAAAAAATTCCTTTAATATTTATTTTTTGAGAGACAGAGAGACAGAGTGTGAGCGGGAGAAGGGCAGAGAGAGAGGGAGACACAGAATCCGAAGCAGGCTCCAGGCTCTGAGCTGTCAGCACAGAGCCCCACTCGGGGCTAAGGTCACGAACCACGAGATCATGACCTGAGCCGAAGTCGGTTGCTTAACCAACTGAGCCATCCAGGCGCCCCAGGCACCTTGTTTTTGGTTACCATAGTTTATATTTTGCTCTCTTCTTTTAAAAATATTTTTAGTATGTCCACTGTAATTCCTGTGTTGATATTTTAGCTGAATAAATTTCGCTGACTTCAGTGGTTTCTCTGGAGCTGACAATATGCATGTTTGATTTACCACGGTCCACCTTAACTTTGCAACAAAATAGTTTTGCCCCCATCCCCCAGGCTATCATTACCATGTATTATACATTGATATATGTTATGAACCCAACAATACAGAGTCCAATTTTTGCTTCAAGATGTGTGTGTATATACATATATACACACTGTTTTTTAAATATTTACCCTCATATTTACATTTTCATTGCTCTGCATTTATTCCTGGGGATTTCCTGTTAGCCTCCAGAACTTGCTGTAGAATTTCTTCCAGGACAAGTCTGTGAGCAACAGTTTCCCCTAGTTTTTGTTTATGTGGCCGTGTCTTTATGCACTTCCATTTCCGAAAGATAGTTTCAGTGGATATGAAATTCTTGGTTTACGGATATTTAAAAATCTGCAACACTTGAATATGCCATTTTATTGTCCCTTGCCTTTGGTGCTGAGGGGAAACCAGCCAGTAGATGAATTATTCCCCTGTGTGTGATAAGTCATCTTCTTCTCCTATTTTTAAGATTTTATTTTGTCTTTGGTTGTCAGCAATTTGACTGTGATAGATTAGATTTGATTTTCTTTGTATCCCTCCCATTTTGGATTTGTTGAGTTTCGTGGGTCTGTATGTTTATATATTCTACCAAATGTCAGACCTTTTCATCTTTTATATTTCTAACTATTTTTCTGCCCAAATTTATTTCTGCTCTATTTCCGTGATTCCTATTGCTTATGTGTTGGAAAACTTCATCTTGCCTCTCGGGGTTCTAAGATTCTGTTCATTTGTCTTCTATCTTTTTCCTCTCCTGTTTCAGATTAGGTAGTATTTCTTCACGTTTACTGATTCTTTCTTCTGATACCTCAGTTTCATTGTTGCAACCATCGAGTACATTTTTAACGTCAGATTTTGTGCTTCTCCACTCCAGAATTCCCGTCTTTTATAGTTTCCATCTCCTACCTGTTGACTCATTGCAAACGTATTTTCAATTAATTATGTAAATTTACTTCAATTATTAAAGCATGTTAATAATATGCCATTTCTTTTTTTTTCCTATTTTATTAAAAAAATTTTTTAAGTTTATTTTTGAGAGAGAGAGACAGAGACAGGGGGCGAGTGGGGGAGGGTCAGAGAGAACGAGAGACACAGAATCCCAACCAGGCTCCAGGCTCTGAGCCGTCAGCACTGAGTGCTATGTTTTCAAGTTTTTATTTAAATTCCAGTTAGTTAAAGTTTTAGTTTCAGTTGCACAGTAGAGTGACTCAACACTTCCATACATTACCCACTGCTCTTGACGAGTCTCAAATACATCACCATTGTGAGGGAAATTTCACATTATCACCCACAATTAATACCATGCACGTTCTTGGAGTCAGCAGTTTGACAGTTGTATTTCTGAGCACCTCTCCGTAAAAATTGACCTAAGTGCAAGACACGAAATGTATTCCTTGGTTCCTTACTGAATACCAATAAAAGTGGAAATAATCTCAAAGTTGGACAGTAGTAGATTAAAAGATGTATCACACTTAAATAACTTGATTTAAAGCTGATGGAATGATAAGTAGCTAATCATACTCATGCTTGGATATATATATATATGAATATGTATGTGTAAACATGTATTTGTATATATATATATATATATATATATATATATATATGGAAGCATACATATTGAATAACTACTTTTAAACTTCTGAAGATGAGAAAAAAAGTTATGGTCAAGGATAACATTCAGTTTTCAATGTAAATATCCCTTAAATGTTTACAATTTTAATTTAATTTTTATTTTTAAGTTTATTTATTTTTGGGGGGGAGCATGGGCACGAGTGGGGAGGGGAAAAGGGAGAGGGAGAGAGAATTCCAAGAAGGTTCTGCACCGTCAGTACAGAGCCCAAGCTGGGGTTTGAACTCATGAACTGTCAGATCATGACCTGAGCTGAGATCAAGAGTCTTGGCTTATACTCAACTTTGTGTGTCTCCTGCCACCTGGGACAGCTAGTCGATTTCCCTCCGATAGCCCATATCCACGCCAATATCATGTCTGAGAAAGTTCAAAATGTAGCTGACTACTGGTAAGGATACAGCCCAGTCTCCCAAGTTCATCCCTATTGATTTGGGTTGGCCCCATCTCAATTCTCTCCCCATTGGCTTTCAAGTAGACTCTGCTCTGACCCTGGACCTTCACATTCACAGTATGATTGGAGGCCAGGGAACCAGCGAAACTGAAGCACTCTTTCAGCTGGATATTGATGTATGGGCTCGATTCTGCACGGACTCCGGCCTGTGCACACTTTGCCCAGAGGCAGGAGCCTTTGCATTCACCGTGAGATGATTACCATGGGGTCTCTGCAAGTGTGGTGGTCCAGCGGGGGCATTCATCACATTTCTCTTTGAAGAAACTTTCTTTGGGGCGCCGGGGGGGGGGCTCAGTCGGTTAAACATCTGACTTCAGCTCAGGTCATGATCTCGTGGTTCATGAGTTCGAGCCCCACGTAGGGCTCTGTGCTGACATCTCAGAGCCTGGAGCCTGCTTCAGATTCTGTCTCCCTCTCTCTTTGCCACTCCTTCTGGCTCTCTTGCCACCCCCCCCCTCTTAAAACTAAATAAACATTAAAAAAACACTTTCTTTGGGCACCTTTACTCTCACAACTGACTCCTTCAAGGATTCTTCTTTGGAGGTTTTGTTGAGTCATATTTTATTCATATGTAATTGAATGTTTTTCTGGAAACTCTCCCTCTTATTGAGTAACCACCTAAGTTATTCAAATGTATTCTGAGGCTCTCTTTTGATCGTAAGGGTAGAATGTAAAGAAACGGCCCAAAACGGATTAAGGTGGAATATTTTATTTCTTTCAACGTTTTTATTTATTTGTGGGACAGAGAGAGACAGAGCACGAACGGGGGAGGGGCAGAGAGAGAGGGAGACACAGAATCGGAAACAGGCTCCAGGCTCCGAGCCATCAGCCCAGAGCCCGACGCGGGGCTCGAACCCACGGACCGCGAGATCGTGACCTGGATGAAGTCGGATGCTTAACCGACTGCGCCACCCAGGCGCCCCTAAGGTGGAATATTTTAGACATCACATCAGGAGTTGGATGTATTCTACACTCTGCCCTCCAAGAAGATTTTTAATCTTGCCCTCTTGATAACAATTCTGACCTTAAACATAGCCTTTTTCAGTAATTTTATTAAGGATTACTCCCTCCACTATGATCGTGAAAGCACTGATATTAATCGTGTACCCAGAGAAGGCTGTTCTGCCTCCCTCCTTTTGCATGGGGGCAGAGTTCTGCTGTGGAGGGCTGGCCACGACTTCTGCTCTGATGTGTGAGCGGGGAAGGAGCCCGTCAGCACTTTTCATCCAAAGACCAAATGTTTGTCTGGAAATCAGGACGAAAACAGATCTCATCCCCCAGGTGAGGACATATGCGTGCATACACATGCTTGTTATTTAGCTTATTTATTTTTTGCTTGTTTATTTATTCTGAGAGAGAGCAAGAGAGGGGGGGGCAGGGAGAGAGGCAGAGAGAGGGAGGGAGAGAGAATCCCAAGCAGGCCCCGTGCTATCAGCCCAGAGCCCAATGCAGGGCTTGAACTCACGAACCCACGAGATCATGACCTGAGCCGAAATCAAGAGCCAGATGCTTAACCAACTGAGCCACCCAAGCACCCCTTTTTAGCACGTTGAAAGAGCCAAACTTGTCCTAGAAGCATGGATACTTCATTCTATAACTATAAAACACTGACTATTTTTCAGGCTACCTCAGTCAATCAGCTCCTGGGTAAGTACACAACCCACATGTGTGAGGTTGTATAAGTCACAGAACTAAAGACACATGGTTCTACTTATGAAGTGCTTTATTGATACAGAGAAAGAGCCAAGCATCCAGATCACCCTGTTCCTGTCCTCTGCAAAGGGCCATTCCCAGGCCAAACGGTGGACATACAAGACAGACCATCCCACTCCATGTTACATACTGATAGAGTAGCTCTAGAGGGGTTGAGAACCCCCCGGTGACATGTGGCAAGGCATCCCCAGGCACAGGGAGCAGAGCTGGGGAGGTATCTACAGATGTCCTTGGGAATGACTCCACCTCCTGAGGAGCACCTCAGAGAGCCTTCATTCCAAGAGAGCTGGCATTCACAGAGACCCTGCTGAGGCTCCACAGATGGGTCCAGTCCTGTGGACTCCTTGATGATGGGGTAGAAAGAGGTGGAGAGGTGGCCCCATGGCATTCTAACTGAGACCAAGAGTCTGCCTCCTTCCACCCGGGAGGTAAAAGAAAGATGGAAACAAAATTCAACTTGATAATCTTCTGTGTCTCTAAAAGGTGCTTTTCTTGTCTTTAATTTCCTTTTAATAAATTACCCTCGAGGCGCCCAGGGGACTCAGTCCATGAAGCATCCAACTTCGACTCAGGTCATGATCTCACAGTTCCTGAGTTTGAGCCCCGCGTCAGGCTCTGTGCTGACAGCTCGGAGCCTGGAGCCTGCTTTGGATTCTGTGTCTCCCTCTCTCTCTGCCCCTCCCCCGTTCATACCCTGTTTCTCAAAAATAAATAAACATTAAAAAATTTTTTTTAATTACTCTTGTACTTAAAGCAAATAAATACCTTTATTTGTTCCTAAAAATAACTGGTTTTAGAATATCTCCTAGATATGTAAGAGCTGGCTGGACCACATTGCTCTCAATTTCCTGATGGGTTCATGAGAGCCTCATCAAGATTAATATCCAACGTACTGAAATATCTGCTAAAGAATGCTATTATGCACTTCATGTTTTATATATTTAAAACAAATTTTTAATATTTGTTTATTTATTTATTTGTTTTGAGAGAAAAAGAGAAAGAGGGACCAAGCCCAGGAGAGGCAGAGAGAGGGAGGGAGAGACAATCCTGAGAGATCATGACCTGTGCCAAAATCAAGAATCAGACGAATTCAACCGACAGGGCCACCCAGGCGTCCCTGTAATTGTGCAGTTTATCAAGAACATTGGGCTACTTCAACTTGAAACTCTTTTAAAATTGTATGTTTTATTTATTTATTACTGGAGTATGGTGACGCGCAATGTTGTGTCAGTGTCGGGTGTACAACGTAGTGATTCGACAGCTCTAGACATTGATCGATGCTCACCACGATAATCATACGTTATTACCCCCTCTGTCACCACACAATGTTATTACGATATCGTTGACTCTATTCCCTATACTGTAGTCGTCTTCTCTGTGACTTACTTAGTTCCTAACTGGATGTGTATACCTCTTAATCCTCTTTACCTATTTTTCCCATCACCCCAATCCCTCTCCCCTCTGGCAACCACCAGTTTGTACTCGGTCCAAAATTGCATGTTTTCAGTGAATCTCTTATCTGATACACAGGTTGAACATTACACAAAATACAAGACCAGAAATAACTTTGCTTAAATTTGCACTTAGCCTAAAAAGACCAGTATCAGGAAGAGAGCTCTTTAATGGTGGGCAGGCTTAGAGGTGAGCAGTTTAACGTAAAAAGATTGGACAAAGACCACGCTCCCCTAAAACAACACTGTAACCTGTCTGCAGGTCAGCCATGGAAAAATCCATTAAGAAATTGACTTCCATGTCCAACAAATGGACGACTGCAGCTGTTCCCTTTGATTGGCCCTTGTGTTTTGGATACTCCATGACAAGGAAGGACATCTTGGACCAGAGATTGTCCACGACCATCACCACACCCTTCTGTAGCTCCGAATTAAAAACTGAAGGGAAAGACCACCAAGAGAGAGAGGAGCTAAGCAAACATTTGGTACCATAAGCACATTTATGATGCAAATAATTTCACTTCTTAAGCCATGTGTCATAGTAAGAAGGCTGCAGTCGACATCATGAAGAAATCATAAACGGATCAAAACTTGTCCTGCTAGCCAGGAGCTTAGGAAATGGGGGCCCCAACCACCCTGGTAATCTGACGTATGTCCTGACAAGCATACGAACAGATCGAGAAGAAAGGCAAATACGGAGACCCAACGCAGCCTCCAAATATTCAGAAAATTAAAATTCTCCTTGTGCTTACGAAGGACAGCCGATAACTAAAGATCTCACTGAGAACATTTTACGAAGTCAGCTCTCTCAAGTGACCTTAGGGAGCAGCAAAATTGGTCCACCGTTGCCCCGCTAACCATTTTATTTCCCCTAGGATGCAAGGGCTTCTTTTCAGTGTCTTTTTTTTTTCTTTCATGGTCTGAATGGGTAACAGCAAAAAATTGTGTTCAAGGAGTGAGCTAATTTCGCTTAGAGAACTTGTGATTTGAGGCAAGACTACTGATAGAATAGCTGTTCTGCCATCCTGCTCAAAATTCAATCTTCCAAAGGAACCAGACTGTATATTCTGGTGGGCAGGGAGAGGCGCGTCACTTGCTGTTGGTGCCGAGGTTGTGGCTTTCAGGCCACAGTCCAGGACAGCAGGTGGGAGGCTGCCTGGAGTGCGGGGGGGGGGGGGGGGGGGGGGGGTCCAGCACCACGCTGTCTGGCGCCTCCCCTGCCTCCGCTCCTCCTGTCTCACGCCTGGCTTCACAGCCCACTACTTCCTGAAAAAGGACTGTGATTCCGCATCACACTTTTATCTCCCCAAGCTGCTCTGTAAAATAGATCTTCTGTCATCCACTTCACGTTCTTTTCTCTCCTCCATCCTTCGTGTTTTCTCCTTCCCCTTTGCCAATGCCTTGGGCCTTTCAATAGACACAGAGCTGAGCGTTGAGAGATTTCTTTGCCCTGTGAGCTTTCTGCCTCTGCGTGGATACTGAGACAGCATATAAAATAGGCTGCTTGACTTTTACTGCAAAATGCCTTACTGGCCAACGTCGACGGCAGGCACATCATTGTAAAGCTACGAAACCCACACTTCATTCATGTCCTTGTCAGTTACCTCAATTTTGAATTGCCTTCTATGAGACTCCCGTAAAACCCAAGGCAAGAATACTGATATTTTAACAAGAGTCAAAAGTTGGATATTCTAATAATTGACTTCTTGTGATTCTTTAAGCTGTATTCTTACATTATGTTAGATCAATAGGAAGGCACAAATCTGTTTTACATATGACCAAATTGTTTTTTCTGAGAATTCAGAATTAGGACATTACTACTCTACTTTGGGGAATAATATGTTCCAATTTTTTGATTTCGACAATAAGATATATACATATATATAGCCTGGAAAATGTGCTCAGTTACAATGAGTTTTCTTTCCTTTTTTTTTTTTTTTTTTTTTTTTTAGTGTTCATTTATTTTTGAGAGAGAGAGAGACAGAGCATGAGCGGGCAAGGGGCAGAGAGAGAGGGAGACACAGAATCGGAAGCAGGCTCCAGGCTCTGAGCTGTCAGCACAGAACCCAATGAGGGGCTCGAACTTGGGAATAGTGAGATCATGACCCGAGCCAAAGTTCGATGTGTAATGGACTAAGCCACCCAGGCGCCCCTACAATGAGTTTTCTTAACATAGCTTTCAAGTATGAGGATTTCTTTCCCTTCCTACTAATCAAATGTACCTTTTAGTTTAATTCCATTTCACTGTCTCAAACTGCTTTCCAAGAAAAAGGAATATGATCAACTAATCAGGTTCATTTTTACAATGTCTTTCAATATCTATTGAGAGAACTGGAGAGACTTAGTATCTTCATCAACAACATCACCGTCATGGCTTGAGCCTAAAGGAACCCTCATTTCCTTGTCCTCACTGAACTTTCCTTATATCTATGCCCACCCTCGTCTATATGTCAGTTGTCACTGCTTACCAGCCCACGCTACTGTTGGTTCCTGAATATCACATTCTCATTCTAATCATCTGTCCCTGTGACCTAATGCAGAATGCGGAATATTTATTTTAATAATTACAGCAGAAAGTGCTTATGTAACTCTTTCTTCTTTGTTTATTAATTTATTTTGAGCAGGCGGGGAGTGGCAGAAAGAGAGGGAAAGAGTCCTAAGCAGGCTCCACTAAACACAACGCCTGATGTGGGGCTCAAACTCATGAACCCTGAGTCATGCCCTGAGCCGAAATCAAAGGTCAGATGTTCAAATGACTAAACAACCCAGGAGCACCCATATGTAACCATTTCTTGTAGGTGTTTGGGAGGAATATAGTTCAAACAATGGGTGGACGCTGAGATTACATTGTCTATAGTTTGTTTTTATACGTTCACATTCCTTGTGCCTGATACATTTTTTCACATGTTAAAATAAAACTTGTGTGCATGACCCCAAATTTATTTCATTATAGAGAGTTGTGCCAGATCACCTCATGGATTTGAGTAAGTTTCATGGCATTTGTCCCTTATATGTTTATATGTCTTTTAAAGCTTCTTTAATTTGTTTTTATTTATATGAGTTTAAAGTTTCTTTCACTTTTTTTTATGCCCTTATTTTTGAGAGAGAAAGAGAGACAGAGCATGAGCAGGGGAGGGGCAGAGAGAGAGGGAGACACAGAATCCGAAGCAGGCTCCAGGCTCCGAGCTGTCAGCACAGAGCCCAACACGGGGCTCGAATCCACGAACCATGAGATCATGACCTGAGCCAAAGTCGGATGCTTAGCCCACGGAGCCACCCAGGCGTCCCTGTTTCACTGGTTCTTATAGTAGGCGAAGCGTCCGACTTCGGCTCAGGTCATGATCTCATGGTGCGTGAGTTCAAGCTCCACGTGGGGCTCTGTGCTGACAGCTCGGAGTCTGGAGTCTGCTTCGGATTCTGTCTTCTTCTCTCTGCCTCTCCCCTGTTTGTGCTCTCTCTCTCAAAAATAAACACCTTTAAAAATTTAATTTAATTTAATTTAATTTAACTTAATTTATAAATTCTTGCTGAAGATTTTTTTTTTTTTTAGCTTTTGATCATTTTAACTCAACGTGAACTACTTTCCACAATTAAAAATCTATTTCCTACTCAACTACACTTCTTACAATTGTGGGATCTACTTTAGAAATTGTATTAAAAAGGAGTTTCGAAGCGTCAGAAATCATTTAGATGAGTTATTCAGTTTCCACTTAGTTATTCTATACCCAACCGAACAGATATGACATAAATCCCAATGAGTAAAGGGTTTCTGTTTTGTCTTCAGACCGAGTCATGGCCTACCATACCAGCTAATGCTTTTTTAATATGGTATTGCCATTATAAAAAATGCAAAAAAAGTCATTACTTTTCTGTAACAATTTGTGTGGATTTATTACTTAATTAGTTTTTTACCTTTATCTGACAGGGGTTATTGAGTGCAGCTTATACGTCTATACAGCCAGAACAAAATCTAAGTAATCTTTTATAGAGTCCCATATTAAAATGCAATATAACCAGACAGTAAAATGTATTAACACACCTCAGAGAGTTTTCAATTTGTCATATCTTTCAAGCAGTTGGGAAGATGTGTATTCAAGAAGTGATTTATTTCCTCTGAGAAAGCAAAACCACTCAACAAAAAAATGAAATTAATTACTTCTACCCAATTGAAAATGGTCAGTCCCTACACAACACCGTGTTAAATTGTACTGAAACCAAGACGCTTTATCGCTGAACAGAAATGGAGATCAGATAATTATTGGAGGAAGTAATATTGAGCGTAAGGCAGTGCGCATTGAAGATAATTTATGGAGAAGACTGGCCCCGAATATGATACATGTCAGAGCTCGGTAGTGGAATTGGTGCTGTCGTGATTGTATTGTCTCTGTTTTTATCTGTACAGGCTAGTACTCACATGCAAGATGAAGATCTCTTGGTAGGCAAGGTGGTCCGTGCAAATAGAGAAACAGTCGAATCCCAAGATAAAAGCGAAAGCTCTTCATGCAAGTATGAAATAAAATTTGAATATGAATATTTACCCCCCCAAAAAATGAATACTGTAGATTTTACCAGCTGTCCGACGTTTCTCAGGCCTTCTGAAATTCACTCCGAATGGAGGCGGCCAAGTGTCTGATGCTGTTTTCAGAATGGCCCATTGGGTTTTCCAAGAGTCTTTGTGGTGACGTTTAGGCTGTTTTTGCCTGTGGGCCAATAGCTATAGATGAAGTCAAGAATAAAAAACTAAAATTAGCACAACAAAATTTATTTCTTTGAAATGGACAACACTTTAGAGAGAGAAGATGCCAATGATGAAAACAAGACCGGTAGACGGAACACCCCCACTGGCCTTACGGAAATATAGAGGGTTATAAGGAAATACCATGCACAATTATATGCCACCAAATTATATAAATGCTATATGTGTGTTCCTCCAAAATCCGTAGGATGACACCTAATCCCCAATGTGATGGTATCTAGAGATGGAGGGCGACTAGGTCATGAAACCCTCATTAATGGGATTAGTGTCCTTAAAAAAGAGACCCAGAGAACTCCTCTCTTGAAACATGTGGGAACACTGCTAGAAGAGAGCTGCCTATGAACTGAGAAGTGGGTCTACACCAGGTACCAAATCCACCAGCGCAGATTGGGCTTCCTCCTCCCAGAACTGTGAGAAATGAATTTCCATTATTTATAAGCCACCCAGTTTATGGTATTCTGTTTTAGCAGATCAAATGGACTAAGACTATAACCTAGTGAAATGAACAAATTCCTAGGAATACCTAACTCCTGAAATTCAATCTAGAAGAAACGGAAAATCTGAATAGGATGAAGAGATTAAATGCAAGAAGAATCTTTCCCGCAAAGCAAAGCCCAAGCCCACACGGATTTACTGGAAAATTGTTCAAACTTTTTAGAGAAGAATTAATACCAGCAGTTTAAAACTTATTCCAAGAAATTAAAGAGGAGACTCCACATTCTAAACCATTCTGTGAGGCCAGTATTGTCTTGATGCCAAAACAAAAAAAAGAAATCAAAAGAAAAGTGCACAGCCATTTCTCTTATGAATATAGACACAAAAATCTTCAACAGCATACTAGCAAACTGAATCCAGCAACATACAAAAAAGTTTATTCATCATAACTAACTAACTAACTAACATTTATCCCAGGAATGTGAGGCTTGTTTAACATACAAAGACCAGTCAATATAATCCGTATAATGAAAGACAAAAATCATATGATTATTTCTATAGGCTTTAAGTCATCATTTGGCAAAATTCAAAACCCTTTAATGATAAAAACTTTTTTTAATTTCCTTAAGTTTATTTATTTACTTTTAGAGAGAGAGAGAGAGAGAACACAAGCGGGGGAGAGTCAGAGAGAAGGAGAGACAGAATCCCAAGCAGGCTCTGCACTGATGGTGTGGGGCTTGAACTCATGAACCACGCGATCATGACCTGAGCCGAGATCAAGAGGCGGATGCCTAACTGACTTCTCCACCCAGGTGTCCCAATGATAAAAAACCTTTGAAAAAACTGGGCATAGATGAGAACTTCCTCAATTTGATAAACAGCATCTTAAGAAATACCTACACTTAACTTTGTACTAAATGGCAAAAGACTTTCTCCCCATAATCAGAAACAAAAGAAAGACGTCCTTGTCATGCAACTGCTATTCAGTACTTACTAGCGATGCAAACAAGGGCAATCGGGCAAGAAAAATAAATAAAAGTTACCTAGACTTAAAAAAAAGTTAAAACAATCTTTATGTACTGAGAGCATTAACATATATAGAATACCTCAAAGAATCAGGGCACCTGTGTGAGTCAGTAGGTTGAGAGTCTAATTTTTGATTTCGGCTCATGTCATGATCCCAGGGTCCTGGGATTGAGCCCAACATTGGGCTGTGGTGCTGAGCATGGAGTTGTTTGAGATTCTCTCTCTCTCTCTCTCTCTCTCTGCCCCTGTCCCCTGCCCTTCTCTCAAAAACAGAACAACAAAAAACACCTCAAAGACTCCATTAAAAAAAAAACAACTATGTGAACTGAAAAACAATTCAGCAAGGTTCCAGGATACAAGATCAATACACAAAATTAAATACGTTTCTGTACATTAGCAACACATAATCTAAAAATCAAACTTTTGGGGCACCTGGGTGGCTTGGTCGGTTAAGCGTCCGACTTCGGCTCAGGTCATGATCTCACAGTCCATGGGTTCGAGCCCCGTGTCGGGCTCTGTGCCAACAGCTCAGAGCCTGGAGCCTGTTTCAGATTCTGTGTCTCCCTCTCTCTGTGACCCTCCCCCGTTCATGCTCTGTCTCTCTCTGTCTCAAAAATAAATAAACGTTAAAAAAAAATAAAAATCAAACTTTAAAATAATTCTGTTTAAAATAGCATAAGAAGAATGAAGTATTTAGGAATAAATTTAACAAACAATGCAAGATTTGTGCACTTAAAACTACAAAAGTTTTTGAAAGAACTAAAAAAAAAAGAGTGAAAACATCCTTATGTTAATGTATTTAAAGACTTAATTCGGGGCGCCTGGGTGGCGCAGTCGGTTAAGCGTCCAACTTCAGCCAGGTCACGATCTCGCGGTCCATGAGTTCGAGCCCCGCGTCAGGCTCTGGGCTGATGGCTCGGAGCCTGGAGCCTGTTTCCGATTCTGTGTCTCCCTCTCTCTCTGCCCCTCCCCTGTTCATGCTCTGTCTCTCTCTGTCCCAAAAATAAATAAAAACGTTGAAAAAAAATTTTTTTTAAAAGACTTAATAATGTTAAAATGGCAGGCACTTCCTAAAATCGCTCGTAGGTTCAATGCAATGCCCCTCACAGTCCTATTGCCTTTTTGGCATATATTAGCTATCTGATACTAAAATACATATGGAATATAAGTGACTCAGAAGAGCAGAGAAATCTTGAAGAACAAAATGGGAAGACGCACGCTTCCCAATTTCAAATCTTACTACCTCTGGTAATCCAGACATTGTAGTGTTAATATAAGGGTGAACGCATACACCGATGGAATAAGATTGAGAGCCCATGAATAAACTCCATATTTATGCCAATTGATTTTTGATATTTCTATTTCAAACATGTGTGGCCAAATTGCACTCCAGACACAGGTTCATAAAAGTTTCCCTCACCCTTGCCTAAACTGTCTATTACATTACCTTTTCAAAATATTTGTCAGTTAATTGCCCTCAATGATGCAAAGACAAGTCAATGAGAAAATAACATTCTTTCTAACAAACAGTGCTCAGAGAATCGGATACCCACGAAAAATGCTGATGTTGGAACCCTTCCTCACACCATATGCAAAAATTAATTTAAGTTTTAAGCTAATTTATTTATTTTTGGGGCGCCTGGGTGGCGCAGTCGGTTAAGCGTCCGACTTCAGCCAGGTCACGATCTCGCGCTCCGTGAGTTCGAGCCCCGCATCGGGCTCTGGGCTGATGGCTCAGAGCCTGGAGCCTGTTTCCGATCCTGTGTCTCCCTCTCTCTCTGCCCCTCCCCCGTTCATGCTCTGTCTCTCTCTGTCCCAAAAATAATAAACGTTAAAAAAAAAATTTAAGCTAATTTATTTATTTTTGAGAGAGAGAGTGCAAGGGAGGGGCAGAGAGAAAGAGAAGGAGAGAATCTCAAGAAGGCTCCACACCAGCAGCTCTAAGACGGATGTGGGGCTCGAAGCCATGACCTGGGCCAAAACCAAGAATTGGATGCTTAACCGACTGAACCCCCCAGGTGCCCCTAAATTGTATCAAAGACCTAATGTAAAAGCTAAAACCATAGGGACACCTGGGTGGCTCATTTGGCTTTGCCTCAGGGTCTTAATTTCAGCTCAGGTCATGATCTCCTGGTCGTGGGATGGAACCTGGTTGGCATTCTCTCTCCCTCTCTCTGTGCCGCTCCCCTACTCCTGCACAAGCACTCTCTCTCTCTCCCTTAAAAAAAAGGTAAAACCATAAAACTCAAAAGTAAACAGAAGTGCCAATCTTCATGATCTTGAATCAGCAGCAGTTTCCTAGATACACCATGAAAAGCACAAACAACAAAGGAAAAATGGATAGATTGGACTCCACCAAAACTCACAACTTCTGTGCTACCAGACACACCATGAAGGCAGCGAAAAGATCGCTCACAAAATGGGTAATCATATTGGCAAAACATATATCTGACCTGGATTTGTATATATAGTATAAAAATAACTCCTAAACCTCAATAAGTAGAAATAGCCCAAATTAAAAAAAAAAAAAATAGGCAACAGATGTGGGTAAACAATCCTCTAAGAAAGATGCATAAATGGCTCATAAGTATGCAAAAAATTCTCTACTTCTCTCGACGTTAGGGAACTACAAAATAAAACCACGAGTCACTGCTTCATATCTGCTAGGTGGCTAGCATCATAAGGTCAGATGACATCAAGCATTGAGAAGAATGTGGAAAAATGGGAACCCTCATCCGCTGCTCGTGGGGATGTAAAATGATGCAGGCACTTTGGAAAACAAATCTGGCAGCTCCTTAAATGACTAATCATAGAGCTACCATATGTCAGGGTTTTGCAGAGAAACAGTCCAATAGGATATCTACATCCACCTCTGGGTCCAGATTTTATATGGACATATTTATAAACACACACAGACATGAATTGGCTCACTTCATCGGGCTGGCTGGCGAGTTGGAAATCGATAGAGCAGGCCTGCGGGCTAGAAACTCAGGCAAGATTTCTATGTTACATCTTGAGGCAGAATTGCTTCTAGAAACCTCAATTTTTACTCCTAATTTAGGCCTTTAACTGACTGGAAGAGGTTCAACCAAATTGCCAAGGGTAACAATACCCTTTACTTAAAGTCAGCTGATTACTGGGGCGCCTGCATGGCTAGTCAGTCAAGCGTCCGACTCTTGGTTTTGGCTCAGGTCGTGATCTCATGGTTCGTGAGTTCGAGCCCTGCGTCAGGCTCTGCTCTGACAGCGTGGAGACTGCGTGGGACTCTCTCTCTCCTCCTCTTTCTGCCCCTCCTCTCTGTCTCTCAAAATAAATAATAAACGTTAAAACAAAATAAAGCTGACTGATGATAAATGTGTATGATATCTACAAAACACCTTCACGGAAACATCTACATTGGTGTTTGACCAAAAACTGGGTACTCTGTGTGGTCTAGCCAAGTGGATACATAATTAACCATCACAACCATATGAGCCATCAATTACTATCCTAAATATGTGCCCAGGAAAACTGAAAACACATGTCAACACAAGAATTTGTACAAGAATGTTTCTAGCAACATTATTCATGGTAGCCAACAAGTGGAAACAACCCAAATCCACTCACTTACAAAAGGATCAACAAAATTGGGTACATCCATACAGCATAAGAGAAAGCAGGAAAGTGCTGAATCATGCCGCCATGTGGCTTCACCCTGAAAGCATCATGCTGAGTAAAAAACGCCAGCCACAAAAGACCATATGCTGTGTGAGTCCACGTTTACGAAACGCCCAGAATGGAACATCTATAGAAAACCAAAGTAGACTAACAGTTCCCCCTGCCAGTAGGGCGGAGCAAGGAGGAAGGGGATGTGGACGCATTCTGAGCGCAAACTTTCTTTAGGGGTAACGGAAATGTTCAAAAATAGATCACTGTGGTTGTACACAAGCCTGTCAATACCCCAAAACCACGGATTGGTACACTTGGAGCATGTGAGACACGTGCTGTATATATCATATCTCAGTGAAGCTGTTCTAGGGGCACCTGGGGGCTCGGTCGGTTAAGTGCCCAACTCTTGATTTTGGCTTGGGTCATGATCTCGTGGTTTGTGGGTTCGAGCCCCGCATCGGGCTCTGCACGGGCAGTGTGGAGCCTGCTTGGGATTCCGTCCTTCCCCTACTCATTTTCCCTCTCTCTCTCTCTCTCTCTCTCTCGCTCTCTCTCTCTCTCAAAATAACTAACTAAATAAAACTTATAAATAATAATAAGCTGTTCTAACAGTATGCCAGGCTGCCACCTATTTTTCAGGGCTCTGAAAATAATTTTCCTTTTTAGTCTTTAGGCAGGGAAAGTTACTGTTTCAACTCACAGGCACAATTGTTACTCTCTTTAGGGCAGAGATAACCAGCATTTCTTCCTTCTGTAATCCAGACCTCCCTCTGGGTGCTGTGGCTACAAGGGCTCGATATGTGCATCCATGGTTATATAATTAAATATGTGGATTACTTGTAACTCTTGAAAGGAATTGCTTTTAGGGAAATGTGCCTAGTTATAAAAAATATCTAGGGGCGCCTGGGTGACTCAGTCGGTTAAGCATCTGACTTCGGCTCAGGTCATGATCTCACAATTTGTGAGTTCGAGCCCCACGTCGGGCTCCGTGCTGACAGCTCAGAGCCTGAAGCCTGCTTTGGATTCTCTGTCTCCCTCTCCCTCTCTCTGCCCCTCCCCTGCTCACACTCTGTCTCTCTCCATCTCTCAAAAAATAAACGTTAAAAAAATTTTTTTTAAATATCTAAAGCCTAAACATGATATACAAACAACAACCACTTTAAACTATGAAATAGACAATTCCCGTAGAATGCTTTGGTGAGAAGCTGAATTCTAAAATGATGCTGATGTTACACACAAGACCTGAAGGCATTTTCATGCGAGTGTAGTTTCAGAAAATCCTTCTCACTGTGGAAAATGAATTGAGCATATTAAAGGTACTATTGATGTTACACGTATTTTTTCAATGTTTGTTGATTTATTTCTGATTCTACAAATAATGCATCCTTATTATAGGACAATTGTAAGATAAAGAAAAGTGTAATGAAGAAAATTGATATGATACGGCTATCATAAATGTCTGGGAAGCACTTGGGTGGCTCAGTTCATGAGTGTCTGATTCTTGATTTTGGTTCAGGTCATGATCCCAGGGTCGTGGGATCCAGCCCCTCAGTGGGCGCTGGACTGAGTGTGGAGCCTGCATGGGATCCTCTCTCTCTCCCCCTGCCCCTGTCCCTTGCTCGTGCTCTCTCTCTCTCCCTAAAATTAAAAACAAAATGTGTATTTCTGGTTTCTGTCTTTTTAATTTTTTTATTATGCTAAAATACATATGACATAAAATTTACCATCATAGCCATTTTTCAGTGTGCCTTTCAGTGGCTTTAAGTGCAATCATATCATGAGGTGTAAGTGTCTTTTAAAATGAAGAAAAAAATGATGTGCTTCGATCCTGAGTGACAAAATTCAGAGAAATCTTTAGAGGCCTTGTGAAGAAAAGCAAGAAAAGATATTGAAATCAGAGCAGCTTTTATTTGTACACACTTACTACGTGGCTGTGTTAAAAACAGGGTTTCGTTTTGTTTGTTTTGGTTTGTTTTGTTTAAAGAACACTACTTTTTTCAAGAAGTTCAGGCATACCAAATTATGGACAGAGCCCAAGTGTCCATCCACTGACGACTGGATAAAGATGTAGTTTACATACGCAACGGAATACTACTTGGCAATGAGAAAGAATGAAATCCTGCCATTGGCAGCAACGTGGATGCAACTGGAAGGTATTACGATGAGTGAACGAAGTCAGTCAGAGAAAGACAGATATCATATGTTCTCACTCATACGTGGATCTTGAGAAAGTTGACAGAAGACCATGGGGGAGGGGAAGGGGAAATATAGTTACAAACAGAGAGGGAGGCAAACCGGAAGAGACTCTTAAATACAGAGAACAAACTTGATGGCAGGGAGGGGCAAGGGAGAGGGGAGAATGGGTGATGGGCATTGAGGAGGGCACCTGCTGAGATGAGCACTGGGTGTCGTAGGTGAGCGATAAATCACGGGAATCTACCCCCAAAGCCAAGAGCACACTGTATACACTGTATGTTAGCCAACTGGACAATAAATTATATTTATAAATAAATAAATACATACATACATACATAAATAAATAAGAAGAAAGAAGTTCAGGTGTACCTACAGTTGTGAAATCATGCAGGTTCCCAGTGATTTGAGATACAACGAGACACAAAACACCAAAGTCATTCCCACCCCGCAGCTGAGAGCTCTGTGGATGCTGGGGCCTAGGAGGCCTGTCCAGTGCACCTCGGATTCAGGGCCAGGGGCTCACAGTAGTGGCCGCATGTGTTCACCATGTCCTGGGGACATCAAGTCAGTTGTCCAAAATGAACTCTCTCCCTTCGGATGTGTAGAAGTTTAGACCCCAAGAAGGAAATTCTGTTCAGAAAGTTCACAGAAGACCAGAAACTTGACGCATGTGTTATTATTTTATTTTATTTTATTTTATTTTATTTTATTTTAATTCCAGTCAATTAACATGCAGTATATTAGTTTCAAGTGAACAATGTAGTGATTCAACACGTCCATACGATACCAAGTGCCCATCACCACAAGTGCCCCTACTTAATCCCCACCCCCATCTCACCCATTCCCCCCCCCACCTCCCCTCTGGTAACCATCAGTGTGTTCTCTCTAGTTAAGAGTCTGTTTCTTGATTTGTCTCTTTCTCTCTCCTTTCTTCCCTCACCCGATTCTTCTGTTTCCTAAATTTCACATATGACTGAAACCATATGGTATCTTTTTCTTGCTGACTTATTTCACTTAGCAATTGGTCAGATTTCATTCTTTTTCATAGCTGAATAATATTCCATTATATATATGTATATGGCACATCTTTATCCATTCATCTATCAATGGACCCTCGGGCTGCTTCCATAGTTTGGCTATGGTAAACGTAGGGGTGCGTGTATCCTTCTGAATTAGTGTTTTTGTATTTTGGGGGTTAAATACCCACTAGTGCAATTGCTGGATGGTAGGTAGTTCTATTTTTAACTTTTTGAGGAGCCTCTGCCTGTTTTCCCCAGTGGCTGCAACCAGTCTGCATTCCCAACAGCAGTTCATGAGAATTCCTTTTTCCTCACATCCTCACCAACACTTGTTGTTTCTTTTTCTTTTTTTTCTTTTAGCCATTGTAACAGGTGTGAAGTGATATCTCATAGTTTTGATTTGTATTTTCCTGATGATGAGTGATGTTGAACATCTTTTCACATGTCTGTTGGCCATCGGGATGTCTTCTTTGGAAAAATAAAACCATAAAATTTATATTTTATGCAGAGAGATGAATAAAAGAAGGAGGCCCCAAGTAATTTTACAAAAGTAATATAATCTTGACTCCAATAGCAAGGGAAAGAGTACCGGAAAACACAACCAATGCCAACCTTGTTTGTTAATGTAAACATAAACATTCTTAATAAAATAATTTTAAAGTCCTAGACAGCAATGCACAAAAATAAATCATTTGTGTGTGTGTTTACTCTCAGTATCATAAAATCAACTAATATAAAACTTCATTAACAAATTAAAGCAAACAAATCATATGGTTAACCAAGTAGGTGCAAAATATTTTACAATAAACTAAAACATATTTATTGTAAAAACTATTAATTAAGAATTGGAGGGGCGCCTGGGTGGCTCAGTCGGTTAAGCGTCCGACTTCAGCTCAGGTCACGATCTCACGGTCCGTGAGTTCCAGCCCCGCGTCGGGCTCTGGGCTGATGGCTCAGAGCCTGGAGCCTGCTTCCGATTCTGTGTCTCCCTCTCTCTCTGCCCCTCCCCCGTTCATGCTCTGTCTCTCTCTGTCTCAAAAATAAAAAACAAAACAAAACAAAACAAAAAAACAAAAAAAAAAAAAAAAAAAAGAGTGAAAAAGAATTGGAAGGGTGCCTGGGTGGCCCAGTCACTTGAGCATCTGACGCTTGATTTTGGCTCAGGTCACGATTCCATGGTTTCTGAGATCGAGCCCCATGTTGGGCTCTACACTGACAGTGTGGAGCCTGCTTGGGATTCTCTGCCTCGCTCTCTCCTGCCCCTCCCTCACTTGCATTCTCTCTCTCTCCACAAAATAAATAAATATTTTAAAAAAGAAGAAATTGGAAAGAATTCCTTTTGGTTGATGAAGATGTCTACCAGAAAAATGTGGCAGATTTATAAATAATGGAGATCAGGTCAGGAAGGGAGTGCCTGTTCTCGCCATTAAGGGTCACGGCTGCCCTGGACGCTCCAGGCTAGAGAAATAGGACAGGACAGCAAAGAAATAGAATGGTATTCAAAGAGAAAAATACCATCTTTATTTTTCTCAGATGACATTGTGTTTTAGGGGGAAAAATTGACTTAGTGGGCAAAATCATGACATTAGAAAATGTCTTCCCAAAGGTATCAGAACCAACACGAACATATCAACGAGTAATCGTGTTCCTGTGTACCAGCAATAGCTAAATAAAATGGTGAATATTAAAGTCGGATCCTGTTGACAACAACAACATCATGTAGTGGTCTATTAACACTTAAAATGATGAGCCTCGGTGGCTCCGTCGATTAAATGTCCCACTCTTGATTTCGGCTCAGGTCAAGATGTCACGTTCATGGAATAGATCCCTGTGTTGGGCTCTGCACTGACAGCATTCTCTCTCTCTGTATCTCCCCTCTCTTTCTCTCTCTCTCTCCCTCAAAATAAATAAATGTTTTTTTTTTAATAATGAGATAAAATAAATACAGCGTAACTAGTAGACAGCCTCAGACTGACAGGTGGAGATATGTTCCCAACAAAATATTTTCGTTTCGAATATATACAATGAACACTTACAAAACATTGAGGCAAAGACAAAAACAACCACCCGACAACAAAGCTGGAAAGGACTTTTTCAGTGGACACTTTTCAGAGCAGATCAAAATGGCCCAAACCCTATGTGCGTAAGTCCACCAGCGGTCAGGAAAATACTCATTAATATACAAAGAAACCATTTTACATGAATGTGGTTTGCACACATTTGTCTGTGAGAAAACGCATGTTTCCCAGACAGGTAACAGACATGAACTCTGGCACGTTTCTGGTGGCCGTGCGTGTGGTGTGGCCTCTTGGAAGGGCAAGGTGGAAATCAGAAAAGCCCGCTGTGACCTGACCTCAGGTGTATCAGGGGGGCAGCAGGAGGGGCCTCTTTTGCACCCCGCTCCCTGCTTAAAATGCCACGAATGGGGGCACCTGGGTGGCTCATTTGGTTAAATATGGGACTCTGGATCTTAGCTCTGGTCATGATCTCACGGTTTGTGAGTTCAAGCCCTGCATTGGGCTCTGTGCAGACAGCATGGAGCCTGCTTAGGATTCTCAGTAAATAAATGAATAAATAAATAGACAAACAAATAAATAAATAAAATGAAAAAATAAAATAAAATGCAATCTGCGGTGTAGTAAGGCCAACAGATGAGGAGGGGTTGCTGCCAAAAGCACAGTGTATTGGGCTCCCAAGAGGCGGAAGGACACCATGTTACAGGGCCACAGGGGATTCACAGGGGTGAGAAACCGGGTAGGGAGAGAGTAGGAACTGTGGGCAGGAGCTTCGGGCAGGACCCCTCAGGGAAGGGACAGCAGGCTTAGTTAGGGTTGGCGGTTCAAATGACCACAGCGGGCTCCGGGGGAATAGGGGGTGCCGCTAGTTGCCTTATTTCCGGCTCTGCGGTGAGAGGGCAGATGCAGGGTGACAGGAGGGTGAGACCCCAGTCATTGTAGGAGGAGGGTAGGGGTGGATTGCATGGTTTGTATTTGGAAAACAAGGAGAGGACTCCTCCTGGGAGGGTGGGGGCGGGGCACGACGTGGGAGGCCAAAGGCCAGCATAAGGTGACTCGGGCATGTCCTGAGATGGTCCAGACAAAGTGTCTCCAGCACCTGCGTGTAGGGCACATGTTAAAGCCTCATGCTTACAGAAGCCAGGGACATGACTAACACATCCCCAGACTTAGAGTCTCAGCTTCGAGGTGACGGTAATGGTGACACGTAACAGGGACGCAGGAATGCGGAGGGAAGGGCAATGGGACATGTGGGCGAGAGGACAACACCTCCTTGGGGCAAACCTGGAGACGGAGTCTGTGTCTTCAAGTGCCAGCCTTGTCCCAGCTGGGTCTCAAGTGGTCAGACCCGCAAAATGCATCGGCTAGCCAGGAGAGTGATGGGATCACTGCTGACGCATTGGGAGACTAGGAATTCTCCCCATCAACAGCTAAACCAGAAAAATTATCATAATGTGAGGCCAGAACACGGCTGTATCACGTCTGGGATGAAAGTAAGCAGCCGGTCCCCTCGAATTCTCCGCTCGCCAGCTGGACGCGCTGGCTACAGCCATCTAATGGCCCTCCGAGGAATCCCATTGGGAACGTTATACGATTTAGACTTTCTGACTCCACTATTCCAGCAAGGTGATCTCTCTGGGCTTCTGATTAAATTGTTCTGTTCTTTCTCCTGATAACGTCACTCTTGGGGACACACTGTAGTAAAGCTCTAGCACAAGCATGTGAGGAAGCGTACATAGGTGTATTCACCTTAATGAGCAGAGTCGCGAAAATTTGAAAACCATCTACATTTTCATCAGCAGAAGCATAGATCGTTGAACCACTACATTGTCATATAGTGAAATTCTTTACAGAACGTATGTCAAATGGATACATCGCAGTTGAGAATGCAAATAATGCGTGTGTATTTTATAACATTTAAGAAAAATTACACAAAATATGTCTTTTGTTTATACAAACAGAATAAAGGTCTAAAAGGTCAAAAAGATTAGAAATCTACTTGAACTCAAAAGGGTGGCAAAAAAAAAAAAAAAAAAAAAAAAAGCTGGACTTTTAACCCAGAGCTGTCTGAGTGCAAATATCATGACCCACGGTGTGTTTGTTGAGTGTTTCCACCAAAATGAAGCAACACTTAAACAATGCCATGATATGGGAATGCCACCATGATACCCTCTCACCACAGGAGCTCTACCTTCAAACTTCCTTCACAGGTAGAGAAGCCAGACCCACAATGTCGGGGAGAACCGAGGGCTGAGGTGGCCTTGTTTTGGCCATTGGTGGCCTTGTTTTGGCCATTCCCCCCATGGGCCATCTTTATGTTGTTGAAGAGTATTGCAGAAGAGACACCATTTTCTGCTTCTAATTAGCAATGGACAAGAAATTTTGTCTATTATCTTCTTCCTTTGCTGATGAAAATCATAGATGCATCATCTTGTATTACCCGTGAAGAAGGATTCTGCCATGATACAAATCGGTTGATTATTAACAAAGAAATGTGAATGACCTAAACTGATTTTAAGGTACTTGGGGAAAAGGACCCAGAAATATCTCCAATTTCTACCCTATTAAAATTCAGGAGCTTTATAAGGTCAGTTGCCCATCTGCACACGAGAAACATTGCCATGATTTTGCAGCCTGTGAAATGTTGCAGGTTTTCAAGTTCACTCTGGCTTTTGATAAGCTGTTAGTTTGTCCATTCAAGAAACAGTGAGGGGCGCCTGGGTGGCGCAGTCGGTTAAGCGTCCGACTTCAGCCAGGTCACGATCTCGCGCTCCGTGAGTTCGAGCCCCGCGTCGGGCTCTGGGCTGATGGCTCAGAGCCTGGAGCCTGTTTCCGATTCTGTGTCTCCCTCTCTCTCTCTGCCCCTCCCCCGTTCATGCTCTGTCTCTCTCTGTCCCCAAAATAAATAAACGTTGGAAAAAAAAAAAGAAAGAAAGAAACAGTGAAAGTAACACATCTGGAAATGCCAATGCGTAAGCCCCAAAAGGAACACACTCCCTTCATAAAGGACTTCTAATTACCAGTAATAGTCCAATGAATCATATTTAGGTAGTGCAGATATTTTCACAAAACTTTTCGACTTCTTGCCTTGAAATCACCCTAAAGCCAGCCATCTGATTCTTTCTGTGTTCAGAATGAACTTTTCCCAAAGCTGTCAACGTCAGGAAAAGAAGGTAGATGCAGGACGATGCTAAAATGTATTCCCTGCTTTGAGTCTTTCAAAGAAAATGTTTCCACCCAGAGCATATTATCTAATTATAATGCTACGAGGAATCATCACAAACACACGAGGTGTTGGCTTGCATGAGGTATCATTCTAAGTGCTTTATATTTGGTAATTCCTCTAATCCTTGTGACTATCCAGTGCAGTAGGTACTGATAAAGACCCAATCTAGAGATGAGGGAAGAAAAGCCTTGGAACAGTACGGTGGCTTTTCCAAGCCTACGAGGGAAGTGAGTGTCACAGCAGAGGCTGAGCTCCAGATGTAGACTTTGGCCATGGCAGCTACTCAAGAGTATTTGTTAAACACAGTCAATGAACGACTAAAGACCAAACAGGAAGATGGATGGCCACATTAGACTCCTCTTGTTCTCCGTAATAATCCATGACATCTACGTGAGTTTAGAGCTCAGTCACTGTTTTCTTTTCACACTAGCTCATTTCGTATTTATCACAGCCACTGATGATGTCCTGGGAGCTCCATTTTATAGACAGGAAACTCAACGATGAGGATCTGAGGATTTAGCTGGCCTTCTTCCCATCAAAGC
This sequence comes from Herpailurus yagouaroundi, assembly GCF_014898765.1. Classification (NCBI taxonomy): domain Eukaryota; kingdom Metazoa; phylum Chordata; class Mammalia; order Carnivora; family Felidae; genus Herpailurus; species Herpailurus yagouaroundi. The sequence continues at coordinate 3,419,926 of NW_024412445.1, read as the reverse complement.
TGCCGATGGGTGACAACTAAGGTCTAGCGCATTGCCTGGCAAATAGCATTCATGCAATGAATATATCTTCCATAATCGCTTGGGGGTAAATACGGACAGCTTAAATTGTAATGTGATTTGGTGTTTCGTTGTCTGAGTGCCCACGGGGAGCTCCAAATACCATTGTGAACAAGTGGAATTGACAATAGACACAAACATTAGAAGATGGAAGTTCTTGGGGCACCTGGGTGGCTCAGTCGGTTAAGCATCTGACTTCAGGTCAGGTCATTATCTTCAAGTTGGTGAGTTCAAGCCCCACGTCAGGATCTCTGCTGTCAGCGAGGAGTCTGTTTCATCCTCTGTCTCCCTCTCTCTCTCTCTCTCTGCCCCTCCCCTACTCAAGTACTCTTTCTCTCTCTCTCAAAAATAAATAAACATTTGGGGCGCCTGGGTGGCGCAGTCAGTTAAGCGTCTGACTTCAGCCAGGTCACGATCTCGCGGTCCGTGAGTTCGAGCCCCGTGTCGGGCTCTGGGCTGATGGCTCGGAGCCTGGAGCCTGTTTCCGATTCTGTGTCTCCCTCTCTCTCTGCCCCTCCCCCGTTCGTGCTCTGTCTCTCTCTGTCCCAAAAATAAATAAAAAACGTTGAAAAAAAAATTAAAAAAAAAATAAATAAACATTTAAAAACATAAAAAAAGAAACTGGAGGTTCTTAATAGTGGGCTTTGTTCTGGGATAAGTGTAGATAGGGGAAAGTAACTGAAAGGCAATAAAGGTCCCACCAGAAGGTCAGATAGGGATGTGGAAGGAGGGTGGTTGGGGACAGATGTCTAAGATGGTCCTCGAAAGACCAGAGCTTCTGGAAGCAAGACAAGCCCTTTTCTGTGTTTCCAGCCTTTCACCAACCAACACAGCAGCCCTACCATCTGGGCTCATCCCAGGTCCACAGTGCACCCCACATGCATGTGCTCTTTGAATCACCCCCTATCTCTCACCCCCATCTCCAACATACCAAGTCTCGTGTCAATTGCATCTGTATCCTTCAGACTGATCTGTATGCTTCTACTGGTACTCACTCACTCACAGAGCGTTTCTCAAATACTCAGAGTTGCTAATTATCTTAAGAAACACATAACGAAGAATTTCATCGGCCTACTTAAAACGTTTCAAGGGGCCCTGTCATAAGTGTAGTGAAGTCCCAGTTCTTCTCGGGTCCCTGTTGTCCCCATGGTCCCCCTAGATGGACACTTCTTTGGCTCACTATGTTCCAACAATATTTGCAATACCTTTCTCCGTCAACCATTCCGTGTCTGTTCTTATTTCAGTCCCTGAGCACTTCTCTCTCTTCTGCTGAAGATGTACTCCCGTTGGACCCTCTTGTGATTGAGTCTCCATAATTCAGCAATAGAGTCCATGGTCGTTTCCTCCAAAAAGGACTCTCTGAACAACACAAGCTGAAGTACGCCCTTCGTCAACACTTCAGATCACTGCCTATGCAATTGTCCTCTGTCATTTATGCCTCACATGAGACCCTTCCAAAGAATGCCATTATCAGCTTCCTCAGTGGCAGGACACAGAGGAAACTATGGAAGGAGAGCTTCTATTTTCAGAGCCTTTGCTCTGAAGGAGATGATGGAAGGAGTGCGCAAAAGGATGGCAGGATTACAGCTTCTCAAATTCTTCTCCACTGCCCATCTTTTCCGTGACTCAAAATAAACCCTGGACAAATTGAAAACTTGAGAGCTTCTTGGCTCACATCTAGGCCTGCCCAAATCTATCCCAGAGATGTGGACTCTGATGCATTCTTCAGCACCGACTGTCTTCTGCTCACCTGTAGACCTGGGCATGGCCCACACCTGGCTTGGCTTTGGTTCTGGGAGAGACACACACCATCAGTCTTGACTGCAGCTCCTGGAGAGACTTGGAATTAGCAGGCGCTGGAAAAAACATGGTATCTGTGATGCATCCTGTGTGGCTAAGGTGCCCCTGCTCTTTCTAATTAGTTTCTTCCTTATCCTCAGCCACTCGGAATCCATCCACAGCCTGGCCTCAGTTTCCATTTTGGGCATCAGAATCCCTCTTTGCATTGATACTCTGGCCCCAAAGCCCACTGGCTTCTCCATGAGAGGCCCAGGTAGGCTGACCATGCTCTAGGCAGTGACCAGGAATGTTCTAAACTTGACAGACTATCCAGGTGCTTATTGTGATCCCTATGCTTTCCTGCTGGTTACATAAAGTAGAATTTCAAAATTTAAAATGCAGTAAGTTCTGGGGCATCTGGGTGGCTCAGTTGGTTAAGCATCCACCTCTTGATTTTGGCTCGTCACTGTCTCGAGGTTCATGAGCTCGAGCCCCGTATTAGGCTCTGTGCTAACAGTGTGGAGCCTGCTGGGGATTCTCTCTCTCCCCTCTCTCTCTGTCCCTTACCCTGATCGTATGCTCTCTCTCTCTCTCAAAATAAATAAATAAACTTAAAAAAACTTTTTTAAATCCAGTAAGTTCTGACAAATGCACAAACTCTGATTGCATGCACTCTCTCTCTCTCTCTCTCTCAAAATAAATGAGTACACTTAAAAAATTAACAAAAAATAAAATGCAGTGAGTTCTGACAAATGCACAAAGTGATCAATGCAACTACCACCACCGTCAGGATACAGGATAATTTCTTCACCCCAAAAAGTTTCCTCCTGACCTCTTTTGGTCACCCTCAACCCCAACCAGTCATGACCTGCCCCTGACCTTATGACTTGTTATATGTTCCCTAGAATTTCATATAAATGGAACTGTACCTTTTGTCGTCTTTTATGTCAGAAATATAGGCTCATTAAGATAATATAAAAATGAGAATTGTATTTTATAACCACTTCAGTGACCTGGTGTGTCATCATTTTTTTGATTAGCTGAGATATGAATATTAAGTAGAGATGCTATGGAAGTACTGAGAGAGCAGGCCAAGCTACTTTGGGAGTGTAAGAGAAAGGTAATAAATATCCCCAAGGTTTAAAGAAAAGACACTTAACATAATCCTCTCTAGATCCATCCGTGCTGTTGTGAACGGCAAGATTTAATTCTTTTTGAAACAGCATTCATTTTTTTTAAATGTTTATTTATTTTTGAGAGACAGAGACAGAGCATAAGCAGGGGAGCGGGAGAGAGAGAGGGAGACACAGGATCAGAGGCAGGCTCCAGGCTCTGGGACTGCAGCACAGAGCTTGACGTGGGCTGGAACTCATGAACTGTGAGATCATGACCTGAGCCAATGTCAGATGCTCAACTGACTGAGCCACCCAAGCACCCCAAGATTTAATTCTTCTCTATGACTATGTACTATTCCACTGTATGTCCGTATATATGTGTATATATATGTACATGTATATATATATATATCTCACATTGTATGTGTGTGTATATATATATCTCACATTGTATGTGTGTGTATATATATCACATTGTATGTGTGTGTATATATATATATCACATTGTATGTGTGTGTGTATATATATATATATCACATAGTATGTGTGTATGTATATATATATATCACATTGTATGTGTGTGTATATATATATCACATTGTATGTGTGTGTATATATATATATCACATTGTATGTGTGT
>NW_024412445.1:3299509-3416325 GCF_014898765.1 Herpailurus yagouaroundi | reverse complement strand
TATATATATATATATATCCCATTGTATGTGTGTGTATATATATATCACATTGTGTGTGTGTGTATATATATATATATCACATTGTATGTATATATATATATATATCTCACATTGCATGTGTGTGTATATATATATCACATTGTATGTGTGTATATATATATCACGTTGTATGTGAGTGTATATATATATATATATATATCCCATTGTATGTTTGTGTATATATATATATATCCCATTGTATGTGTGTGTGTATATATATATATATCCCATTGTATGTGTGTGTATATATATATCACATTGTGTGTGTGTGTGTGTGTGTGTATATATATATATCACATTGTATGTATATATATATATATCTCTCACATTGCATGTGTGTGTATATATATATCACATTGTATGTGTGTGTATATATATATATCACATTGTATGTGTGTATATATATATCACGTTGTATGTGAGTGTGTATATATATATATATATCCCATTGTATGTGTGTGTATATATATATATCCCATTGTATGTGTGTGTGTGTATATATATATCCCATTGTATGTGTGTGTATATATATATCACATTGTGTGTGTGTGTGTGTGTATATATATATATCACATTGTATGTGTATATATATATATATTACATTGTATGTGTGTGTGTATATATATATATGTGTCTATATATATATATGTATATATATATATGTGTCTATATGTATATATCACATAGCCTTTATCCCTTCATCTAAGGATGGACACTAGGGTTGCTTCCATGTTTGGTTTTTATACGCAATGCTGCAATAAACATAGCAGTGCCTGTGGCCTTTCAAATTAGTGTTTTCACTTTCTTTGCATAAATACTAACGGAACCACTTGACCACATGGTACTTCAACTTTTCGCTTTTTGAGGAACATTCATACTGTTTTCCATGGTAGCTGCACAAATTTCCATGCCCAGGAGCTAAGTGAAATAAGTCAGACAGAGAAACACGACACCATATGATTTCACTTATATGTGGAATCTGAAACACAAAACACAAGGACAAACAACAAGAAGGACAGAAGCAGACCGCTAAATACAGAGAACAAACTTGTGGTTGGAGGTGTGGGTGGGGTGGGGGGCGGGTCATGGCCAAAACAGGTGAGGGGCATTAAGAGGGACAGACTTCCGGTTATGACATAAATAAGTCGGGGCACCTGGGTGGCTCAGTCAGTTGAGTGTCTGAGTCTTGATCCTGGCTCAGATTATGATCCCAGGGTCACAGGATCAAGCCCCATGTAGGGCTCCATGCTGAGCGTGGAGTCTGCTTAAAATTCCCTCTCCCTCTCGCTCTCTCTAAAATAAAATAAAAAATTAAATTAAAAATAAAATAAAAAATAAAATAAAATAAAGAAGTCATGAGGTTCCAAAGTACAGCATAGAGAAAATAGTCGATACTATTGTCACAACTTTGTACGGTGACAGAGTAATTATGCTAGAGGAACATTTCATAATGTACATTGTTGTCGAATCACTGTGTGGACTCCTGGAGCTAGTATAACATATGTCAATTATACTTCAATTTAAAATTAAATTAAATTAAGTTAAATTAAATTAAATTAAATTAAGGGGTGCCTGGGTGGCTCAGTCAGTTAAGTGTCCACCTCTTGGTTTCAGCTCAGGTTGTGATCTTGTGATTTTGTGGGATTGAGCCCCACATCGGGCTTTGCATTCTGACAGCGTGGCGCCTCCTTGGGATTCTCTCTCTGCCCCTCTCCCCTTCACACTGTCTCTGCCTCTCTCCAAAGAAAGAAACGTAAAAAAATAACATTAAAAATTAAATGAAAACAAACGAAAATAAACTAACAAATGAAAGAGGCAGCCTCTTCAGATAAAAGAATAGGATTATGTTTTTTCATCACAAACTATTTGAAAGCCTAATGTGTTGTTTCCCCAAGCTTCCTGCCTCACTCGTATTGGTCTGGAATTGATTTTGCTGGGTAGCATTTGCTTCTGATTGAGTATGATTCAAATGGAAACCTTTTGGCAGATTTTCAAACGAAGAGACACAGTGTGAGAATGTTTTCTGCTCTCATTTGCAGCCAATTTGGTGCGGGCGTCTCCAAGGTGCAGTGGGTTATCCATGACCCTGCAAGGAGCTCTCGCCGATGCAGCGCCCGGTAATGAGATTCAGTCCAATTGGATGGAGGAAAATAAGTTTTAACACATGCACTGTTTGTGCTTAGGAATTTCAATAAGTACCAAGCTCCAGAAACCCTCTCTCCACATGAAATAAAGCCAATCCAAAGAGGTGGCGTTAATAAAGTAAAAAATGACACCGTGACACTCCATAGTTTAAGACCACTGTCACCTACATTCGCAAACGTATGTAAACCAGTTTGGGCTACAGAATTTATCTTCTTGATGGTATTTCTTTCCATGAAAATGAGCTTTGTGTTTGCCACGCTTGTTTTCCATTTGGTTTGATTTGGTTTTCAGAAAACATACCTTATTTCTTTGTATTGACTAATTGGTTGGCTTTTTAATTTTTTTTTTTCTTTTTTCTGATTTGGCCAATTCAGACTTTCTTTTTCGTGCTGAGGTAGTGCCTGATGGCACTTTTCCTTTGAGATTTCTGATGCATTAGATGTCAGCGTTTTACACTCCTGGGGACCATGACCAGATGTTCTAGAGTTTAATGGAAAGATTTGGGACTGGAGGTGGATGAGGATTCATACCCTTTCTCTGCGAATCATAAATTTTGCACAGAGAAGATACGATTTAATCTTCCTGATCATTAATTATCATCATCCTGAGTACTTGTCGTACAGACTGTGAGATCCTGTAAGTAAAATGATGTGGGACAGGATAATGCCTCCCTCCAGGACATCCATGGCTGAAACCCAGAGACTTGTGATACGTTATATGACAACAGGGACTTAGTGCGATTAAGTTAAAGATCTGAGGATGCGAGGGTTACTCTGGATTCTGAGTGTGCACAGTATGATCACTGTCTCCATTCCAGCAGCCCCCCACCCTCTTATTTCCATCATCCTGGTGCTGAAGACCCAGAAACCCACTTTTCCATCAAAATCCTGGACGACTGTTGACATCAGTACAGATATGCACCGTGGCTGTAACGGAGAGAAACTACCATCAACTATTAAAGGTAATAACTTTTAATAAAAGTGACTCCCTTCTCCTACATCAGAATCCCCTTCTAAGTGAGATGTTACATACGCCTCGGGAACTATGCTTCAACCGCTACAGCCCTTAACCATTTTTCCCCCTTTAATAATACTGAGCTATATCTACTTTCTTAAAATTTGCATTTGAATTCACTACCTCCAACTATTCTTTCAGTCCTTCATTCGTTCATCATGATTCGGCCATTCTGGAAAACACTATGGAGGTTCCTCAAAAAACTGAAAGGAGAACTACCTTGTGATCATGCAATCGCTCTCATGGGCTGATACCCAAAGCAAATGAAATCAGTTCCTCAAAGAGACGTGTGCGCCTCCATGTTTATTTCAGCTTTGATCCTAACATCCAGTGTATGGAAATGACCTAGGGGTCCACTGATTGGATGAATGGGTAGAGAAATTGTGGTTTATATATACAATGGGATATTATGCAGCCTTTAGAGAAGAGGAAATCCTGCCACGGGCAGCCACGTGCATGGAAACACAGGACATTAGGTTAAGTGGAATGAGCCACACCCAGAAAGGAAGTTTAAAAACTGTGTGATCTCACCTATAGGTGGAGGCTACAATAGTCAGATACAAAGAAGCAGAGTAGAACAGTGGGAGGTGGAGGAAAGGGAAGGAAGTTGTTCAAAGGCTACAGAGTTGCTGGATGGCTAGAGGGAATAAGCTGGAAATTTACTGAGAGCCTTTCTGAGGGTACCTACCACACGCACACAAAAATGGTGAGTATGTAAGCATTGAAAGGTTAGCTTCACGGTAGTAACTATTTCACTATGTGTATGTATATGAAATCATCACATCGTACGCCCTAAAGGTATACAATTCTTATTTAAAAAAAATAAAATAAACTTTGGACTAAGTTCATAGGTGAGTAATATATACGTTTCAGAAGACAGGTTCATTATGTTACAATGGTAACCACTTATTCTTTTCTGAACACTGATACTTTCTAGAATTGCTATTGAAAGGTAAAAATAATTGGATCTGTATTCTGCCTAAATCAGAAGCAACTGGAGATTTATGTTTTGATCGCTAATTACTTGAACAAGTATGCTGGCTAGCACTGCGCAATTGCCCCATTATTTTTCAAAGCCACTTTATTCTTCTTACATTTCCAATCCAATTATGCTTCTGAAGTACTTGTCATTTATCCCATTATCTGAACATTTCTTCCATCTGATGTAGTTAGAGATACACACTTAACATGTGTAACCTCCTCTGTAGCGTTTATCCACACCCACTACCGGGAACAGAGTCCTGTGGGTCTCAGTCTCTCAACTGGAAGCTGATCTGCCTCCTCCAGCATTTCTACACTGTTTCCAGTCTCCCTCTCTCTGCTGACTTTTTCTCTCAGGAAATGTGTTTAGGGAAGTGGTATGAACAGTAAACAAGCATGCAGACCAAAAAAAGAAAAAAGAAAAAAAAAAAGCTTGATAACGGTGTGTGTGTGTGTGTGTGTGTGTGTGTGTGTGTGTATTTACTACTAATTGGCCTCTATCCTATTCATAGTCAAGAGTCTGTGTACCTCCCATCTGAGTTATCTTTCATTCACCCCATCGTGCCCTTAGTTCCCTGGAAAGGGACTTCCCAAATGCATCAACAGGTCAATTTAACAAACTAAAAGGACATGCCTCCTCCTTGTTTTTGTTGACTCATCTGCAGAATTTGAGACTCTGGATATTCAATCTTTAAAATTCCTTCCCCCCCTGGGGTCCAAGATGCTCTTCTCTCCCGATTTTCAGCCCACGGCAAGTGCTACCTTGAGTACTTTCTCACAGGGGTCCAGGCCATACGCTCAGTGCTTTATTCTCATGATCTGGCTCAGTCTCAGAGGGAGTCCTGGAGGCAACTGCAATCTGCTTACCTCAAATGTGGAAACTAAAGCTGGATAGCATCCCAGGGAAGACACTAAGGACAGTAGCGTCCCAGGGGACACTGCTTGATGATGGAGCTAGGACTCCAAAAGGAGGCCCGCTTCTCCATCACGTCCACATCCGCCTTCTTCCTGCCACTTCTTACTGTGGTTCTTACCCCGCGTCCCAGTCTGGCACCTGCCTGGCCTTTTATCCACAGGCGTGGCTGTGCTTAGCGGCTGCCAGAGCACTCCTGCAGACCCAGCACCACAGACGCCTGCAGGAACAATGAACCGGTCATTTCCTGAGAGGTTGGCCTGGCATCCGCAGCGCAAAATGTGTCAAACGGAACTCATTCTTGATCTCTCGAACCTGCAGCTCATCCTACGTTCCTGATCCAGTTTCCTACACTTAACCAAGCATCAACCCTAGAAACTACCGGTGTCCATCTGCCTCCCTCACTCCTCCAACTGACCTTGAGCCTACTGTCCAAGACCTTTTTTTCGGAGCACCTCCAGAATCCTTCTAATCCCCTTACTTAGGTTCAGAGACTCATTGGGTCTCACTTTCTCTACTGCAAATAGAATCCAGTCCTAATTCCTGTGTTAACTTATTGGTTACAGGTGAATTCCTTCCCCTTTGGGGAACGGTATTATCTCATCTATAAGGGGAAAAAAGACAATGATTATAGTCAACATTCACAGATCATTTTCTCCGAGCTCACGGCCTTTACGTATGTCCACTCATCAAATTTCAAAGTTCCATGGAACTTTTAGCAGCTCCATTTTATGAGCGAGAGACTGAGGTGTAATAAGTGAAGCATGAGGAACTTTCCCATGGTCGTCCCATGGCCTGGGATTCGTTCCCAGGTAGTCTGACTCCAGAAACTACTCTCAGCATAGGGCTGGATGACCCTCAAGCAGAATTCGGCAGTTTTGTGTAGCTTCTCGGGAAGAACATGAACTTTAGAGTCATGTATACATCGGTCTAATCTGAGCCTACCACTTATTAGCTGTGTGACCATGAGAAATAACTTTTCTTTCTGACTCTCAGAGCTTTTTTCTTTCCCCTGAAAGAAAAGGAATAATCCTATTTCAGAGGATTTGTAGCAGAAATGGCAAGTTATCGTCCCATATCAATTTCCTCTTTCTTCCTTGATATTAGAAGTTCTGATTTTTAGTAGGCATGAGGCCACCAGAACACATTTCCCTCAAAACCAGACGTGACGTGACCAGGAGATTAAGTCTGTCCAAGGAAATTAAGAGGAGGCGGTGGTTTGTAGAAATGTTCCTGAGAAGATTGCTGACAAAATCCTTGTCCGTTTGTTCTTTTCCCTCCTGAGTCACATTATGTAACGGCTGAAGACGAAACTTTATTCCACGCGGAGCATGATTTCACCCTGTTGAGCATCAAAGTACAGGGAGATCGAGCTCTTTGTCATTTATATGGCATCGTTCTACCAGGCTGCCTACCTCTACACTGCTACAGAAGAGAACAACAGTCTTCCCCCTTCAAGCCGCCATCAATGGGCCGCCATTACTCTCAGTCAAACCCAGTAGATTCTCGTGAACCAGGTGGGACTCAGTTCCTTGCTGGGCTGGCCTGTGACTTCCTAGCACGGTTTCTTTCTGTGACCAAATATGACCAAATATGTCTATTCTGTTTTTCACTTTCTGGTTCTGGTCCGAGACTCATGTTTATGTTATTTTACCCCTAAACTGATTTCTTAAACTCAGTAACTCAACACTGTCCACATCTTCCCCTAATGTGGCAGACACATCAGTGGGACTGTATGTCTCCAGTCTGCCTTTCGCCCCAACCTGGAATCATGATGATGTGAGCAAACAGGTTGGTTCTGGGTGCCTAGAAATACAATTTCTGGTGCTACTTTTTATTTTTTCCCTTTGATTCTAAGTTTAATAATTTTCCAGATAACCATAAATTCATGAGATTTGGTTATTCATACTTAGAGCATCTTCTGGGATGGTTTTTCCTCTTAGCTGAATAAGAGTATTATTATGGGGGCGCCTGGGTGGCGCAGTCGGTTAAGCGTCCGACTTCAGCCAGGTCACGATCTCGCGGTCCGTGAGTTCGAGCCCCGCATCGGGCTCTGGGCTGATGGCTCAGAGCCTGGAGCCTGTTTCCGATTCTGTGTCTCCCTCTCTCTCTGCCCCTCCCCCGTTCATGCTCTGTCTCTCTCTGTCCCAAAAATAAATAAACGTTAAATTTGTTTTAAAAAAAAAAAAAGTATTATTATGACATCATGTTTCAAAGATATATTTTCCGGATGTAAAATGATAGCCTCATCTTTTTTTTTCCCTTCAATATTTTAAAAATATTACGGCACCATTTTTGCCATCTGGTGCTGCAGCTTAGAATCTTGTTGTCAGTATAATTCCTACTAAGTTTTGTGATTTCTTCTTTCTATAACGTTTTAGAATTTTCATTTGTCTTTGGTTGTTTTAATTTCACTGTAATTCACCACATAGGGGTGTTCTCATATATCTCTGTGCAGACTTTAAATGACCCATACACTATTGCCATCTTCCCTGGGACCCAGGGAATCTGGTGCCCAAGTCCGCCATTTGCTAAGAGACCATTGATCCATGATCTAAACACTTGGGACACTCAGTTTTCTCATCTGTAAAATAGGGATCAGAATGAAATGAAACAGTATATCTAAGAGCCTGGCATATGTCCCAATATTCAGGGCTTCCTTCCTTCTATTTCTATTGTGTTTATGATTTTTGTCCTATCATCCTATGTCGTAAGCACCAATTCAGAAGGTAAGAAAATGCAAAACGGGAGAGGGGCATAAAATTAGTTGTAATTGTAGAGAAAAAGAAGGAACATTGATTGGTCCAGTTCCTTATAATGAAAGACTATTTCCAACACGAGCAACTTATAATTTTTAAATAAAAATGTCAGCCTGGGTGGCTCATTCAGTTAAGTGTCTGACTCTTGATTTCCATTCAGGTCACGCTTTCACGTTCGTGGGTTTGAGCCCCACATCGGGCTCTGCATTGACCATGGGGAGCCTGCTTGGGATTCTCCCTCCCTCCCTCCCTCTCTCTCTCTCTCTCTCTCTGCTCCTCCCCCACTCTCTCTCTTTCTCAATGAATAAACATTAAAAAATTACTTAATTAATTAAATGTAAAGAATGAAAAGATTTTTTTTTAAGAAAGAACAAATGCCATTTTATGTCTTTTTTCATTTGACTACCAGACACGTCTGCAGTTTAAGCTGTAGTGAGTTTGACAAGAGCTTTTATGGGAGCAAACATAATAATCCCTTGCGTATCTCCACCCCCATATGCTCAGTCCTCGTGTGCACACGGGGGTGAGGGAGATTTGGCACACCCACCCTGTCCTCAGAGCAGTGCTCGGTCACGTTCCCGGTGCCCATTCTCTGAAATGCTTTTCTGAGATGGGATTTTTCATCAACATTGATGTCAATGATGGAGCACTATTATTTTTTTTTAATTTTTTTTTTCAACATTTATTTATTTTTGGGACAGAGAGAGACAGAACATGAACGGGGGAGGGGCAGAGAGAGAGGGAGACACAGAATCGGAAACAGGCTCCAGGCTCTGAGCCATCAGCCCAGAGCCCAACGCGGGGCTCGAACTCACGGACCGCGAGATCGTGACCTGGCTGAAGTCGGACGCTTAACCGACTGCGCCACCCAGGCGCCCCGATGGAGCACTATTATTAAGAGCACGGGTTACTCTGAAATTTCATAGCGCTTGAAATGCACATAATTCAAAGGAGAAAAATAAGGCAGATTCTTGGGAGAGGTTTTCACCATCAATCACTATCTCATCATCACACAAGACACACACTTATTAAATAAGCCAAACTATTCAGTTCAACGGATCCACGAGTTTTGGTGCATATTTCTTGGGAACAAAGGGATTTCTTAATGGTTCTATGATTTTTCCAGGAAAATTTAGTCACTGAACATGATAATTTTTAATTACCCATGTCCGCATTTCATGACATCACGGTTAATTTTGTTTTTTTTTTTTAAGTCCAGCATGCAGCCCAACTCAGGGCTTGAATTTACAATCTTGCAATCAAGACCTGAGCTGAGACCAAAAGTCAGACGCTTAACTGACCGAGCCACCCAGTCACCCCTAAATCACAGTTAGCCTTTTTTTTAATATTTATTTATTTTGAGAAAGAGAGAACGTGCATGTAGGGGAAGGGCAGAGAGAGAGGAAGAGTGAGAATCCCAAGCAGGCTCCACTGTGTCAGTGCAGAGCCCAATGCGGGGCTCGATCTCACAAACCGTGAGATCATGACCTGAGCTGAAATCAAGAGTTGGATGCTTAACCGACTGAGCCCCCCAGGCGCCCCACAGTTAATCTCAATCGATCTCTTTGGGCTGCAAAAGCGTGACACCCCTCCATCAGCCACAACGCTCACAGTACCTGCTGGAATTTAGGTCCATTCTTTCTGATCATTTACTGCATTACATAGAACGTAGAAAACGTTCTTCTATTGCTTTGGGGCCACAGAAAATTAGGAGGCTATGTCAGGCCCCTCTACTTAAATACATACCCACCATAGGCATTTCTACTCTGGAGTTGTTGTTGTTGTTGTTTTCCCCTCAGTCCTCAGGTTCTTATTGGTGGGAGGACCCAGCTTTCTGAGTTTGGGTCATTGTCTCTTCTGGGGGAGGATGGCGAAGGGAGGGCATAAGATCATCTTTCTCAAAGATTGCAATTCCTGGGGATTCACATTCAGTTCAGTTCAGGGGGTGGAAGGTGTTGGTCTTACTCACTCATGAACCTCCTCTGTGTTTCTTTTTTTATGTTCCAAATTCTTTTGTGTCTCGAAAGTTTTACTGCTGTAACATATTTTCCTTCAGGGAATAAATGCCAGAGTCGAGAGGAAAGGAGATTCAAAAGACACTAGGGATAAAAACAATATTAATATCTCTGTGATATGTTACTGGCCATACGGCAGTCAGGGCTTGGCATCGTGACCTGCTCCAACCTGTGCTCCGATCCACGGAGGCTCCCAAGTTCTCCTTCCAGTGGTCTACGTTTTTCAGTCCCCTCACCAAGTGAGATAGTTTGGGGCACTGGGTTATAAATGTTGAATAAGGTGAGGGGGAATATGGACATTTTGTGTTGGGGTCATTTAAGAAGCTCTTTCCAGGGGAGAGCCACATAAGTCTTTCTAGAAACATAGGGTATCAACCTTGGGAGATGAGAGGGATGGTTGTAGTGGTAGGATGATGATGTAGGTGGAACAGAACCATGTGTCTCTATGAAAGGGGTTTAGGAAGTGACCCATCCTTCCAGGATGAAACAGAGGAGTTGAGGGGGGTGAAGCAGCATTCCCTGTGGCCATGTTCCAATGGCAAATGAGTATGACATCCATGATCTCAGGCCCCACTGTCCCTCCCCATTACTGAACATGTAGACAGATGAGCGTGTGGATGAGTAAACGTACTGAAAATGGGGTGAAGTAGGCAAAGTCTGGAAAGGCTTATTCATAAGGAGAAATGAAGAAGAAAGACAGAATACAAAGGCTTGGGAGATCAACTTGCATGGAAGGCAGAAAGAATGGGAGTGACCAAACCCTGGAGCTGAAATTCTAATGCAATGACAACAGTAGAGACCTAACAAATTCCAGGGACTGCAAAGGGTCCCCCACTGCCGTCATTCCATCTGCCTTCTGTTCTCACTCTCTGAGGTGGGCCCTCCAACCCCATCATGGATTCGGATCCCTCTAAAGATCAGGCTGGAAGAAAATGGCAGGACAGCAATTTCTAGGGTTATCCCCATGTTCTTTTAGATGCCCAACTATTTACAACAATGCATTTTTTTTTTTTTTTTGTTATCCTCTTAAGTATTTTCACTTATGGGCATTTTAGGCAAGAAAAAGATAAACAGATTTAAAAAGGAAACACAATCACTTGTTATTTTCAACCTCACTACTAAGGGATGGCCATTGCTAATACAGTAAAACCTTGGGTTGTGAGTAATTCGTTCTGTGAGTGTTCCACAAGACGAGCAAACATTTCTAATATGTTTTAACTTGGTAAACGAGCCATGTCTTGCAATACGAGTTGTATGTGATGCTGAACGTCACATGATTACAACTGAGCCAATGATTCTTCTCTCTCTCTCTCTCTCTTTCTCTCCCTCACTCGCTGCAGGATTGTGGGTAATTGTCTCCCATGCTCAGATGCTGCAAGTTTGTGGGTAATCGTCTCCCATGCTCAGATGTTTAGTCTCAGCCTGCAGTGTCTGGCAGAAATCAGTAATCTTTCAGAATGTTGGAAGGAGCTCGCAACTGGCTAGCGTATTTTTTGTCACTTCAAAGCACCTCTGGACAGTCCTTTGCTTTTTCATACAAGATTGAGTTTAGGAACGCTTTGCTTCATTCTCTGTCATTGGATAGGTCCCTTGTTAAAGTTGCACAGAATGAAAAGATTCCATTGAGCCAACAGGTAGCAGTGATTCCATCAGTGATAGTAAAAATCGTCCTACATGATAACCCTCCTCTCTCTGGTCTCCCTCACACCAGCCGAGGATGGTTTTTACAGGTAAGTGCAGGTGAATTTGTTTATTTTTCTTTATAGTTTGTATTTTTTTAATTATTGTGTATTATACTACATTATCATAATCATTTTTGTATGAATATTTTTGGGTTGTGGAACGAATCATCTGAGTTTCCATTATTTCTTATGGGGGAATTCACTTTGATACACAAGCACTTTGAATTACAAGCGTGTTTCCGGGGTGAATTATGATCACAAACCAAAGTTTGACTGTGTATTGATGTACATTTTTGCAAACTTCTTCCTATGATCATCTATACTTAGGTAAAGGAATACATATGTATGAATGTGTATGTATAATATATGTATATAGATAGAGAAAGAGAAGAGAAAAAGATTATATGCAAATCCTTAATGTTTAGTGATGCTGAACATCTTTTCAGATGCTTATAGTTATTTGTGCTTTTTTTTCAGAGAGAGAGAAATGTCTCCAGGTTCTTTGCTCATTTTCTTGATTGAGTTATTTGGGTTTTCTTTGGTTTTTGTTGGATATAACTACCAACCGATATATGATTTGCAAATACTTTCTCTCACTCTGTGAGTTGTCTTTGCACTCTGTTGATGGTGTCCTTTGATGCACAAAAACTTTGAATTTTGACATAGTCCAATTTATCTGATTTTTCTTTTGTTGCCTGTGCTTGGGGGGAAGGGGATAGTCATATCCAAGAAGTCATTGCCGAATCCAATGTCATGAAGCCTTCTCTATGTTTTCTTCTCTTATTTTAAATATATAGTTTCAGCTTGAATGTGTAGGTCTTTGAATAATTTTGAGTTAATTTTTGCGTATGGTGCAAGGTAAGGATCCAAAGGCATCTTGGTGTGTTTTATCATTTTGTGCTTTTATTTTCATTTGTGTCAACATATTTTCTAACTTTACTTGTGAGTTCTCCTTTGATCCATTGTTTGTTAAAGAGTGTGGTTTTTAATTTACATACATTTACATACATGCATCTAATTTACATGTATTTGTGGGTTTGGGATTTTCTAGTTTTTTCCTTTCCTATTGATTTCTAGCTTCACTCTCATGATCAGAAAAGATGCTTCGTATAACTCAGTGTTTTTAAGTTTGTTCAGATTTGTTTTGTGGCTTTAGCTATGGTCTATCCTGGAGAATGTTTCATGTGAACTTGAGAAAAAAATGTGTTTTCCGCTGCTGCTGGGTAGAGTGTTCTGTATATTTCTGTTAGGTCCATTTGTGCTGTATTGTTGTTCAAGTTTTTTTTTTTTTTTTAATCTCTTTATTGATCTTTTGTATAGTTGCTTCCGTTGTTACATCTTTAACAAATGTTTGAGAAAGAAACGTTAGTAACATACGAACTCTTACAGAAAATTTGCAGGAGATTACTTATTTCCTGACTTATTTTATGAGATCAGCATTGCTATGATACTATGAATACTAAACAAAAACATAGGGAAATAAAATCTCAGTGCAGTTTGCTGTATTAACAAATTATATTTAAAAAGCATGATGGAACTTTTGAACTTGACTGATAACACCAACAAAACCCACAGTTAGCATCACCCTTAATGGTGAAAGACGAAATGTTTTACCTTAAGATCAGAAATTATATCAGTGTGCCCACCATCTCCATCACACTGGAGATTTCAGCCAGTGCGATATGTCAAGGAAAGGAACAAAAAGGGGCAATCGGAATGAAAACGAAGAGGGAAAATGTCTCTAAGAATCCTAAAGATCTATGCTGTCATTCCCCTGGAGGGTCCAGACAGAGCTCCAAATACTCTCCTTGTCTTTCATGGACACATCATGTACCCTTGGATTTGCTGGGTCACGTGGCCCAGGTGGCAGAGAAGCTCTCACAGCAGCCTGGACACATTGTGGAACCTTCTCCTGGTATGAACACCCCTCGAAACCAGCAGCTTTGGGGTAACTTGCTCGATGGTCAGAGTAACACGCCCAAATGAGGAAGACGTTACCTGCAAAGCTTAATTTTGAATCATCAAAGACTGGAAACAGCCCAAATATCTATCAGCAAGATAACATGCTTCTAAATGGTGGTAGGTTTCATTCTGTGGAACAAAAGGGGAAAGTTAACAACGCTGAGGGCGAAGGCTGATCTGATCACTGTAATAGGGAGCATCTGCGGGACTTGCTGTGCGGAGATGTAGCAGTGACTGACGAATCATGGGGCATGAAGGGTGATGTCGATAAAAAATGACCAGGGCCATGCTAAATGTGCATGAAAAAGTCAAAAGACTGTAATCAGAAAGCTTATGTTATGCTCTGCCATAGAAAATCAGGACCTTTCTGTCAGTTTGTAGATCTAAGCTGGAGCCTGAGCCCATCAAATACAAGAATGCCTGTGTTTCTTTGACAAAAAGACCCTACGAAGCCATCTCAAGCATTTGAAGTAAATTTTCTCCCAGCCCTTTTACAAAGGGGCCAAGGCACTTTTCCAGGCTAACGATGCCTTGACAATGCTGACTTAGCAAAAGTTTTAAGAACAGATGAGTATGGGGCCCGAGCTAACATTAATCCAAGGGGCCCACCGTGATCCCATGGCCAAGGAAGGACAGCATGAAGGCCGGGTGATACATAGTGCTCTAGAACAATTTAGAATAACGGTGAACCCACCATATTCTGAAGAATCTTGCCCTTGAGTGTGTAATTAAGGTAAATGTACTTAACAATGGGTAAGACCTTCAGATTGCGTCCCTGAGCCCTCAGGTAAGAGCTATTAAGGAAGGCAGGTTTATTAGTTTGCTAGGATCACCAGGACAAATTATCACCAACTGGTTGGTTTAAAACTACAGAAATGTATTCTCTCACTTTTCTGGAGGCCAGAAGTCTAAAATCAGAGCACAGCATGGTTGGTTTCTTTTGGAGGCTTTGAGGGGGAGGGGACTCTGCCCCAGGCTTCTCTCCCTAGCTTCTGGTGGCTTCTGGCCATCCTTGACACCTGTTGGCTTGTAGATTCATTACCCCCAAACTCTGTCTCCCTTTTCACATGGCATTCTTCTTTCTGTGCCCTTCTGTCTTTATGTTCTCTGCTAATAAAGATGCCAGTCTTGGATTAGAGCCCACCCTAATCCACACGACCTCATCTTAACGGTATTAATCACATCTGCGGAGACCCTGGTTCCAAATAAAGCCACGTTCTGAGTGTTCTGGTGGACACAAATTTTGGGGGTACCCTCTTCCACCCACCACAGGGACCATGGGGGAAGTACCCGAAACTACTCAGCCTCACGCAGCAACAAGAGGGAATCGGTAGCGACAGCGTATCCCAGGACGGGCTGCAAGATTTGACAAACTATGTCCCATTGGACATAGTTTTGAAATAAAGTTTTATTGGAATAGTCATCTGTTTGTGGATTGTTTACGACTGCAGGGTTCGGCAGCGGGGCAGAGACCTTTTAGCCCCCAAAGCCGAAAATGCATCTGGCCCTCAACGGAAAACTTTGGCAGCTCAGGACTCCGAGGAAGCAAGATGGGTAACTGACATGCTATCTCACCCAATTCGCCTCTCTGACTCTTGCTAAAACCAGAGGAATTGTAACAGATTGTGGATGTAACTCGGTGGTATTGCTTTTTCTAATCACAGCCGCTGTGCCGATGTGGAAGTTTACTGAAGCAGATCAATACAGCTTCTGGCATTCACTATATAACCATTGATCTGCGAATGTGTAGTTCTTGATTCACATCATTAGGGTTGATCACAAGCAGTTTGACTTTATATGGGAAACTCAGTAGTACACGTTCACTACCCACCTCAGGGCAGAATGCACTGTCCAGGACTCTGTCACCCGCTCGTCTCGAAGGATCTGGTTTTCTCGATATTCTGTAAAGTTCCATGTTCGTGCCTTACCCTAATGACATCACACTAACTGGCGAGTAAGAAGCGGTAAGTACCATTAACAACCTAGCGTGGAAAAGCACAAAAAGGAATCACTGATCTGCCCTGTTGTTGAAGTTTGGGGCTGCCATGGTCTGTGAAACGCCAAGACATCCCTCTATGGAAAGAAAGAAAGAAGAAAGAAAGAAAGAAAGAAAGAAAGAAAGAAAGAAAGAAAGAAAAAAAAGAATTTCACTTCACACATAGAGAGAGTATCAGTGAAGATCCCTAATTTCTGGGGAAATGCCATGTCCTTGGCAGAAACTTAATCCAGGTTTTGTATTCTCAAACAATTCCTGTTCTGCTGCTGGATCCTGGAAAAGATGAAACGCTTAACCATGGATCACCGTGCCTTTACGTTGCTAAAACTGACCCGGGAATTAGCAGATTCACCCAATCACATACTTAAATAGGTGTAGACAGAGCAATCCAAAATTATATGTGTTCACCTGTAAGCACCAGCAATCCAAACTACACGATGAAATGGTATATTTGAAAGTGAATTTGAAATTGGGCACAGAATACACAAGGACGGCGTGTGTAGACTTCTTTATCCCCCTCTTAATAATTAACCACCCCGTCTTTCTTAGAAGCAGTCAACTGACAAAAGAAGGTTGTTGCAATCGTACTCTGGGTCCCTCCCACCAGTGGGATTAGGAGGTGAGCTGTCCTGACCGTCACAGGGAGCCCGGGTTGCTTATTACACACTAATGTCCAGACGAAATGTCAGGAAGCCAGGGCATCCCCTGAGTGTCTCTTGCTGTCTCCCTGAGTGTCTCTTGCTCTCTCCTTCTGAGTGACATCAGGAATGGTGCGTTAAAGCAGAAAGACCTCAAAAAAGGGAGACATTTGCGGATTCAGTGCCTCTGGGGTAAAGTCCAGACTGCGGCCCCATACGAGCAGCCCAGAGTAGCCAAAACACTGGGCAAAGTGGGGTGAGGCATCGGATGGGTATTTCAGGGAGGCTATGATGACGATGCTTTGGGGCCCACGCACACGCGCAGCCGTGGGGACTGTCGCTCGTTTCGCTGACCTGTTTGCACTCAGTATTTGCAGACACTGTGGCCGGCCACCCCCTGCAGGCAGATGCTGCAGTGGATGAGACTTGTGTCTCTCCTTTTCCACCAGGCGACTAAGAGCATCATCTTATTTATTTAGTGTTTTCACAATGCTGAGGCCAGAGCTGTGACGATGGAGGCTGGAGACCGGGGGTGGCGAGAGCCGCTCTGAGTGATGCATGAGTGGACTGCATCAGACACCCTTTCCACAACCCCTCAGATTGCCAGCCTCACCCTGTCCCTTCTCCCCACCTCGGCTTCTAACACGAGCATTCCTGCCACCTGTTCTGGGGCTTTGCTGTTGATGCCGTGGCGCGGAGAGCTACCACATTTCTCCCTGAGTCGGGCACACTCGTCTCTGAAATGCAGGTCAATGTGACGAGGGATAAAATAGGGACCGGGGACAGTGTCTAACTTGCAGTAGTTTAAACGGAGTAAACCATCAGTCACCCACCCACCCAAGGAGAGCTCTCGATCATATTCTTTTGCTTGGGAACAAGAGTTACCACCTTGGTAGCTCTTGGTCTTTTATGGATTTTTTTTCTCAAACTCCATTGTTTCCCCATCTGTCACTCTTACCTCGTGAGGCCATTATTTCCAGACTAAGTACCACATACAAGTCCTTTTTTGAAAACTCTGCTTTTTTCAGGGAGCACAGCGTGATAACATGCCAGTGATCTACCGTAAAATTGAAACAAGCCAAACTTTTTAATATTACAGAATATATTTCAACTATGGAGAAACAGTGGCACAGAGAGAGAGAGAGAGAAAGAGAGCGAGATATAGAGAGACAGAGACAGAGAGACACAGAGAGAGGAATACAGATAGGAGCAGAGAAATATATGTTGCCAGATTTTGTATTAAACTGTTATGCTTTTATCCAAGGAGAGTAGGCTGGTTTATGGGGAATGTTAAATTTTTTTTTTTAATTTTTTAATGTTTATCTTTATTTTTGAGACACAGAAAGACAGAGCATGAGCAGGGAAGGGGCAGAGAGAGAGGGAGGCACAGAATCCGAAGCAGGCTCCAGGCTCTGAGCTGTCAGCACAGAGCCCGACGCGGGGCTCGAACTCACAAACCGTGAGATCATGACCTGAGCTGAAGTCGGATGCTCAGCCGACTGAGCCACCCAGGCGCCTCCAATGGGGAATGTTAAATTTTAAAACATTTCTGTGTAGTTAAAATACTTTGGTAAGGGGGGTGCCTGGGTGGCTCAGTCATATAAGCATCCGGCTCTTGATTTAGGCTCAGGTCATGATGTCACGGTTCCTGAGTTTGAGCCCCACATCAGGCTCTGTGCTGACAGCATGGAGCTTGCTTAGGATTCTCTCCCTCCCTCTATTTTGGTCCCTCCCTTGCTCTTTCTTTCTCTCCCTCTTTCTCAAAATAAAAGTAAACATTAAAAAAAAAATTTTTTTTTAAAGAATACCTTGGTAGAATGAGTTCATTTCTTGGGAAACCAGAATTAAGGGGGGGAAACATGTGGGTTAGGTTTCTAGGACAAAAACAAATGGAATGAGCTAGAGATTATCAACTAAAGGTACAGCAATACATATCTGAATGTATGAATTGAACCATCCTTAACCCAGAGAGGAGTTCATGCGGAAGAAGGATAGTTCTCGATCATATTCTTTTGCTTGGGAACTAAGCTAAATCATTCTTTTTTTTTTTTTTTTTTTTTATGTTTTTTTTTTTTTGGGGGGGGAGCAGAGACAGA
This sequence comes from Herpailurus yagouaroundi, assembly GCF_014898765.1. Lineage (NCBI taxonomy): Eukaryota > Metazoa > Chordata > Mammalia > Carnivora > Felidae > Herpailurus > Herpailurus yagouaroundi. The sequence goes on along the minus strand of NW_024412445.1, from coordinate 3,398,085 downwards.
GCACAAGTGGGGGAGGGGCAGAGGGAGAGGGAGAGAGCATCCTGAGCAGGCTAGGCGCAGCCAGCCCAGAGCCCCAAGCGGGGCTCAAACTCCTGAACTGTGAGATCATGACCTGAACCAAAGTCGGACGCCCAACCACAGGCGCCACCCAGGCGTCCCCTAAGCTAAATCATGTCTATTTAGTCTTTCAATTTTGCCGCCGGATAACCCGTGGCATGTGTAACCCAAATCGGCAGAAAGGAGCTTTCTATCCAATTGTGTCCGATGCTAAGTTCACGCCCTTAAAGCTTCAAGTCTCATCAGGCCAAGCCGGAGGGTGAAATGCCTAGAGCTTGGGTCGCGGGAACCGTGCAGTCAAAGAACCGTGTGAGCTAGCGTGAAAACCACGCGATCTGGGGACCCGAGAGCCACTTCGGGAATTAGGACGTTTGCGGTGCGGTCCCCAGGGTTTTCTTAATTAGTTTTGTAACCTTGAGCAGTGCAGACACCACTTGAGTTGTTAGCTTCCTCACCTGTGAAATTAGGTGTTTGACCCAGATTTCCTAGAGTTGCAGACCCTCTGGCTGTAACATCATAGGATTCGGTGGATAAAAAGCAACAACATCTTACAGGATATGGGTGCATCGGTGGCAAAAAAAAAATAAAAAATAAAAAATAAATACTTGCGAGAATTCATCAGGGGTGGTTTAACTGTATTTAGCATACGACTCTTCCAAATTGATCAGGAAAGAAAGGTCACCACGAACGGGAAGCGTGCAGAAGGAAGTTCAAAGACTCGCCGACGATCAAACCAAATTAAATTGAGGTTACAAAACAGGCAGAAAATGGGGCGCCTGGGTGGCGCAGTCGGTTAAGCGTCCGACTTCAGCCAGGTCACGATCTCGCGGTCCGTGAGTTCGAGCCCCGCGTCGGGCTCTGGGCTGATGGCTCGGAGCCTGGAGCCTGTTTCCGATTCTGTGTCTCCCTCTCTCTCTGCCCCTCCCCTGTTCATGCGCTGTCTCTCTCTCTCCCCAAAAAAAAAAAACATTCAAAAAAAAAAAAAAAAAAAAAAAAAAAAAAAAAAAAAAAAACAGGCAGAAAAGTTCCTGGAGCTTTAGCCAAGATTAAGGGGAATGCTGAAAGAGGAAAGCCCCTGAGACAAGATACAACGATTTTGGACATTTTTTTTTTTTTCACCAATGAGATTGTATTGTTTCCCTTCCCTGACAACCTTGAACTATTTTCTGCTCTCACATGCATCTGAAATTACCAATCGGAATAAAAATATCTCTTCAAAATCCTCTGGGAACAAATTCATTATTTTTTTCCCCTTCTGCTTTTGTATTTTTATGTGATGAGAACTATTCTTCGATTTTTCCTCAGGCGGTAATCCTCAGCGGGAGGTGTGTGTGAATAAACTGGGCAAGGAAGCTTGCTTTCAGATAACTTCCCAGGTCCCGGTGGAGGGGACAGTTTGACTCCCACGTGCTTTGTTCTTTGTGGGATTTTCCAGAGCCTCTCGCTCCTGGTCAGCACCTCCGAGCCCGTGGAGCCCATGAGACTCTTCCTCTGGAGAGTCTAAACTTCAAACAATTCGTCTCCCTTTCTAGCAGTTACCATACGCATATTTTAAAGAGGGAACAGAACCTTTGAAAGATGCTACATTCAATTAGCAATGATTGATAGGGCACCGGAATCATGAAAACAGAAACACTGGTTAATTAATACAACCAACGTGTTGGAATCTGCTATGTGCCAGGATCTGGGAAAATCCAACTTTGCCTCGTCCACAAACTCTCCGCTCTGGCCAAGGGAGCACAGACACAATTAACCACCGTAAAATGCGGTGAGAGATGGATAAAAGGCGACACGGTTAAGGAGGTGGAAAGGTGTATGTGACTTTGCCCCTGGCTGAGATAGAGTTAAATTCTCCCACGTTCCAGAACAGAAGAGCATCCGGCATGGAAGTGCTATGGAAATAGCACCTGCAGGATAACCAGAACGCAGGAAGCTGGAGAAGAGTGGCTTTGGTGCCCAGAGGTCAGCGCCGTCTGGTAAACCGAGCCCCGGTTGTGCAAATGTCTGGTTTGCCACCTCAAGTGGTCTGGTCTGCCCTGGAGGGCTCAGGGAGCCTTCTGTGTTTTCAGGTCAGGGAGCGGTTGTCATTTAACGCGCTCTTGAAGATTACAAGTGATGTCAAGGAAACATTTAAACATAGATTGAAAGGAACAATGGCTTTGGCAAGCAGGAAACAAAAACAAGAACAGAAACACCTGTGTTCAAATTTACTTCCTCTAATTATCTATGGGACCCCAAACCCATGACACACAACCTGTCTGTAAATTAGCTTAATAAATCGGTGCCTTAACTTCTCATCTATAAAACGTGGAAACACACGCAAACACTTAAAATCAGAGTATGTTTTATATTTTTAGTTTATTTAAAAATTTTTTTTCCACGTTTTTTATTTATTTTTGGGACAGAGAGAGGCAGAGCATGAACGGGGGAGGGGCAGAGAAAGAGGGAGACACAGAATCGGAAACAGGCTCCAGGCTCCGAGCCATCAGCCCAGAGCCTGACGCGGGGCTCGAACTCACGGACCGCGAGATCGTGACCTGGCTGAAGTCGGACGCCTAACCGATTGTGCCACCCAGGTGCCCCTATTTTTAGTTTATTTTAGAGAGAGAGAGGGAGACAGAGTGTGAGCGGGGGAGGGACAGAGAAAGAGGGAGACACAGAATCCAAAGCAGGCTCCAGTCTCCGAGCTGTCAGCACAGAGCCTCATGTGGGCTCAAACTCACGAACTGTGAGATCACGACCCGAGCCGCAGTCATGCTCAACTGACTGAGCCACCTAGGCGCCCCTGCATGTATTTTTTTTTAGACTCAGATAATGCATAGTAACATGGTTTGCCTTTGCATGACACATACTAGGTGCTCAGTAAGGGTGTGTGTGTGTGTGTGTGTGTGTGTGTGTGTGTGTTTCCTTTGACCTGTAGTTCAAGTAGAGAACAGCAAATCAGTTGATTGGAGAAGCTTTAGGAACAGCGCTCTGCCAGTAACCACTGTCCAGGCCAGAGTGGCTGTGTGCAGTCCTTGCCTGAGAAGCTCCCTCCCGCTCAAGTGAAATCCCCTGTGTTGGGCCAGCCTTTGTCCTTGCAGCTGGGATCCCCGCCAGGCACACGAACGCTGGGAGCATCCTCCCCTCGACTGGCTGAGCACTCATCCAGGAGAGGGTGGCTGTCCCCTGTGGCTCTGCCTCGTCTTATCTCATCACATTATGTAACCGTCCATGGCCATGAACACTGTCAGCGTCTGGCATGCACCTACCTCTCCTCTGGGCCCCTCGGCCATCTACCAGATGCCTGTAGCCATCATGTGGCATCCTGATTCTTGTCCCTTGCCTTCTGACATAGGAGAACATGCTCTCTGGCTCCTAGTTTGTTTGCACGTGGTCACGGAGTCATAAAACACCCAGCATTTGAGAGTTTATTGTTAATCAAACTGAGATCAAAGTCAACACTCAAACATGGGATGCTTGGGTGGCTCAGGCAGTTGAGTGTCCGACTTTGGCTCTGGTCATGATCTCACGGTTTGTGGGTTCGAGCCCCGGGTCGGGCTCTGTGCTGACAGCTCGGAGCCTGGAGCCTCCTTCGGATTCTGTGTCTCCCCCTCTCTCTCTGCCCCTCCCCCCTCTCACACTCTGTCTCTTTCTCTCTCAAAAATAAGTAAACATAAAAAAAGGAAGACAACATTCACCCTTAAGGTCATTACGGACTAATAGGTAAGAAATACAGAGACATCATTTTTTTATATTTTTAAAATGTTTTATTTGTTTTTGAAAGAGAGTGAGCAAGGCAGGGGCAGAGATAGAGGGAGAGACAGAGAATCCCAAGCACGACAGAGGTGTGAGCACAGAGCCCGACGCAGGGCTCGAACTCAGGAACGATGAGATCATGACCTGAGCCGAAGTCGGGCGCTCAGCCGATGAAGCCCCCCAGGTGCCCCGAGAGATAATTTCCATGGAGGACCAGATAGAAGAATGAGAAGCAGCAAGGGAGCCATGTCTTCCTTCTAAAGGAATCAGAGAAGACTTCACAGAGCCGCCACCCATGGGCGGAGCTAGGTACAAGGGATGGCGGTGTCCCTGGAGTGGTTTGTGCCGAGGGCAGAGCAAAGACAAAGATGGAAACTGCCCAACAAGAGAGACGTAAGCGAGACGGTTGAGCCGCACCAGAACAGGTACTCACAAGGGCTAGTGGAGGATATTGGCAGACAGGTGCTTGGGGACCTGATAGGAACCTGCAGAATATTTCACAGCTAGAAAGTGCCAGCCCAAGTCTATTTGACTCTCAAGGGCTGCTTCCAATAACTGTATTGCTGCTATTCTATGTGGAGTCCCTGCCATGTCTTACTCTTTTGCATGTAAACTTGGCCCAGTCTTTATGTAGACTTTATCCAGTTTAAGTGCTGAGGAAAGCGAGAGCAGAGGGTCAAGGGACTTGCCAAAGATCAGACAGAGGAGAATCAAAACAGGGAAGGGTGTGAGCTCCGTTTGCCTGGCAGGTGTGAGCTCCGTTTACCTGGCAGGTGTGAACTTCGCTTATCCGGACAAGACCGTGTTCTCGCCATCCCTCTGGTCAGCAACCTTCCTTTCCCAGCTAGCCTCCTACCTCATTTTGGTAGATACCCCAAAGAGCTCAGATGTCGTCAGCTGGCAAGGCGAGATCCTGGGGCAGGGAGGATCGTCTCAGCACTCAGGTTTCTACAGGACAAACAAACAACAGAAGTAAAATTAAAACTGAGATTTATCTTCACGAGTGTGCATTGCTGGGGTTCATATGGCTGGAAAAGAGTCCTAAGATTTATCTTAATGAACATATCAAGGAAGTTAAAGGAAAAAAAAAAAACAAAAGGAAAAAATCCTGAGTGTTTTAGGCGTAGAGCTCTAAACAAGTCCATAAAGTTGATTTATAAACCAATAAAAATGCTTAATGATTAGCCTACCTATCTAGTTAACTACGAAACATTTGCCAGTGATTTACTGCTTCAACGAGTCACATCTCCAGTAGCACAAATAAAAGTTTAATTTTAAGTAACCCTTGCATATCGCGCCCTGGATATGTATGCAGAATCAGTGCTCGACTTTCCACGGATGGAGCTTTGGCGTGTATCCAGGGGTGGAAATGGAGCCCAGTTGTAAATTTAAGATCTGCCAGTTTACTGGATATTTAATCCAAAAATATTTCATATCTAACAAAAGAAAGCATGTGTCATCTTGAATAGTTGGACATTTACTGGTGGGGCTGTGGTGTGACTTGACGGATAGTAAAGACAATAGATCGAAGAGTGAAACACAAGTTATTTTCAGCAGTAAAGCACTCTCGCATCCTGTTGTTTGGATAAGATTAAGTGCTATATGCTAGTGACAAATACGCCTACTGGAGAAATTAACAAATTGCATTTTGTTATGGACTTGAAGGCATGACTTAGATTTTTGCATCTTCATCGTTTCACCACTTACTAGGGGCCACTGTTTGGCAAGTCAGTTAAGTCTTGGCTTTTCTCACAGAGAAAATCCAGATCCTAACGCTGACCTAGCATTGTGAGATCAAGCCTGCATCTGGCTCTGTGCTGACAACCGGAAGTCTGCTTGGGATTCTCCCTCTGCCTCTCCCTCTGCCCCTCCCCTGCTTGTGCTCTCTGTGTCTCTCTCAAAGTAAGTAAATACGACTTTTAAGAAAATGCTACAGAGATGAGATAACTCAACCAAGTTTACACGGGGAAAGTCAGAGCTAAGATGCAAATCCTAATGTGTCGGGCTGCAAAGTCCTGTCATGGCTTCACATCCTTCCCCTTTAGCGTTGAGCCTGTGAACCCCAAATATGTCGTATGTGCCGGAGCCGGGTTCTACATCCAAAATGGATTGTGCCAACAGGATGACTCTTCATTGGGCATGTCAACCTGTCATCACCTTTCCTTCTGTGTCCAACATAGTCCCTTACTTTGCAAATTTAAGTCTTACCTATTCTCCGTAATTACTTTGTCACATATAGCTTATTACAAGACTATAAACTTCATACGGATTTCTAACCATTGACGATCTTAAGTTTCAACCTTCCGTATATTATTCTATAGAAATATAGGAGATAAATACATATATATTTAAATCCTTTAGAAACAAAATTTAATCAGGGGACACACGCCATCTTATTACGTAAGTAGCAGCTAATTTAGACTGATTTTATCTGCTCTGCTGACATCTGCTGTCACCTGCTGTAACAGTTTGCTCACCGCTGTGAACATGGAATTCATCACTTATTCACATTCCATTCATATGAAACCAGAAAGAGACACGACGATCCCTTCCAATCGTGTCAAAAGCTGGAGAGAGAAAGAGATTTGCATCATCCACAGTTCAACATTAAAATCCGTATTTGACAGTCTTTTTTTTTTCCTTTTTTTTTTTCTTTTCTTTTCTTCCTTATCTCCACTAATTATCTTCCCATCAGCAGTTTTATCCTTCTAGGATTGCACTCTGGTTCTTTGAGGGCCTATATTTTGCAGAACAATTAATTGCCAGCTTGATTCTTCCCCTAAGTTATGACGGTCACCCAGTTAAAGACACCGACTTCCTTAGAAAGGTTTTTCCAGAGACGCGTCAGTGACCATTGTTTCTTGCCTCGTATGCACCTTGCAGCCTTACCCCTCATCAACAACTGATCTCTTTGCGTCCCATACCATTCTCTCCCCATGTATCTATACTTTAGACAATAGTCTTCAAACTGTGTTTTCAAACCCACGGTGACAGGTTAATTACCTAAACCTGTGAAACAGCTAATCATATTCTATAAGATAATAAACGAGTCAAGCTGGAATAAGAAATATCAAGAAGAGAGATAAATGCTCATAAATTCAGAAAACAATAGATAGTAGTGGCTTTTTTTTTAACCTAGAGAAAATTCAAGAGTTCATTCTTAGATGTAGAAATCATTTCTAACAAACATTTCGTCTATGGTTATTTCTATGACATAAGCCCCACGGGGACTCTCCGGGCTGGCAGTCGTCACTTGGACCCTTTCTAACGCTTTCTGAGTCATCCTCGCATCTAAACTGCCTCTTGGAGATGCTCGTAAAACACAGACCCAATCACATTACTTATTTTCGTGTCTGCATCTTCAGTGTCTTCCTATCCTTGATATTACAATGAAAAGGCTTCTCAAAGTCTGGTTGAAACCTTTCTTTCCAGGTCCTTGTCCTTCCAAATTTCTTTCATGCCCTTTAATTGGAAAAGATTATACACTGTTTCCTTTCTTTTGGAATCTTCCTGCATCGTGGTCTTTGTAAATGTTCATGAGCTTTTCTAGAATGCCCTTTCTACCTTTCTCGTTCTATGGAGACTTCTTTTGACCGCAAGACCCAAATCTGTTGACCCTATTTTGTTCTATTAAGCTTCATTCCCATTCTTCCTTCTGCCACCAGGTCACGACTTGCCTGAGGGCCAGAAATTGTACATTGTGTTTTCCCCAGTCCCTGGAGAGAGTACAGAAATATAAGAAGGGAGTAAAGTGAATCGATTTGTCATATTTCCATGCAACTGGCATTCTTTCGGGTGCTCATTTATCTCCTTATCTAGCTATCTATCATCTAGTTAGCTAGCTAGCTAAATAATAGATCAGACAACAGAGCAATGCTCAAGGAGATGTCACATAGGAGACAGTTGCTTATAAGCTATTAAAGGGGGATTAGCATTTAAATGATCAAAGTATTTGTCTACGCCAGACACGACTGAAGTGCTAAAAATGTTAAACACCAAGAAAGAACATCTCCACTGAGCACCAGCATAAGACGTTTATGGAAAAGAGAGCAGTGGCGATGAGCCTTAAATGGTAGATAGATGACTTTGAAGTTCAGAATAGATGCTGAGCCATTCTAGGTGCTGAAAAGGCCACGGAAAACAGCAACCTACAATTCATAGCACTGTATGTGGAGACGGCCAGGCAATTCAGGGTAGGAGGAACGGAGCTTCAGCTCATAGATGTTAGGGCACATGGTCTCAGCTATGTGCCTTCCGTTACAAAGTCCGCACACAGGAGTGCTGCCTCTTGACTCATCGACCTGCTTCAGCCAGGGCTGACCTAGTTTTCAGTTGTCGTGGTAAATATGATGCCAAGTCAAAATACGCAGCTTCTTTTCGGGATAGGGTCTCAACTCTATCGGGTCCGTGACCCTTTTTGATTAAAATACGGCATACATCCCCTTGCCCATCCTGAACTACAACGAATCTGCAGGCATGTTTTTAAAAGTCAACCTAAGACATAAAAGAAATGATATTGAAGGATTTTTTTTTAATTTAAGCTTATTTGTTTAATTTCAGAGAGAGAGAGAACACAAGTGGCAGAGGGTCAGAGAGAAGGAGAGACAGAATCCCAAGCAGGCTCTGCTCCATCAGCACAGACGTGGGGCTCGATCCCCCGAACTGTGAGATCGTGACCTGAGCTGAGATCAAGAGTTCGATGCTTAACCAACTGAGCCACTCAGGAGCCCTCCAAAGGACTTTGAAATGAAGACGTAGACACACACACGAACACATACATTAGGCTTCGACACAACTCACTGAAACATGTGATGTAGTGTCAGAAGCTTAGACTCTTGTAGAATTTCTGTAGAAAGACACCGTTCTAAATACTCACTGAGAGAGCTGTGTTCTATCAGCAACTAAAGGCCAATCAGTGCCCTGACTGTTGGGGAGGGTATTTTCCACCATATTGAATAGTCTCGACAAGGCTCTGCGTGTACAGGAGACTTCTCCCCTCAGTTGGCGGAAGCTGTGTTTGTGAAGAAATTAGTGCATGATAAATCAAGCAAAATGCACTTTGTCTTTATGGGGAGAGAGGATTAGGTTCTAGATCTCACAGGGTTTCAGGTGTTTCAAGCCTCCATGGGATAGTCTACGCTGTAAAAAACATGAGACCTCGGCAAAACAGGATTCTTCCACTAAGTGTACTGTTTTTAAGGTTCATTCACGCTGTGTGTGTTAGCAGTTGGTTCGTTGCCAAATAGTATTCCATTGAGTGAGCAAACACCAGTGTTTATTCAGGTTGTGGCTGACGTGCCTTTATCTGGTTTGTTTCCGGTGCTTGCCTACTATGAGTACAGCGTCTACCAACATTCATTCGTGTGAGCATCTTCCTGTGGGCAAGTGAGGTGCTGAGTCATACACGGGTTTAAATTTATGGAAAACTCTCAGACTTGTGTCACACTTTACACTCACAGGAGCTCAGCTTTTCCACATCCTTACAAATACAGTAAAACCTTGGATTGAGAGTAACTTGTTCCACGAGTGTTCCACAGATGAGCAAAGATTTCTAATAGATTTCGACGTGATGGACAAATGATCTCTTGCAATACGAGCAGTACAGGACCACAAACGTCGCGTGATCACAACTGAGCCAATGGTTCTTGAAATTCGCGTTGAGAGATACAAGTGCTTTGCATGACAAGCATGTTAAATTATGGTCGCAAACCAAGGTTTTATTGTATTTGGTTTCATCCGTCTTGTTATTACTTTTATTAATGTTAGCACCTCTCGTGGTTGAGTCAGGATATTCCATTTCCACTGTAACTAGTGACCGGCACTTTTTCATGCATTTCTAGATCATTTGTAAATCTTCCTCTATCCAGGAAGTGATGAAGTGTGTATGCAAGTGTTTTTGTCCATTTTTTAACTGATCATCTTTTTGCTAAGGAGTTGCATGAGTTTTTTGATATATTCCAGATACAACTATTCTGTCATGTGTATTGTGAATCTAGCTGCCTGCAGATGGTTGGCCTATTTATGATTTATTCTGCTCTTTTGATGAACAAATTGCTTTCCCTGATAAAGTTCATTGTGTTACCTTATTTTTTTCTTTTACGGCTTAAATGCCTAATGGATCCTAAGAAATTTTTGCCTGCCTCAAAGTTGAGAAGACATTGGTCTATATTTACTTCTGGAAGCCGTACATATTTATCCGTTACATGGTCATCTATGATACATCGCAAAGTACTTTTTTTTAATGTTTATTTCTGAGAGAGAGAGAGAGACAGAGTGCGAGCAGGGGAGGGGCAGAGAGAGAGGGAGACACAGAATCCGAAGCAGGCTCCAGGCTCTGAGCTATCATCACAGAGCCTGATGCGGGGCCCAAACCCACGCACAGCAAGATCATGACCTGAGCCGAAGTCAGACACTTAACTGAGCCACCCAGGAGTCCTGCAAAGTACTTCTTTAAATGATGTGAGGTATGTTATCAATATTCATTGTTTTTCCACGTAGGTGGTCAGTTTTCAGGGCACCACTTGTTGAATAGACCTCATTACTGCTTGATCAGTTTTGCACTATATATGTGTGTGTGTGTGTGTGTGTGTGTGTGTGTATATATATATATATATGTTAAATTTATTTATTTATTTTTAACAGAGAGAGAGAGAAGGGGAGGGGCAGAGAGAGAGAGAATCCCATGCAGGCTCCATACTGTTAGCACTCGGGGGGCTGGAACCCACTGACCATGAGATCATAACCTTAGTCAAAATCAAGAGTCGGATGTTCAACCGACTAAGCCATCCAGGTGCCCCAGCACCATATTTTTAAAACAAGTTAATAAAAAAGTATGAATCTATTTCTTGGTTCTATTCTGTTCTATTGATTTTTGGGTTATCTTGAATAGTGTATCTTTGTAATAATTTTCCATATCATGTAGTGTAAATTCTCCAAATTTGTTCTTTTTTTTTAAAGATATTTGGGTCCTTTACATCCCCAAACACATGATGGAATCAGAATGTCATTTTTCTAAAATTAATGGGGATTTCTATGGGACCACATTGAATGTTCACATCAGTTTGGGGATATTACCACCTTAACAGCACTGGGTTGGCCAATCTACAAGTATGACTTTGTGTTCAAGTTTTTTAGGTTGCGTTCAATTTATTCCGACGATGTTTTGGGCTTTCTAGAGCAGAGGTGCTACACATATTCCATGCAACTTATTCCTAGACATTTTATATTTTTGCTGCTGCTGTGAACGATAATGTTGTAAATTTTGCTTCCAAGTGCCCAGCGTTTGATCTTGTATATTGACCTGTATCTCGCTGTTTCTCGAAAAGTTTATTTAAGATTGGTATTCATTCATCCTCAGTCACATGATAGAGTTGATCAGGAAGGCTGTCTGGGCCTACAATTTCCTTTGTGGGAACTTTTTAATGGCAGATTGAGTTTCTCTAGTAGATGGAGGCAGAATCCCATTTGCCATGTCTCTCTGTCGGTTTTGATCATTTGTTATGCAAATATTTGCGTGCTACATATTTATTGGCATGTATTTGTTCCCAATTTTCCTATCCTTTTAAGGTATGTAGGATCGGTGGTATACAATCCCTTTCTCTCCTGGTCTTGCCTCGCTGCGGTGCTTTCTTTTTCTCTTAATTAGTTTAGCATGGAGTTTATTGGTTTTATAAATATTTTAAAAGCACTAAATTTTGGTCTCACTAATACTCTGTGGTAAGGTTCCCCCTTTCCAGTTATTTGTTACTTCCTGCCTTAATTTTTCTTGTGGTTTATTTACCATCCTTTTTGTATCCTTTTCAGGTCAAAGCTCGATCATGGATTTTTAAAGTGTCAAACACAGAAATTAGAAATGTACGTTGTCCTGAAGCACTTTATCTTTGCTTTATCCTGCACGCTTGGATGACTGTGCTTTTAATTTCCATGGCATTTTTTTTTTTTTTTACTTTAGAAAAGTTAAAAAGCGTTAAAGTATTTTCCAAATACGTGTACATTTTCCAGACGTCTTTATGTGATGGTCAGAAATCACCCTCCTTCTTTTAAAGATGCCAAGACTTGTGAGGCTGACGCACATTTAGGACACTCTTTCCTGTGCATTGGTCACTTTCTCATTCCTAAACAGACCTTTTGGATCCAGAGGCCGTTCCTTTTCCTTGTTTTCTATGAATAGCCGCTCCGGACCCCTTATGATTCGTGCATACATGGTTTGCATGACCCTTTTACTGTGAACTTCCCGCGTCTATATTTACTACATGCAGGAGAACTGCATGTAGCTGGGTCTTTCCCTCGTGACCATTTCTGCGTTTTAATTGAAGTCTTTAGTTCATTTATATTTACTAGCATTTGCACTGTTGGATCTGAGCGGACCATCTGTGTTAATCATGCTTTTTTTTTTTTCCCCCTGCCTTCCCGATGCCTTGACTTCTGAGGCCTGGCTGACACTTCCTCTTAGCAGAAAACAACTCCAGGGGGAGCTGGCCTTTCATATGTAAACCATCCAAGGCGAAGCCCACACCCCCGCCCCCACTTCTAAGGAATCTCCCCCTCAGGGGCGCCATCCCCCTGCTCTGCTCACTCCAGAGCCAGGTACTGGACCACAAGGGACAGCCCAGAGCCCCCTGGAACCATTCAAACCAGCCAAACCTAGACCAGCCTGGCCCGCTGCACCTGTTCCCTTCCACAGAAACCACAATAAAGGCCCCTGCCCACATCTCCCCTCTGTGGACCTCCTGACGAGCCCTGTTGTTTGCCCATCGTACCCTGTGGGCGCCCCTACTTCTAGGGAATTAGGAGTCACATTACCTTCTTTAAAAAAAAACCATCTTGGTCGGCTGGTGGCGCTATATCTAAATCATCACAAAACCTGCATCCTGAAACCCCATCTTGTTCTAGCACCCTCTTTTCACCCTTTTCTGCTTTCTTTTGTACTCATCATCTTTTGTTTCCTCTTTTTCACTTGAATCCCTTTATTGGCTTATGAAACACTGCTTTGTTTAATGTCAGCTCTTGTTCTGCGATTGGCAGTGTGCGACTGAAACTCACCACAGAAAGCTTTAAGTAACTTCATTCAGTTTCACCTCTAGCGATGGAAACTTGCAACAGCAAACGCTTATTTTCCGCATGCACATACTTTCCGCTCTTACTATTTCACATTTTATTTCTAACGATGTCATAAAGCACGAACTGCAATGTTATTTTATGTGCTTTACATCATACATTGGTATTTAAAGAAATGAAATGTATAAGGAGATACCCTTTCATTTTCTTGCAGTTTTTTTTTAACGTTTATTTTTGAATGAGAGCAAGAGACAGAGCGTGAACAGAGAGAGAGGGAGACACAGAATCCAAAGCCGGCTCCAGGCTCTGAGCTGTCAGCACAGAGCCCGACGCGGGGCTCGAACCCACTAACTGTGAGATCATGACCGGAGCCAAAACCAAGAGTCTGATGCTTAACTGACAGAGCTACCCGGGCACCCATCGTTCCTACTTTATTTTTTAGGATTCCCTCTTTGTTCCCTGATTAGACTGATGTTTCTTTTAACATCTAAACATATTTTTCATAGTTGCTTTCAGGTATTTATCTGTTATTTCCACACGTCCATGAAGTTTTTATTGACAGACATTTTTTTCTTTCTGGTTATGGGTTAGATTTTTCTGCATCTTCACATCTACTAATTTTATTTTTTTTAGGCAGGGACTTGGGGTGTTATCTCGCTTGGTATTTTGGTTGCTATCCAAACACTGTCTGCAAATTGTTGTCTTTCAACTGGCAGCCAGTGTGCAGGATCCGTATCGGCTCGTTCCCTGTGAATATTGCCAGTAAGCTTTTACAAAAGGATTCAAGTAGTCTTTACCACCTCACAGTTCTCGTGTTTTAATTTCTTTATCCCCTTTCCCCTTCACTTTGCTGTTTGCCGTCAGGAAGACCCAGTGCTTTATTCTCAGACAAAGACCCAGAGATTTGGGCTGAACTGATGATGACTTCATTGGAGGATCCTCGTGGTCAGGCCTTTCCTACCCTTGGACTGGGGCATCTCACTTCACTTCCCACCCCACGGTCTACCAGCCTCCTCTCCCCAGCATCAAGCAACCGAAGTTGCTCAGGCTTTTCAAGGTGCCACGTCTCACCCCTCCTTTGGGTAGTGTTCTTTCCAGAACCCCCACCCCCATCCCCCCACCTGCTTACATTTTACTCACCTTCCAGGTTTAGCAAAGACCTTATTCCTCAAGAACGTGTTTCCCAAATATTCAAAATATGGAGTCAAGATCGCTTTACTGATTCCATAGAGTGCTGTTTTCCTTAAGGTAAAACATACCATCCTATGAGATTCAGTTCACCTGTCCGTATACTTCCACGGAAAACAGAACAGCTTAGAGCCATGGGTGTCTTTATATTGTTTTCCATCACATTTCCTGCACTTAGCATAATACAGTAAAACCTTGGTTTGCGAGCGTAATTCATTCCGGAAACACGCTTGTAATCTAAAGCACTTCCATATCAAAGCAAAGTTCTCCATAAGAAATAATGGAAACTCAGATGATTCGTTCCACAACCCGAAAATACTCATATAAAAATGATTACAATACTGTACCATAATACAAAATAATAAAGACAATACGGACTACAAAGAAAAAGTAAACAAATTAACCTGCACTTCCCTTTGAAAACCTTCGTGTCTGGTGTGAGGGAGACGAGAAGAGGGTCATTGTGTAGGACGACTTTCGCTATCACTAATGCATGTTGACTACAGTACAGTATTAATAAACTCTTGTCATGCACTGTATTTACTGTAACTGACAATAAGGCAGCGGAGGAAAGGGTCTCTGTCCGCAGGCAGCCTGACCTAGAATGAAGCAAAACGTTCCTAAGCTCACTCTTGGACGGAAAAGCAAAGGACTGTCCACAGGTGCTTTGAAGTGACAGAAAAGACACCAGTGACGGTTGTGGTCACCTTCCAACGTGCTGAAAAATCACTGATTTCTGCCAAACATGGCCTAAGACCAAGCATCTGAGCATGGGAGACAATCACCCACAACCCCACAGAGAGAGAGACAGAGATGGAGAGAACCATTGGCTCAGTTGCGATCGTGTGACCTTCAGCATCACGTATGACTCATATTGCAAGACATCACTGGCTTATCAAGTTAGAATTTATTAGAAATGTTTGCTTCTCTTGCAGAACACTGGCAGAACAAGTTACTCACAATCCAAGGTTTTACTGTATTGGTTTTATTTAGTGGACGCCAATCCGGGTGTGGTGGAAAATATAAATGAGGTACAGTTCTAACTCTTGAAAACCTTAAAATGATGCTGACAAAACTAGACCGAACACAAAAAGCGGAACACAAGCAAAAGTGATCACAACCTTGGAGGTGTGAAACAACAACGTGCACTGTCACAGTTTTAGAAGCTAGAAGCCTGAACTCAAGGTGTTGGAGGGGCCGTGCTCCCTCAGGAGGTTCTAGGGGGAAACCTGTTCCTCCCCTCTTTCACCTTCTGGGGGTTTCTGCATTTCTTAACTCGTGGCTGCAACCCTTCCTTCCTGTCGACATGACCTTCTCCCGTGTGTGGTGGTGAATCTACCTTCCTCCCTCTCTTTTATGGAGGCACGTGATTGCATTTAGGCCCCACCTGGGTGATCCAGGATAACCCGTTCCCAACAAGTTCCTTAATTTAATCACACCTTTTGCCATATAAGGTAACAGCCAAGGGTTCTGGTGATCAGGACGTGGGACATATTCTTGGGGCCGCCATTCATCCCTCCATTGAAGGTTACAATATGTGAGTTATCCTAAGCTGAACACAAACCAGGACAACAGTAGTTCAGAAGAGTGCAAAGGATTTGGCATTAAAAACGAACTAACAAACACTCATGTTGACATTCACTAAGAGTTCTATAAACAAGACTATGAGGGGGGCAACCTGGTTCCAGACTTTGAGACTGTTAAGATGACACACAGTGTGTTCCGACTGAGTTCTAGAACATGGAATGCAGGAGAGGGTATTTTGAGGCAGAAGACCAGAAGGACGGTTTGGATAAGAAAGCAGCTGGTTGTGGAAATAACCCTCCATATAGCTTGTATTAATATGTATTAATGTGTATTTAAAATAACAAGAAAATTCTGAGCAAGAGAATGACTCGGTTCTCAAAAATTATGTGAGCATCTGTGAGCACAGCGATTTCGATGCGGGCGTCAATCTGTCCATTAGCCAATCCCATATTGAGACTTATTCATTTTCCCGTTGACGATAATGGCAGGAAGCCTCGTTATGAGCATGAAAACTACATAAATCCTAATGATGTCGTTAGGGACATGAAATCAAATGAATTAAACAAGTTCTCTGCAAAGAATAGAATTTCTAAAGAAATGCGGTAGCCGTTATAATTCCTAACGTGGTAAGATACATAAGAATTGAAAATAATCTAAGCATTTAGAAATGTGTTAAGATTGTGGATAAGCATCCGCTTGAAAGTTAAAACAAAATCCTGCCCCTGTCACCATAAGATTGCATTCGATTGTGTGCTTTGTTAGTATCGTTTTCGGGAAGAAAAGATTGGAATCGTTCAGGTGTTGGAGCAGTTCGCCAAGCAGATGTGACAGCAGGGGGATCTATGAGATGGACCCAGATGATCAGAGGCTCTGCGCCCCCTCCCCTGTCCTTGGGACGTGCACCCTGCTTGCCTTCACTGTTCCCAGAAGCTGCCCCAAGGATACAGCCGCGAGAGAGCGACGTGGTGCTGAGACCCTCTGGACAGTGCACGTGACTGTGCCCCAGTAACGTCTCTACAGAAACTTCAAGACTTGAGGGTGGGGCAGAGATCTCCTCTTGTGGTGCCCAAGACAAGTCTCGGATGTAAGTTCCCTTGCTCATTACACCTGCCTCCTGCTCTTCCGGACTGGCTGCTTCTTTTTCCCGTCTCTATCTTCTGCCTACGGGGCTCGTTTCCGATCTCACCCCAGAAGCTCCCAAGGGTGTGAACCCACACTCAGTGAACAAGCCAGGACACTGAAGAGATGGGCCTGGGGAAGGAGGTGTCTGTGGGGAAATCCTGAGGTGGCAGGCGACTGCCGGCTGGGGAGGGACGGCCCATGTGGCAGATGCGTGGACCCCGTGTGGGTATGGGGACATCTGGAAAATTCCCGCTGCTTCAGATGCTCACTTGAAGGACTACAGGGAGTGCGCTGTGAGGGAGAAATCCTGGGGAAGCGAGGACAGCAAAGAGGAGGTCATTGGGGTGCCCAACAGTGAAACAGGTGCATCCCTGAGCCCCCTCCCCAAACCCCAATATGGAGGAAAGCGAGAGCACAGCCACAGCAACCGCAGCCAGTGAGGCAGCCCTGGTTCAGGACACGCTCAAGATGAAAGAACATACTCCCTCTGAGCTTATTGATACGGATGCCAAGTTCCAGCAAACCTCCAGGAGGGCATCCAGGCGTGGCTAGGGGGACACAGGGGTGATGGCATTTCTCTCACCAGGAAGGAAACAGAGAAAATGAGCAAGACCACCCACCCACTTGACCTCGGCAGCACCTGCAAGGCGCTCAGTGGGTTCACAGCACTCTCTTCCTTACGGATTAAGGAATTCTATCCGCCTGGTGTGGGGGCTTCCTGGGCATGTGGGACCCTGCAAATCGATAGGGGAGGAACGGACAACAAATTCTTAGGAAGCTGGGAAAGAGAGAGGGTCTGAAGATGGGGCCACCTTCAGTACAGGGATGGAAACCAACATTCTCCAGTTCTTGTGGAGCCTGAGTGGCTCAGTCAGTTGAGCGTCGACTTCCGCTCAGGTCATGATCTCATGTGAGTTCGAGCACCGCGTCGGGTTTTCCGCTCTGAGCACAGAGTTCACTTCAGGTCCTCTGCCTTCTGCTCTCTCTATACTCCTCCCCGCTTTTTCTCTCTTTATCTCTCAAAAAGAAACATAAAAAAATATCTTCTGGTTCTTTTGCCAGCACCTGGTATGGGGCGCCGATACCCATGCTGAGCCTACTCATGGGACAAGACATTTATGATGGTGGGCGATTCAGGGTTGATCTGGGGAAAGTGATAAATCCTGGGAATGGGTACAGGTTCTGAGAAAGACCCAAGAAAGCAAGGAAGCTCAGAAAGCCAAAAGATGATTTCAATCAATTTTAAACAGTCAGTTAAAAATAACCCGGAAGAAATGAGTTTTGACCTCATGGCTGCAGGGACCCCACCTGAACATACAACCCAAGTCTCTGTTGGCCTTAAAACCTGAACAACAGCTCAGATCTGCCCCATCTGCCCCTACAACCCTGATGTACCCCCTGCTCCAGCAGAGGCCTCAGGGATACTGAAGAGTTAGGGATGGACGTCTCCCACGTCCAGGGGACAGGATGCAGGCCAAGGCTGCATCCAGGTGAGGACGGTTGGAGGTGACCAAAGGGCTCATGCTGAACTCACTGTAGTGGCTCCGGTGGATACTGGAGCTGGATGTCCTCTAATACGTGGTACCCCCTGAAGTTTTCTGGTCCCCTCAATGCCGTGGATGGTTACAGGGTCAAGCAGGTATGGTCAGGAAGGCCCTTTGACACTGCAGAGTGGGTTTTCTCCCTTCTGAGAATGTAAGTGTGTAGTTTCTCCCACACCGGAGAACACACTGGGCACGGATGTCCTACAAGGTCAGACTCTGCAAACCTCTGTCGGTGAAGTTGGCCTCCAGCTGAGAGTAATCAAACCAGAGCTGAGGGTAAATGTCAGCTACGAACCAGTAAGCTTGCCCCGCCCCCCACTCCACGCCCCCGTGAAGGGTGGTGATATCAGATGATACAAATTGCCTGGGGGCATCGGGAGATAAGAGAAACTATCCTAGAATCGCCCAGAGTGACTACTGTATGTATGCCCTGCCCACAATGCGTTCTACAGCCCCACATGGCCATTATATGGTCAGTAAACAAACAAACAAAAAACAGATGGCTCATGGCAGGTGATCCCGGACTACTAAGAACTGAACAAGGCGATGCCCCAACCATGCAGCTGTGCCCGATATTGCCACCATCTTAGATAGCTTACGACGGTTCTAGGAGGGTATCTCACTGGAATGGACTTGTACCCCTGAGTCCCAATATCAATTTGCCTTCATGTGGGAGGGGACCTTGCAAGTGCTCCCCAAGGTCACCTGCACAGCCCCACCATACGTCAGGATGACAGCCCAGAACCTGCCCCTGTTTTCCTTCCCCACATCAGTAAAACGACCTCATCACATTGCTGATACAATGTTGACAGGTGAAGGCTTGTCCCTGCTTTGGGACACCTTGCAGGCTTTGCTGGAGCATCTCTGAGGGAAAGGAGGGGCCACAAGCCCACAAGAAATTCAAGGCCAAGACACAACCATAAGGGTTTGGGAGTCGTTTGGTTGACTAAGACATAACATGCAAGCCTATCCCACCTCTGAGAATGTGAAAAAGGTGCAAGCCTTTGTAGGGATTTTGGGGTTTGGGGGACTTCTATTCCCCACTGGGCAAACACTATCCCTAATCTGGGCACCTGTGTGACTGGGGACCAGAGCAGCAAGCTGTCTTTGAGAAGGTAAAAACACTAGGGAAGCCAATTAAAACTCTGGACATCTCCAAAGCAGGAATTTTATTCGAGTCCGATGAGTCTATGGCTCTGGGAAGTGTGGGTCAGGCACCGTGGTGGAGACAAGAGGAGACAGCATCCCTAGGACTTTGATCCCAGCTCTGGAAAGAGGAGGAAACCCAATACACCTGCACAAAGCAATGCCTGGTGACTGTACATAGAGTTCCTCCAGGCACAGCATCTCACACAGCACCCAGTGGGCTAACCTCAGAACAGTTTGGCTGGTGACCACTCATGAGCCTGAGCCATTAACCCTTTGCACTGACAGTTGGGCTTTTTTAAAGAAGTTAGCCGCTTGAACAATGGGTAGCCCAAGGAGCGGATGACCGTGAACAAGCCCTTGTGGGGCCAGGATGCACGTGGTAAGACATTCGGGTCAGCCTGCAGGAACCTGGGGCAGGACCCTTCAGTAGACACAGCCGATTGGGTGCTTAGAAGGAGTGGCCATCATCGCCCCAGATAGGGATGGCAAAATGCCAAGGATGCTGGATTGCCCTTGAAATACAAAGACTTGGTGAATGTAGTGATATTATATCCTTCCACGTCAACTGCCCAAGGAGTCTGGGACCATCCACCAGGGTTCCCAACAAGTGAGGCTTTGGCAAACTTATGACACTGGCCCCCTCCCTCTCTGAGTGAGGGTGCTAACCAGGCCCTGGTTTGTGTGGACACGGCATCTGGCCTAACCCAAGCTTAGGTGCCATCTTTAGGGGTTAAAGAGGCCGAATATCGTGGATGAACTCCCTCACTGAACAGACGGTGGTTGGGGTCACGTTGACAAGTCACGAGGATGCATAAGCCGGAGCAAAAGAACAAGACGTTGAACGGAGGAACCATCTGCCCTGTAACCCACAAGCAGCAAGGTTGGCAGAAAGGAGAAATGGAATAGTAAAGCCACAGAGGATCTGTTTCCATGCTGGTCGAGCCGCCTTGCTGACCACTCAGGACGCACTGAGGAAGAGGGGAGTGTGTGAGATTGTAAAGGGCAAATCAGGAGGGATGGAGTGTTGGGGGAGGTCACAGACATGACCCCAGTTGACCTGTGAGCTGGACCCAGGCCATCGGAGGCCTCCACCCCACCCTCATTCTTAAAAGGTGCAGGCTGCTCGCCTTCCCCTGAGGGGACGATGTGCTGTTGAGATCATCTGGATGGTCCACGTGACAGAGCCCCCGTTAAGGCCTCTACGGAAATGTTTAAGATTTTGTTTTTAAGTTTTATTTATTTATTTTGAGAAAGAAAGAGAGAGTGTACGCAGGGAAAGAGCAGGAAGAGAGGGAGAGAGAGAATCCCAAACAGGCTCTGCACTGACAGCACAGAGCCCGACACGGGGCTCAAACTCAGGAGGCCATGAGATCATGACCTGAGCCTAAGCCTGACACTTAACTGACTGAGCCACCCAGATGCCCCCAGAACTTTATGATTTTGCAGGCAGGTGCAGAGACTTTGTCTTGCGGCCTCTCAAGTCTGTAAGTTCCCTTGCCAATATGGAGTGGCTGTCTCTTTAGTCTCTCCCTGCCCTCCACGCGTAGGGGCCCGTTTCAGATCTCACCTCCCAAGCTCTCGAGGAAGTCATGACCCAACATTGTGACTTTGCTCTATTTGAAATTTCCACTTCTGTGCTGAAGTCCCAGAGCCTGGAGCCTGCTTTGGATTCTGTGTCTCCTTCTTTCTCTGCCCCTCCCCTACTGTATCTCTGTCTCTGTCTCTGTCTCTCTCAGAAATAAAAAATAAAGATTAAAAAATTTTACTATTTCCATTTTCTACGTGAAATTGATATAACATTGTGTGTCAACTATACTCAAATTAAAACAAACAGAAAACATTTTTACATACATAAATAAAGAAAATAAAATTTCTACTTCCTCCCATGCCAATGATGTCTGGTGCACAGGATTGAGTACGGAGTAAATACAAAGTTTTATTTTCAAATCTAAATAGATTTCACCGAGAAATAGCACATTTGCCAAGACATCCTTATGCATGTATTGGTAAAGTGAGTTCTAAAGTTTTCATTATACTTTAGGACCATTCAGATGGCCGGTTCACTTACCCGAATGCTTCGCTTCCATTATCGCTATGTGTTTGCTTCTGTTTCAGTAATATGTGGATTCAAAATAGTCTCAAGAACTATGATTTCCCCAGAAACTACATGAACTTTCAGAGCCTATGAACCAAAGATCTAAAGAGATTCATTTCCCGAATCCATGCAAGGAGGCTACTGCACTTGTGTAAAGGGACATTTACCGAATATATATGGGGGGTTTGGTTTGTTGTGGAGAAAACATACGGTGCCCTATGTAAAACAAAAGCTTTGATGTGATAAAAACAATTACATCTCCCTTTTTAGAACATCAGGGAGGTAACTGACATCTAGCTTTCTTCTCACTGAAACGTCATCATGTACTATTCCATCGACCTTCATTCAAAAGCCTACCTTCAGGAAATGGATGTTTGGGGAAATAACATGGCTTACCTAACATTCGTAAGCCCACCTATACCTATGCAGTACCTTCACTAAAAAATCTCCAAGATCCATCCTGTGAAGATGTTAGAGTTAATTTGCACAGTAGGGGGAATTCAAAAAATAGAGGAACATATTAAATTCCTCCATGAGGACAGTTGACTAGGACCACTCTGTTCAAGTCCACACCACAAATGTATAAATGTATAGGATATATGTATAAATGCATAGAAGGTTATGCTTCCTGTTTAAAAAAAAAACAATTAGCACAAAAATCAGTGGGGAAACTAGATACCTTCTTATTTTTAAGAACATATTTTGTTGTGAAGTTTGGAAGTGGACTGAGTATTAGACATTAGTAAGGAATGACTTTTGTCAGCTATGATAATGGCATTGTAGGCGTATCAGAAAATGTCCTTGTTTGTCTAGATGTATATTGAATTATTTAAACTGAAATATCATAAGGCATGCACTTTACCTTAAAAAGGTTTTAGCTTGGGGACGCCTGAGTGGCTCAATCGGTTGAGCATCCGACTTCGGCTCAGGTCATGATCTCGTGGTCTGTGAGTTCGAGCCCCACATCGGGCTCTGTGCTGACAGCTCGGAGCTTGGAGCCTGCTTCGGATTCTGTGTCTCCCTCTCTCTCTCTCTCTGCCTCTCCCCCGCTCATGCTCTGTCTCTATCTCTCAAAAATAAATAAAAATTAAAAAAAGAAAGCTTTAGCTTGGAGCAACTGGGTGGGTCAGTCAGCTAAGCATCTGACTCTTGATTTCAGCTCAGGTCTTGATCTCATGGTTCGTGAGATTGAGCCCTGCTTCGAGCTCTGCACTGACAGTGTGGAGCCTGCTTGGGATTCTCTCTCTCTCTCCCTCTCTATCTGCCCCTCCCCAGCTCGCTCGTGTGCTCTCAAAAATAAATAAGCCTTGAAAAAAATTTTTTAATAAAAAGATGTTTTAGCAAGAACAAAAAACACAAAAGGAAGGATGAAGGACATATGCCAAAATTTTAACAACTATAAATCTAGATTATGAGTTCTCAGGGTTCATTATACCATTGGCTTAAAAAAAAAAAAAAGCCATGTTTGAAAATGTTTACAATAGGTATTAAAAAAAACTACTCATGAGTACTAAAGTAAGAATAAGTATTTAGGATTCTAGGAAGTACATAGTGAAATATATATAAAGTGTACTGCAAACCATCAATAGTGAGAGTTACCTCCTCCATTTTTCCTGATAAAACATTAGCTTAAGAATATATAGCTTATCATTAATTCTAAAGGGCAGGTTAAATTGTTTCAATATGGGGACCTTGGGAAGACATAGCTAAGGCAAAGAAGATAACAGAATTACATATGGCATGCCACATTTCACTAGCATTTACTTTTACTAAGGATTTGGAGACCTAATATATCAAAGTTTACGTGTGGTTCTGACTTCTAGAATGTTATCTCTTCTGGAGGCTGAAGATTTCAGTTTTCAAGTATGATGGAGTACCATTCAAAAATTGCATCACTAAGCTAGAAAACGCACCATCTAAGCCACGGAACTTTCAGTGGAAGGTCATAAGAACCCTAGAAACTCAACAACCCATGAATCCATCATAAATGTTTTAAAGAAATGTGTTCTTTAAAAAAAAGACTGTTTTATTTTGGTATCATATTATTTTTTTATCAATAAAACTCAATATAGAAAGCTGATAACTCCCATCCTTTTTAATTATTATTATTTTTTCAATATTCCTATAAATGTAGTTGGAGTATATTCAAATTTCATGGAACGTCTATTACCAGCAATTGTAGGGTTTTTTGTTCTCTTTCTCTAATGCTTGGTTCTCTGTAAGAACCAAGACTGAACTACTCAAGTCAGATGGAAAATCGTTTCTTATGCAGCTGTTTTTCCATGATAGCCTTCTTCAAACCCTCAGAGAAGACGCCGTATCTCAAGGGGAAATATCTTCCGGCCACATCTTGCCACACCACCCACAAGAGCGGAAAGAGAGCTATCAAGAGAAGTAAGTACACTGACCTCCTTTACTCTGCATGATATGGGCGACATTTTGTCTTGCAGAGCCTTGGTTAACTTGAAAACTTCCATGCCAGGGTTTATACCTAAAGATAGAACATGGGTTCTGAAGGGAGAGAATCTATAATCAATACTAAATAGTCACAGGAAGAAAATGTTTTATAAATGAAGTTAATCTTGGAAGAAAGAGCCATCATTTAAGTTCTTGGAGTAATGTTTGGTTTGAGGAGGCATAAACTTGTCGGATAGTAACTTGTCATTTCCACACTCTTGCTCTTTCTTCCTTCTAAGGAATAACCCATTCTATTCGTGCAAATGTGTCCGCCTGAGGGCCCCTTCTGCTGCAGACAAGCCTTCTCTTTCCCCCTCTTTGTTCTTCACTCTGTTGCCTAAGCTGAAAACTTAGATGATAATGATAATAGAAATACGATCATCACGAGGGCTATCGTTTCAAGACTCTGTCATGCCCTAGACATCATAAAGACAGATATAAACATGTAATTAATTAACCCATAACACCTTGGGAAGTGGGTTTGAACATCTTCACTTTACATAAAATTAAACTGAACTTCAGTAAGATTAAGTAGCTTGGTCAAGATCACACAATTAGTAAGGCAGAAGCCCAGGGTTCAAACGCAGAGTTAACTGGCTCCAAAGCCCTTGCTGGACGCACCTTGTCTGCTTTCCCTGAAAGCATCACTGCACAGTTTATAATATCCAATGGAATAGTTGGAAATAAAAGGATGCTAATAGGAGAAAGGATATGTAGTCAGCAACGTAACAGAATCAATGGGTTTTTAGCCCAGGGTCACAGGGAAGGAATTTCTGGTGGGAGGTGCCAATGATCAGGTCACAGGTGGCTCAACATGGCGTTGCTGGGGAAGCCAGGAGGATCTTAGTCATAGCAGATTCTGGGACTGCAGAGAGATTTCAGAGTAAAATGAAGAAGACAGACAGCAAGAATATAGTGAGGACCCAGGACGGAGGCAGATCAAGGGAAGGGAGTCGACAGGAATCCGGAATGGACACTCAAGGAAGGAGCAAATTTTGTGGAGCATCCCATCCTTCTCGGGCTGGTATGCACCATGGTAGAAGGGGGTGTGGACGTGGCCACAAGATGGTGATGGCTCTCGCCCAAGTGGCCCAGGTCAGAGATGGGAAGGAGGAAAAAATGCACTGGGAATGAGTCCTCTGAGCCGATGCCACTGAAAAGCGAGAGTCATTGAGAAGCCACCTTGTGGGTGAAGGTGACCGTCACTGGGTGAACTGCAGGGGACATGCTGGCAGGGACTGTTGGAGCATGATGGAGAAGCCTCCAGAACAAAGAGAAACACAAGGTGGGCTTCCTTGTGCGGTGTCCCTCCAGCGCCCTCTCTGGGCAAAGCCTCACATTGCTCCAGAAGTGCTCACAGGGTCCCGCTCCCGAGCTCCGCGCGGGGACGAGAGGGAAGCCTAGAGCCAAGGGCAGAGAGTAGACCCCAGGTGCATGGTACCCAGATCCTAAGGGCTCCTCCTTCAATAAAGCAGTCCTGCTTCACGCCATTTAGGACTAAACACTTTATCCTCTTTTCCTCCACCTGTGTTTCCAAATTTATCTTCCTTGCTGATTTATCTGTCACTTCACTACGTGACGAGGCCTTTGAGAGCAGAACCCACGTTGTTTTAAGTTTTGCAAATACGAAAAACAACCACGGTGTGCTGTATGTAGCAAGCACTTAAATATTTGTGAGTGCGGAGAACAGTGGAGAGCTGATGGTTTCATGCATGCTCTTTAGTCCATTTGTAATGCTTTTCTCCTCACCATGTAAATGGCAAAGGAGTGCCTGGGTGACTCTGTCAGTTAGGCATCCTGCTCTTGGTTTCGGATTAGGTCATGATCTCGCGGTTTGTGACAGCACAGAGCCTGCTTGGGATTCTCTCTCTCCCTCTCTGCCCCTTCTCTGCTTGCACACTCTCTCTCTCTGAAAATACATAAATAAACTTAAAAAAACTGCAGAAAATATACACTAAAGCAAATGTGATTTAAAAAAATTTTTTTTAACGTTTATTCACTTTTGAGAGACAGAGAGAGACAGAGCATGAGCAGGGAAGGGGCACAGAATCTGAGCAGGCTCCAGGCTCCGAGCTGTCAGCACAGAGCCCAATGCGGGGCTTGAGCCCACAAACCACGAGATCACGACCTGAGCTGAAGTCGGACGCTCAACCGACTGAGCCACCCAGGCGCCCCCCCCCAAACAAATGTGATTTTTTAAAGAGAATATTCCTGGGAAGATTTTTTTTAAATGTTTCAATTTCAGGGCACCTGAGTGGCTCAGGCAGTTAAGCGTCTGGCTCCCGCTCGGGTCATGATCTCGCGGTTGGCGGGTTCGAGCCCCATGTGCTCTGTGCTGACAGCTCGGAGCCTGGAGCCTGCTTCGGATTCTGTGTTTCCCTCTCTCTCTGCCCTTCCCCTCCTCCTACTCTGTCTCTCTCTCTCTCAAAAATAAACACACATTAAAAAAATTAAAGTTTCAATTTCAAGGCCAAACGTAATAAAAAGTTGTCACTCTTATTATTGTCCAGAAATTTAATAAACCAGAATCTAAAGGGATGGTTAGTGCCAACATAACAGCCTAAGACAAAGTCACTGAAGAGCTGGGTCGGACATGACAGTAAAGGTAAAATCTTAGTGTTATCTGTGCTCAGCAACCCCTTCCTCGCCCACCAGAGACCCGCCGAGCTGAGCACTGCCTTAATCTTCTAGCTTCAGTGCCCTCCCCCTGCCCACCATGCCCTCTTGCTCTCTCCAGGTGTGACAGGCGCTGCAGCCCCCTGTCCTGGTGTTCCTCAGAGGGGCTGCTGCCCTCCCGGGAAATCCTGATGAATCCATCCATCATTCCCTAAATCTCTCTTACTTCTTTCACTGAATCAAGGTCCTCATATCTGCCTTCCCTTCTCAGCCCGAGTTCTTTGGAGGGCAAGGTACCTGGGTTGGGTATCACACAGCCAGAGCAGGACGTGCCAAGTTCATTGTCAGGGCCACGGAATAGCAATTAATGATAAAAACTGGCTTATCGATACTACAGAGCGTGAGGGGCGTCCCCTCTGCAATGATTACTCACAGCGCTCTTGGCGAATGTCCCTGGGAGCCCTGGCGTGGGATGGGGTGACCATTGAGTGTGGATGGAGGACACCGTGGTTTAAGAATAACCTGATTGCATCTGAGGCTCAACCTCTTCATTTCAAATGGAGAGTCGTGTTAATTTCTCAGCCGGCTCCATCAAGTGTGTGTGAATATTAATTACCCGAGGAGTCATGTTCTGCAAATCCTGGGTTTTTAAAAAATTTCGTGGACAACCAAGATCCTGTTGGCTCTCGAGCACCCATTTGACTAATAGTGGAAACTTCATTTAGTCTAATCTGGTATACTTTGTCTGATTCTGTAATTCTTTCCTCCGATTCAAGGATCATTATCTCAATCACTGTCCAATTCAAATTTCCGTTCCCCTGATTTCTTCCCCCCCTCAAGCATTTCCTGTTTGCCTCCTCCTGGCACTGCTTCTCCATCACAGGGTCTCGTCTTCCAGGAGGAAAGGTGGCTGTCCACAAAGTCGGCTCCGGGGCAAGTGGCATTTTTGGTCTTTCCAGGGCTTCTCAGCTTAGCAGGTGATTGGGGCTTGACACGGACAGGGACCGGGACCAGGCCGCATCCCTGCACTCACCCTGAGTCAGTCTGACATCTGTGGTCTCTGCTGCCCCCAGGATGGTCTCCAGGCAGCGTTCGGCTGTTACTCTCGGGGGGCTTTTATAAGCTTCCCACCTTCAGACGGAGTTCACAAAGTCCATTCCTCGTCCTCAGAAAACACTTTCCAACCGCAGGCTTCCGCAGGAAGGATTGGGAGCTGAAGAAAGATCCACTCTCCAAATCTACCCAAAATTCTGCCACGAACCAAACAGGCACCACCATCCCCTCTCCACCCCCTCCCCACCTGCCTTCTTTCCAAACTGGTTTGTGCTTTATGTCTCGTCCTCCAGCTAAGTGCAATGAAACAGGATGGCCCGGGTTTTTGAGGTTTCCCAGTCATTTTCTGATTCGGAAGGTGGTTGGTGCAGGGTCCCAGTAGACCAAGCGAGACTCACGTGGCAGGAGAGAAAGGACAACAGAACCCTTCACGGCCATGCCCATCACTTAGTTACCACTGCAAATAATCAAACACAGTTTGGAAAAGGCAACAGTATACACACATAACAGTTGGAAGTTGTCCACTTAGAATGCTTATGATCAAGGATACACCCTACCAACTGTATCTTCATTACAAAAGAGTGGTTTGGAATTTCCTTGGAATTAGGATCACAGAAACCTTTACATCGTTGTTTTCGTGGAAGTTAACCCTTGAACCACGTGGGGGTTGGGACACTGACCTCCCGCACAGTCAAAAATCCATGTACAACGTTCAACTCCCCAAAAACTTAACTACTGACAGCCTACTGCTGACCAGAAGCCTTACTGATAACATAAACAGTCGATTAACACGTATTTCATATGTAATATGTATTAAATCTGCTGTATTCTTATAATAAGGTAAGCTGGAGGGGCACCTGTGTGGTTCTCTCGGCTAAGTGTCCGACTCTTGATTTCGGCTCAGGTTGTGATCTTGCAGTTTGTGAGATCGAGCCCCGCATCAGGGTCTGGGCTGACGGTGCGGAGCCTGCTTGGGATTCTCTCCCCACCCCCCCTTCCCTTCCCCTGCTCTCTCTCTCTCTCTCTCTATCAAAATAAATCAATAAACAATTAAAGCACAATAAGGTAAGCTGGAGTAAAGAAAATGCTATTAAGAAAATCGTAAGGAAGAGAAAATACATTTAAGTCAAGTGCTGTCTGGAATGTATCGAAAAATACGTGTGGATAGGTGGACCCAGACAGTTCAAACCCATGTTGTTCAAGAGTTGACCATATGCACTTGTGATGAGGAGTTTATGTATTTTCCTAACCCGGGGATGCAGCTGAGAAGAAGATGCTGAATGTTCCAGAGCGGCCCTGAAGGTCTCAGTTCTAGTTCCAAAAACTAAAACGGAAAAGATAAAACAGCTCCATCCAAGGCAGATACCTTGAAATAAGGGAAGAAAGTCCCAATGGCAAGCTTACTTCTTCCACATAGAGTGATATAAGGCATAATAATGACAGAAGAAAATATCTTTTCTATTCTGTTTAGTGAATGGGCGATTGAACAAGTTTTGTGTGTATGAATCACGCTAGAGATACCATAGCATTTTTTCTAAAAGTTTTATTTTTATTTGAGCAATCTCTACACCCAACATGGGGCTTGAGCTCATGACCCCGAGACCAAGGTTCGCATACCCCTCCGACTGAGCCAGCCAGGCACCACCCCTTCTAGCATTTTTGATTGAGCAAACCATCTTAAGGTTAATAAAAATTCTTAAGATTCTGCCAAGCAGATTAGACTCTCCCTTACTTCAATTACTCCAGGTCTCCAGGGTTTTCCTGCTGTGGGTGAGGGACCTTTCCCACGACAGTAAAAATTTACAAACTCATGAACCATTGGAATGTAACTGAGGTTAGTCATAAGCTGCCTTCAAAATGGCATCAGATCAGTGCTAACCTAAATATGGCTAAGCTGCCTTACCAGTAAGGTAGTAGATATTTTATGGAGTGAATAAATGTCTTGCACTTTCTAATGCCATGCATGTCATTTTTTTTATAGAAAACAATATGCATATTTTGATTATACTCTGTCGGATTTAGGTGCTAATTAATACTGTTACGGGCTGCAGAAGTCCATCCAAGCCTGAATACATTAGTCATTCATTTCAGCAAGAAAGAGGGGGTAAGGAGTGCATAAAAAAAGTAGTCTCGGAGACAATTCAGAAGACAGCTATTCACAGGGAACAGTTAATGCACTGGAAACTTCCATTTCATAATAAACTCCTCACCAATGAGAAACCGAAGTCAATTTGGCAAAACGAATTATCAGTTGAGCATGGGCTTTAATGAAAAAATGACACGAAATCCATCACTATCAACAAGAAACTTATTCCAGAGCGCTTTGAGAGAGGGAAGCAACCTTGGAGAATGTGCCGATACGTGTATGACTCAGATGCCTGTCAAATGCATTCACTCGCTTTTAGTTTATCGGACTGACAAGTCATACGAAAATGGTTTTCACTTTAGGAAACAGTATTAATTGCTATAAAATCTCACTTTGAGAAATTCAACGCACAAAGCAGAGGTTTCTTGCACGTATGACTTATATAAAGCTAAATGTTCTCCATATTTCTTATTATTTTTTAGTGTTTTCAATATTTTGGCACATAGACAATAAAATTAAATAAAACCGTTTTTTAATAATCATTCCATTGTAAAACTCAAAAGTTTTCATTCACGTGTATATTTTCACGGTTTTAATTATAGCTTATGCATACATTTGCATTTAAATTAATAACCTAGCAAAGATTTTAAATATGTTGCATGCAGAAAGTTATTGTTCTACTCCTTTTAATAATTTAATTATATTCCTTTCAATTAGGTTTCCTTTTTAAGAAATTTTTTCTTAATCTCTATTTATTTTTGAGAGAGAGAGAGAGAGAGAGAGAGAACCAGCGGGGGAGGAACAGAGAGAGAGGGAGACACAAAATCCGAAGCAGGCTCCAGGCTCTGAGAGCTGTCAGCACAGAACCTGACACGGGGCTCAAACCCATGAATGGTGAGAACATGACCTGAGCCGAAGTTGGACGCTTAACCGACTGAGCCACCCAGATGCCCCTAATTTGGTTTCCTTTTTAAACTTAATATTCACTCTGGGCCATGAGCTATGCTAAATGCCAAATCTAACGTAATAGGTAATCATCCCACGTTTCTTATTTTAGCTTGTTTTCTATGTGTGTTTTACTATTATAAATACCAACTTGATTAACATATTCATACCTCAACACATTTTTCTTTGTCTCTTTTTGATCATTTTTCTTAGAACGAGTTCTTGAAAATGATAATGCAGTGAAGAAGAAGTCCTGAGTACATTCTGATGCATCATTTCATCTTTATACCAATTTAGCCAGAGGTACACTAATGTTCTCAAATCTAACCAGGGATGGAAATAATAATGATAATAACTATTATTATTATTTTAATGTTTATTTATTTTTGAGAGAGACAGGGCGTGCAAGCAAGGGAGGAGAGAGAGACAGACAGAAAGAGAGAGAGAGAGTGCGCAAGAGAGAATCCCGAGCAGGCTCCGCACTGATATGGGGCTTGACCTCACCAACCTTGAGATCATGACCTGAGCCAAAATCAAGAGTTGACTCTCGACTGACTGAGCCAGGAACCCTAGAAATTATTAAACTTAGAACATCCTTTAGAGAAAGTTGTACACCCAAGGTTCAGTGTTCCAATAAGATAAACCATTGAACTCTATAAACCTCTTTCTAACAACTCATCACAGAAAGATAAAGTGGTGTCATGGCCACTGGGGAGAAGCCATTCGATGCTGTACATTTCTGATCCACACTTAGAAAAAGTATAAGTGCTTATTGATAGAAAAATGGGAAATTTTCCTTTAGCAGTTCATCAAATTCCTTACAGTAACTACTGGAAAGCAGAGGTAAGTAGCAGCAAAGGGTGAAGCAGGGTAAGAGACAAGGGAAGCTGACAGAAAGAAACACAATAGTAAAGACAAAATGGGAACCGAATCATCTAAGGAAGCAGTTGAGACGAAGGAATGCAGAGATGCAGTGGTAGATGGCACACCAGGAAAGAGAGGAAAACGTCACCATTCCCTTCACCCCCTTCCCAGGGTCCCTGCAGTTGTGACCTGTATTTAGATCCCACAAGTCCTGATTGAGGACATGGGAGTGTAGCAGGTGGCGTCACTGACCCTGGGTCATGTCCTTCAAGTATACTCATGCACAAGGATATCGGATCCCATGGTTAGAGACACAGAAAGGCAGAGTAGAGCCCTGTTGCAGGGGAGTACGAGCTTCAGGGGGACCCGATGGCGACATGGCATTTGGGTTGGGTATTATAGGGAAGCTAGGGATAACGATTTTGTTGGTGGCCCCAAGTTCTTAAGTGAATCAAAATCCTCATCCATTCAGTTCTTTACTGGCAGGACAGGAGTGTCACTAGCACATGAGAAGCTTTCGGATGAGGCTTTCAACTATATTTAATTCCTTCCTTTGCTTCTGGCATCAAGGATATTGGGGAAGTTTAGGTAAAAGTTTGATAAGATCTGTCTGAACTTTGACAGGCTCATCGACAATCCTGTTGCCAGTGTAAGTGGAAATTTTAGCCCAGGGTTGGGTGCAGTGTCGAGATCTTTATTTGGGGTAAGCATTCAATGCAGTGGAGGAGACAAAGGTGTGTCCAGGGCAGACACTACTTGACGATGAATGAGGAGTCTTTTGGGAGCTCAGGAACTAGTCCCTGTGGGGTATATTTAATATTGCAATTCCAGGGTGCCTGGGTGGCTCAGTTGGTTAAGTGTTCAACTCTTGGTTTCGGCTCAGGTCACGATCTCACAGCTTCATGGGTTCGAGCCCCACATCAGGCTCTTGCTGACAGTGTGGGGCCTGCTTGGGATTCTCTCTCTCTCTCTCTCTCTCTCTCTCTCTCTCTCTGCCCCTCCCCCACTCGTGCTATCTCAGTCTCTCTCCAAATAAATAAATGAAACTTTAAAAAAAGTAATCAATTCCGTGTGCAGAGTAAGTCTCTCCCTATTTAATTTTCAGAAGTGTATCACAGAGTAGATGTATAGTAGCTTGTTTGACAATCAAGGGCCCAAGAATTACAACTGAGGGCTGAGAAAGGGGGGGATCTTCTGTGGGTTATTTGAAAGGCCATACCCCCGTGCGGTGTGTTTACTCTGAGGAAGAGACTGAGCAATGGTGGGGGGCGGGTGGGAACGCCCAACTGGTTCAGTAGGAAGAACATGCAACTCTTGATCTTGCAGTCATGACTTCGAGTCCCAGGTTGGGCGAAGAGATTACTCTGAAATAAACAAACTAACTTAAAAGAAAAAAAAGGTGGCAAGGCTAATGCCAGGGGAAGGTGTACCACCCATATGCTCCAGGCATGGTTAAGGATGACCATCTATATTTATGGCGAATTCATCCTGAGTGCTTACGGGGATCACAGGATACTGGCCACTCTTTCCTTCCTGAAAGCCCCCTCATTAATCTGAACCAAGGGATTTTTCTTTGTCTTATTTTTTCTTTCCCAAGAGGGAGGTTTCTGCTTTTCAGTGTCCCCTCCATTCACATCTTCAAGCAGGTGGCTGGCGCCCGGGGCCACCTCGCTGTTTGATCTGCAGGACCACTCATTACTTCGGGTCCCGTCTCGTCTTTTGTTCTAAAGCCCCTTTTAGAAGGGTCCGCCAGGTGCCGTAGTTCAGCTAAAGGGACTGGTTCTCATTCCCATTTTTCTGCTTTCAAATTACATCTCCACTTACAGGTTTCACTCCTGTGACAGAACGAGAGGAGGCGTCTTCTGTTATCTTGGTCTTTCCGTTATCTCTCAAATGGTGTCTTGGCGGTATTTTCTGGTCTACCATGAAAATCTATGCTTTCATCCCTTTCTGTGGTTTGCATAACTGAATGACAACCCAATCTATTTTTCCGGGAGATGTTTTGGGTGTGGCCATTTGGAGATTTTGATCTATACTCTTCTAGACCTTTCTGGTTTTGATGTTGACCCTCTGGTTGACTGTAGGGAAGGGATCCTGCCAGTCTCCCTGTATGTCAGTTCGGTCAGTTCTTATGCAGAAGCCATGTGCACGGGTCTGACCCTGATCAACATGTGTACAAGTTGACATAAGTCAGGCGGCCCTGGGCTATATATCCTCAAAAGGATTCTAGATTCTTCTATGATTATTTGCTGATCTTTGTTTGGATTTGGGGACAGCTTTGCTTATAGCTCGGAAGTTCAGGGCTGGGCCCAAGGTTTAAATGCTACAGTTGTGGCCATGCGTCTGATGAGCATGGCTCACGAGAGGGATGGATCCTTGGGGGCAACTGGCATTTTGGAATTTGGGCTTCTAGGAGAGTTGCCAGGAAAAGGCAGAGGGTGTGGACAAGGAGAAGAGGAGAGACGGGGAGCAGAAGGTGAGAGAGCAGCATGAGAGGGAAATTGGAGCGCTGGATAGAGGGAGGCATTTACTTGGGAGATAACGCAAATCCGTTCTTGCTCACAGTTGTCAAATTGCTTATTAACTTCGGCCCCAGAATCTTCTAGTGAAGCAATTTTTAATTAAGAATTTCATTTAGAGTCCTCTGCATAACAATCAAGAAATGCTGCCCGTCAGACTTGTGAAATCTCATTCCTTTTATTTCCTAAGATACCTCTCAAATGAACAATGTTGCACAGATCAGACCGTTCCCGAGAGTCCCACGGAACGCAAAAGATCATCCTTGCTGAGCATGCGCCATTCAGAAAGGATCAGGAGTGTGTGGAGAGCACACATAAGAAGCGGGTTTTTCCCAGGTAGAGCAGGCTTGCAGGGCCCCCGGAGAGGGTGACTGTGGGTAGGAATGTAGCATGTGAGGACTTCCTGTCTCAGGCCTAGATGTGATGGTGCCACACCCCCAAATGCAGACCCCACAATCTACATCGTGGCAGGTGGAAAGCCAGAGAGAATCCTGTCTCTGAATCGAAGTCAAGCTCTCAGGACACAAAATCAAGGCAGAAGGAGAAAGTCATCCAGTTTAATGGCAACCCACTGCCAAGTTTATCTAAGTGAATGGTGATCTCTTGATAGCTGCAAACCCACCAGCCTGTGGGGCCACCTCAAATAGGCTTGTGGGACCTCCATTCCACCGTATTCCACCCCGTGACTCTCCTTATGGTGAACCACACGTTTAGACAGCATGACACATGACAGCAACACAGAAGAGCAAAAGGGAATGATAAGAAGTAAGCTGATCCCACCGGGGGTACCAAACAAAGAGGAACTAATAACAAAACCCAGTACCAAACTAAGAGCAAGTCGCTGAGGAATTCAAAGCAGGGAGACGAGAGTTCACGCCCAAGTTCACTTGACAAGAGGTGAGCAGCAGAGCGCGGAGGGCCGCTGTGGGCACCATACTTGGTGGAAGACCAGGGCCCGTGATGATGGGTGGTGCGGTGCAGACCACACCCCAGTGGGGCCTCCATGATTAACTGGGGAGAGAATGGGAGAGCAACCCGATGCAAATAAGTGAAGTCCATTAATCCAGAGCCCGTTATAGCAAGAGGATGAGCCCACCTGAGTCCGTGCTCCTGGAGATGCTGAGGGTGGTTACTAGAAGTGGGAGGTCCCATGTGAATGGTTAAGGGAACGTATTTGGCTCCCCTGGTGGGTCCTCAATTGGAAGTAGAACCAAAAATTAAGGAAGCTGTCCGTTATCGATCATGTCCTGGCCATTCGGGGCCAACTGTTCTAGAAGGTATTGTTTAGCATCCTGGGCTGTCACTAGAGATAGACATCTGGCATTCGTGATCCAGCAAGATGGCTTCCTGGGTTGTTTACTGTAAATAAGGAGGGTGGGGTTCCCTGGCAGGCTGCCTCAGGTGATGGCTCAGAATTCTCTGGTTATATAGGGTCTGGCCATTGTCTGCTTGTATATTCAATCTCTCATGCGTGGAGTGAGCGAGTTTCAGCAGCCACCTTGTCTTTCATCCTGACAAAGCTTATCTTTCCTTGAAAATTCAAAATAACTCCTTACCAAATTCCTTGTCATTCAGCGCAAACCTCAAAAATTGGAAAATCTAAATTAATAGTCCTGACATGTGGTGAGGCGGCCATGCCTCACTTTGCTGCAAGTTTTGCCCAGAGAAGGTGAGAGCTGGTGGGAGTTACAGAGACAGGCTTGTGTGTAAACGTCTTTTAATTCATTAGCTGGGAATGAACAAACAGAGGAATCCATCCTGTAAATGGAAGGTCAAAATCACCTCTCTTTAACTTCTATGGAGAAAAAAAGGGAGAGCTCCCCTCCCCTTTTTTTGTCTTTCTTTATGAACCTCAGGTGCAGATTCAAGTCTTGGGACTTCATGCTTTGCTGTAGTTCATCATGGCTGGTCTACACAGGCCCCAATTCTAGCCTTTGAGTTTCTTGTGGTGAGTGTCAGGGCTTTGCTCTGATTGGCCAGTGCCTTCTCCAAGACATTCATTAAATATTTTTAATATCATTCTAGGGTGCCTGGGAGGCTCACTCAGTTAAACATCTGACTCTTGGTTTTGTTTGGCTCAGGTCATGATGTCACAGTTCGTGGGTTCGACATGCATGTCAGGCTCTGAGCTGACTGTGCGGAGCCTGCCTGGAATTCTCTCTCTCTCTCTCTCTCTCTGTGTCTCTCTACCTTTCCCCCACTCTCCCTCTCTCTCAAAATAAATAAACTTAAAAAAGTATTTTGAAAATCAAAATCTCTCTGTACAAATGTCACGTTTAAGCTTTCTCATTAAAAAAAAAAGCCTATGGTTTGGTATACAGGCATTCGTATTTTATGTGGGTGGCATTATGAATACAAACAGTTCTATTCTTTTTCCACTTAGCACGTGTTTTTAGGACCCGTCCATCCTACTAGGTGAACGCATAACTCGCTTCCTCTAGCTGCCCAGTAGCAGACGCTGTCTGTTCCCTTTTGCCAGATGTGCTCGATGGGGCCAAAGCATTCATCCGGGGACTTTAAGGGATGGTGGCCGCTGAGTTCTCACACTTGTCCCTTTCTCCAAATCATGTCACTGTGGGAATATGGAATTATCACAGCCCGGGGCAGCCGCTGACAGACCCAGGTACAAGTGTGGCCAGCCAAGTCTCTTGTCTCTGGTTAAGACAGACTGAACTGTAGCGTGATTTATGCCACAGAGCTCCCCACCGGGCGAGGCCAAGGTCACGCCTCTCTGGAAAGCCTCTTCCCCTGCCATCCCCCTGCTCGCCTCACTTTTCTACAGGTCTCTCCTGAGAGCACCCAGCCAATAAATCACAATATAGGAATCAACATCTCAAGATCTGCTTCGAGCAAGTTCCATCCAACACAGGGAGCACTTCCAACTATGTATCTACTATGCTTCACCCATTCATCCACACTGTCTTGCTGATGCCACAAACATCTCGCTAACTAATACACTTGTTGACCCGTGTGAAATTTTCTTTTCTCCACACATTCTCAGGAGTGGAAGTCCGAGGCGGTGGGGTAAGCCACACCGTATGCGATAAAGTACTTTCAGCTTACAATACTTAAGAGCTCTGTAACTCTGTGGCCACTCTGGGAAGGTTAAAATCCCTTCAATTATTGCGGACATTCTGTTTATATACGGGCTCATTTTCTGCCGTGAAGATCAATTAAAAAAAAAAAAAAAAAAAAGAATGGATTGTCCCTATATATCCAATCAGCAAATCGATTGGTTCTTATTTAAATCAAACTGCAGATATGTGGTGTGTGGGTTTCAGAAATAGATGTTTTCCTTTTTTTTTTTTCTTTTTTCAAGTAGATGTCATGTCCAGCGTGGAGCCCAATGTGGGGCTTGAACTCAAGACTCTGAGATCAAGACATGAGACGTGATCAAGGATCTGATGTTTAATGGACGGAGCCACGCAGGTGCCCCAGGATGTTTTCCTTGGTAGGGCACCACCCCCAGGTGAATTCCTTAACCTTTTATCTTCCTGTCCACATCTTGATCCTTAACACCTCTCCCCCTTCCCCACACACACAAATGATCAGGGAAATATACCCATGACATTCAGATTTTCCCTTCATTCAAATGACAACTTTTTGAAGATTTCAATCCAACCAACCCCCGTTATTGAGTACACACTGTGCGCCAGGCACTGGAGTGGGCTGTGGGGACACAACATTTTGTGTCCAATAGCAAAATGATAAGTTTAAGGATGACCATATCTGTAATCACATCAAATGGTAAGTCATTTAAATATGTCAATTGAAAGACAGAGATTGTCATGCGAAGACAGTGGCAATCAAGACCCAACTTTACACCACTTACAAGAAACTTACATTAAATTTAAAAACTTACATAAAAATGGTCCAAGTAAAAAAAAAAAAAATTGGAAAAGAAACGTCATCCTGTCCTCAGTAAAAATTATACTAAGGTGGCTAGTTCAATTACAGACAAAGGAGATTTCAAGTCATAAGTATTACCAGGAATAAAGAAGGCCATGTAATGACAAACGAACCAAATAATCAAGAGGACATAAAAATTCTAAATGTTTAAGCACCTCCTGACAATGTTTCACAGACCTGAAAAAAAAAAAAACTGATAGAAATTCGAGAATAGGGAAACTCACAATTATACTGAGAGATTTATTGAAATCTCTTTCAATAAACAATAGGAAAAGTAGATCCAAGATGCAAAAAAAATAAGAAAGATGTGACCCACACCATCAACTACTGAGACCTAACTGACATTTCTGAATCTCAACATTGAAGGCTACACATGATTTCCAAATCACACATCCCATCGATCAAGATATCGCATACTCAGAACAACCACAAAAACAGTAATTGTGAATTTTAAAGGATCCAGTGGAATTAATAGTAGAAACCAATAATAGAAGGTATTAGGACAATCACCAAGTGTTTGTATGTAAATAAAACTCCCAAACAACACATGAGTCCAAAAGAAATCAAAAGAGAAATAAGAAAGTTTTTTGAACTAAAGGTATGAAAACACGTTAGTGTCTGTGAGATGCCTCTAAACAGTGTTTAGAGTTTCCCTCTACAGTATTTTTGCTGTTCTTATTTTCATACTAGAAAAGAAGACATCTCAAGTCACTGGCCTCAAAATTCACTTGTAAAGACAAAAAAAAAAAAAAAAAGAAGAGCAAATGAAACAGAAAATAAATTGAAGAAGGAAACTAAAAAAGATCAGAGAGGAAATCAACAAAATAGAAAATCATACCACAACAGGCAAAATGAAACTGGAAGCTAAAATCTTAAACTACTGGGTCGCCTGGGTGGCTCAGTCAGTTAAGTGTCTGACTCTTGGTTTCGGCTCAGGTCATGACTTCAAGGTTCGTGAGTTCGAGCCCCACGTCGGACTCTGTGCTGACAGCTCAGAGCCTGGAGCCTGCTTGGGATTCTGTGTCTCCTTCTCTCTCTTCCCCTTCCCCACTCACGCCTCTCTCTCTCTCTCTCTCTCTCTCTCTCTCTCTCTCTCTCCCTCTCTCCCTCCCTCTCCAAAAAGTACATAAACATTAAAAAAAAATTAAAAAGGGGCGGGGGCACCTGAGTTGCTCAGTCGGTTAAGGGCTGACTTCAGTTCAGGTCATGATCTCACAGTTTGTGGGTTCCAGCTCCGCATCAGGCTCTGTGCTGTCAGCTCGGAGCCTAGGGCCTGCTTCAGATTCTGTGTCTCTCTCTCTCTCTCTCTCCCCCTCTCCCACTCATGCTCTGTCTGTCTCTGTCTCTCTCAAAAATAAATAAACATAATAAAAAATCATAAACCACTAGCCAGCCAGTTTGGGGCAGGGGTGGGGAATCTCAAATTACCAATATCCAGAAAGAAAGAGGTAATATGGTTGTAGATTCTACTGTTGCTAAATTGGTAATTAGTGTATGTTATTAACAACGTTATGTCAATAAATTGGATAAGTTGGGTAAACCGATTAACTTCCTTGGAAGATAGGCCCACTCAAGAGTAATAGATAATCTGGTAACTACATACCTCTTTAAAGAAATTGTATTTGTAAGTAAAACCTCTTTCCACAAAACAGCAACAACAAACTATAGGTTTAGAGACATTCACTGATGAATTATATACAAGTGTTAGGAAGAAATAATACCAATACTGCCAGAAACTCTCCCACAAAATTAAAAACTAGGGGATAACTTCCAACTCATTCTTTGAGGGCCAGCCTTACAGATACCAAAATAAGGCAAAGGTATCACAAGAAAAGAAAGCCATAGACCAAAATTCCTTGTAACTATAGAAGCAAAAACTACGAATACAATCTTTGCAAATAACATCTGAAAAATGTACAAAAGGATAATTTCATGAGCAAGCGGGCTTCATTACTTCATTATTTCTTATAACTGTAGAGGAATCTGTAGTTATTTGAAAGCAAACTTTAGTTTTAAAAAATTCTGTGTTATGCCATTCACAAAAATAAACACAAAATAGATTAAAGACCTAAATGTGAGACCTGAAACTGTAAAATTCTTAGAAGAAAATACAAGCAGTAATTTCTTTGACATCAATCATAGAAACATCTTTCCAGATATATCTCCTCTGGCAAGGGAAACAAAACCACAGTTAAATTATTTGGACTACACCAAAATAAAAGCTTTTACACAGTGAAGAAAACCATCAACAAAACCAAAAGGCAACCTACGGAATAGGAGAAGATATTTGCAAATCAAAAGGGTTATTATCCAAAACATAGAAAGAACTTATACAACTCAACACCAAAAAAAACCCCAAAAAAATCCAATTAAAAAATGGGCAGAGGACATGAACAGACATTTTTTTCCATGTACACATGTCCAACAGAGACAAGAAAAGATGCTCAACATCACTCATCATCAGGGAAATGGCAGAGTAAAACAACAATGAGATATCACCTTATACACATCAGAATGGCTAAAATCAAAAACACAAGAAATAACGTGTGGGTAAGGATGTGGAGAAAAAGGAACTGTCTTGCACTGTTGGTGGGGATGCAAACTGGTACAGTTGGGAGACTCCTTGAAAAATTGAAAACAGAGCTACCCCGTGATCCAGTAATTCCACTACTGGGTATTTATCCAAGGAAAGTGAAATCACTAATTCCAAAAGATATATGTACCCCTGTGTTTACTGCAGCATTATTGACAATAGCCAAGCTATGGAAGCAACCCAAGTGTCCATCCACAGTTGAATGGATGAAGATATAATTTATATTTACAATGGAACATTCCTCAGCCATACAAAGGGATAAGATCTTACTATTCCCAACAACATGGATGAGCCTGGACAGTATAATGCTAAGTGAAATACATCAGGCAGAAAAAGACAAATACTGTATTGTTTCACACATATGTAGAATTTAAGACACAACACAAATGGACAAATAAAGAACAAAAAAAGGGACAAACAAAAAACAGACTCTTAAGTGTGGCTAAGGCTAAAGATAAGCAAAGAGATCAATGGACCCACAGTGAAAATCCAGAAATAGTATGGACCTCTGATCTTTGATACATATACAATGCCAATTCAGTGGAAAATAAGTAATATTTTTCCACAACTGCTCCTGGAAATTTGGATATACATTTGAAAACACACACACACACACACACACACACACACACACACACAAACTTGAGTTTATACCTTGAACCACACACAAAAATGACCTCAAAATGTATCATAAACATAAACGTAAAACTTATGGCAATAAGACGTTTAGAAGAAAAAAACGGAACAAAGCCCTTGTGAGCCTTCCTTAAACAAGCATTTCTTCAGTTAAAAACCAGACACATGACCCATGAAAACATTGACAAATTAAATTTCTTCAAAATTAAGAACTTGTCGGGAAAATGAAAATAAAGGTCACAGGTGGGGAGAACAATCTTTGGAAAGATATATCTGATAAAGGTTGGTATCTATCTTACACAAAGAAATTTCAAAATTCAATCATATAAAGGAGAGGGAGAGAGGAATAGGTCAGTGGAAGTATTCTCTCGGATCGTAACCGTGGATACATGTCATTATACATTTGTCCAAACCCGTGGAATGTACAACACCAAGAGTGAAATCTAATGTAAACTGAGGCCTTTGGTAGATAAAGATGGTTATAGGTTCATTAACTGTAGCAAATGTCGCACTCTCCTGGGGGCTATTGATAACGCAGGAGGCTGTCCACGTTGGGGGTGGGAAACTGAATATTTGGGAAATCTCTGTACTTTCCTCTCATTTTTCTTCCCCCTGTAAACCTACAGCTGCTGTAAGAAAATCAGCTCTTTTAAAAACTCCATAATGGGGCACCTGGGTGGCTCAGTCAGTTAAGTGTCCGACTCTTGATTTCGGCGCAGGTCACGATCTCAGGGTTTGTGGGATTCTCTTTCTCCCTTTTTCTCTGCCCCTCCCCCGCTCACACTGCCTCTGTCTCTCTCAAAATAAATAAATGAACTTAAAAAACTTAAAAATAATAATAAAAACTCAATAATAAACAAATAAAAATAAATTACAAAAATAGGAAAATGTTTCAACAGATATCTCGCCAAAGAAAATATATGCATGGCAAATAACCACATGAAACGATGCTTAACCTCATTAGTCGTTAGGAAAATGCAAATGAAAACCACACTGAGATGCCATTATACATCTGTTAAAACAGACCACAGGCACCGACTACTGGAAAGAATATGAATGAATACGTGGTAAGCTAGCATCGGTGGGAGTACTCACAGATACTGCTAGTAGGGTCGTAAAATGGCGGAAACACTTTGGGAAACACCTTGGATTTCCTTCAAACTTGTTTGTACACATATCATGTGCTTCAACCATTATCTTACAGATAATTACCCCAGGGAAAGAGAATAAACATTGTTATATCCGTATCAACATTTGTACATGAAGGTTCGCAGCCGCTTTATCTATGCTAGTCCACTGCAGCCTAAAAACGAGCACACAAACAAACAACACAACAACAACAACAACAAAAACCACAACAAATACCAGTCAACAGGTGAATGGATAAACAAACTTTGTGGAGCTACAAAATGGAACACATGACTCGATTAATACCAAGTAATAAACTCTAAATACACACAGCAGGAGTCACGAGTCTTACAACAAATGTCAAAATAAGCCAAATTCTCCTCTCCAAAACAAACAAAAAAACTGTGTCACTCGATTCGTAGAAAACTCTAAAATGTGCAAATTATTTAACAG
Source organism: Herpailurus yagouaroundi (assembly GCF_014898765.1). NCBI lineage: Eukaryota > Metazoa > Chordata > Mammalia > Carnivora > Felidae > Herpailurus > Herpailurus yagouaroundi. The sequence goes on along the minus strand of NW_024412445.1, from coordinate 3,355,349 downwards.
TGAAATAACACATGTCATCTGTGGTTTGGGAAAGGAAAGGTCTAGAAGGAGGGGTCCCTAAGAGGTGTGAGCAGATTTTTGGGTTGGAGAATATATTCCACATCTTGTTTTTTAATGTTTATTTATTTTTGAGAGAGAGAGAGAGAGAGAGAGAGAGCAGGGGAGGGGCAGAGAGAGAGAGAGGGGGACAGAGGATCCCAAGCAGGTTCCTCACTGATAGCAGGAAGCCCGATATGGGTCTCAGATTCACAAACCATGAGATCATGACCCGAGTCAAAGCCGGATGCTGAACCAACTGAACAACCCAGGCACCCCTTCATGGATAATTTAGACCTTATCAAAATTTAAAATTCCTGTTCATGAAAATATACCATTGACAAAATGAAAAGGCAAGCCATGGGCTAGAAGAATATTCATAATACATATATCGGCCCAAGCCCTTACGTTTAGATAAGTAAACCGCTCAAATCAATAATCAAAGTAATGCAATAAAAATGGGCAAAAGACTTTGCTGGGGAAGGTCATCACGAAGACGTGACCACCCATGGGCCCATGAGCTGGCCCCGGGCACTTGGGGGCTCCTTGCCCCCTCCCCTGTCCTTGGAGTATGAAATCTCCTTCCCTTTCCTGCTCCCAGAGGCAGCTCCAAAAACAAGCCTTGACATGGTGACGTGATGTCAAGAACACCTACAGGGTATATGTGACTGGACTCAATTAAGGCCTCTTTATAAACTTTTAAGGTCTGGCCGGCAGGTGCAAGGATCCATTCCTCTTGGTGCCAAACTACGCCCTGAATGCTCCCAAGAGGGTCATGAGCCAACAGACTTGAATAGACACTTAACATAAGAAGAGATATAATGTGCCGACAAACATATGACAAGGTGATCGGCATCGTCATTACCGAAATGCAAGTTAAAGCCACACTGGGACTCTAGCTCATGTCCCTCAGAAGAGAGAAAAGGAAAATGACAACTGCATCTCCTACATGGCTAGAGGAATGTGCAACAGCCCAACCACGTTGGAGGTGTTTTGGTATGTTCCTATATAATTAAACACTCATCTACCCTACTTTCCAGCAATTCACCGTCAATGGGCCCTGAGTGTTGCCATGATAGCGCAGAGGACCGAGAGGACCGAGCTGTTAGCAAAGGAGGGAATAACCTGTTTATCATGGGAGGCAGTGGCTTCTGGCAACGTCAGCAAAAGTGTGGGGCTAGTAAGTAGCTTGGACAACACTCACACCTGTTACGCTGCTCTGCCATTAACTTCCATCTTACGACCTTGGCATTCACTTCTGTCCGAGGCTAACATTCCTCTTCATCAACTCTCAGCTCTGTCATCTCCTCTCCTGGGAAGCTTTCCTGGATTCCCTAGTCTAAGTTCTAGAACTTTCCATGGTGTCTCACCAGCTCCTTGTACCTGTGCATAACACTTTCAGAGAATGCATTACTTTTCTTTCCCAATAGTGCTTTGGGTAAGCATGGATTGTGCCCCTTGGGTACGTGTTATTAAATCTTTCCCAGACCCTGGCATATACAGAATTTTTGATAACTATTACTAGAATGAATAAAGACTTGACTGAGTCTATAAATCTAATATTTTGGAGGCTCCTGGATGGCTCAGTGAGTTGAGTGTCCAATTCTTGATTTTGGCTCAGGTCATGCTCTCCTTGTTGTGGGATGGAGCCCTCCATTGGGCTCTGCACTGAGTGTGGAGACTGCTTGGGATTCTTTCTCTCCTTCTCTCTCTGTCCCTGTCCATCCCTGGCTCGCTCTCTCTCTCTCTCAAAATAAATAAACATGTAAATCTAATATTTTGAATATTGAAAAAAGTTTTTACATATTAATATCCTAATTCCTTTTTAAAAATTTTTTTAATATTTTATTTTATTTTTGAGAGAGAGAGAGAGAGAGACAGCATGAACGGGGTGAAGCAGAGAGAGAGAGAGAGAAAGATACAGAATCCACAGAATCTGAAGCAGGTTCCAGGCTCTGAGCTGTCAACACAGAGCCCGACACGGGGCTCAGACTCAGGAACCACCAGATCAAGACCTGAGCTGAAGTTGGACACTCAACCAACTAAGCCACACAGACACCCCCATCCTAATTCTACTCATTACTAAGTTCTGCTTCTCTGTACCAAGTAAATATTATTAATTTTTCCTTACTGTGGAAGCAGGAATTATCAGTCATAATTCAGTATCAATCCTGGGCCATTAATTATATTTCAAATCTTGGATCACAATGATACAGACTGATTTAAAATGAATATGAATAGCATTTTGATAGAGAATTTCCAAACAAATTAGGACTCTGTTCTTAATCCCTTATAATTTAAGTAGTTAAATGCAGGTATTTACACAAGCTGAAATCATGACCTCCTTCTGGGGAAACAAGAATAGAGGCAAACATCACCAAGTGCTAGGAAGATCCTTCGTAAGTGCTAATAATTGGTGAATTCCTGTCTCTTTGTAGAACTCAGGACCAGCCACACAAATGCCTGAAATCCAGTATTGACAGGAACGTGTCACTTAATGGTTCATATTTGGTGAATTCCTTTAGCTGCCTCAGAATATTAGCAGCAATTAGGAAGATGAGTCTTCCCATCAAAAAGGTTTAATGGGGAGCACCTGGGTGGCTCAGTTGGTTAAGTGTCCGACTTTGGCTCAGGTCGTGATCTTGCAGTTCACGAGTTTGTGAGTTCGAGCCCCGCATCAGGCTCTGTGCCAACAGCTCAGAGCCTGGAGCCTGCTTTGGGTTCCGTGTCTCCCTCTCTCTCTGCCCCTCCCCTGCTCATGCTCTGTTTCTCTCTCTCTCTCTCAAAAATAAATAAACATTAAAAAGATTTTTTTAAAGCCTTAATGGAGGTTGATATATAACCGGCCATTAGGTAAAGCCTACTTTTTAGAATAAAATAAACTTCTGCATTATTGCTTCCATATAATGCACTGATTTTAAAAAAAACTTTTCGGGGCGCCTGGGTGGCGCAGTCGGTTAAGCGTCCGACTTCAGCCAGGTCACGATCTCGCGGTCCGTGAGTTCGAGCCCCGCGTCGGGCTCTGGGCTGATGGCTCAGAGCCTGGAGCCTGTTTCCTATTCTGTGTCTCCCTCTCTCTCTGCCCCTCCCCCGTTCATGCTCTGTCTCTCTCTGTCCCAAAAATAAATAAATGTTGAAAAAAAAATTTTTTTTAAAAAAACTTTTCGTATAATTGAAGAAACATAGCTATTTTGAGAAAAGATTCTCTCCAACTCAGTCCCTTTCAGATACGGCATGATCCTTGCTTTGGACAAAGCGTTAAGACAGGTTCATGACTCTGAAGAACCTCTTCTTTGCCAGCTGGGTGTTTACTAGCTAAAGTAACGATTAGCAACTAACTCTAATTTAGCAAATGATAGGAAACATTTAATATTCTTTGACCACAGTTCACTCCCTGTCAAGATGCCTTTTACATGAGGCATCCTACAGGACACGTTAAACTTGATCTCTGGGCGCAACCAACCGAAGAATCCTAACATGATTAGTGGGTGAATATGGTGGATGGTGGCTGACGGGTGCATTGGGAGCATAGAGAAATTGCCACCTGCTATCACCCTCCACCACCTTACTACAGTAATCTACGTACCCCTCATTTTAGGAAGCCAAGAAGATGAATTTAGTCAAGAAGATGAATGTAGATGCCTAAATGGGAGCAAGGTCAAGCTTATCTGACCCAGACACGGGGACACTTGGCAGATCGGAAGTAAAGTTGAGATGCTTCTCTTTTCTAGGACATGTATCCAGTAGAAAGGAAGCTGGTAAAAATAAGATATTGCACAGTAATATCACACTGATCATTCAAAACCTGTCTGTATAAAATTGATCAGAAAGAGGAGATAGGAGTGAAAACATCGAGGTTGGAAAGCAACAATGAAAGCAGAGGAGACCCTGAAGAGGCCAGGCCTGGAGTCTGCAGTCTGCTGAGTCTGAGACAGCTCTGTGTGCAGGAACCTAGTAACATGAAACCAGAACCCTAGGCATGCACCGCATCACACGCCCTCACGGGTGTTTTGTGGCTCACGTCAAAGCCCCTGACAAACCATTAGGCAGCTAATATCCTCCCATCGCAAGCATGCAGACTCCAAGGATCAGCTAATTTGCTTAAGGTCACAAATAGAGCAGGTACAAGGGAATGGGTTTGAATCCAAGCCAGAAGACTGTGCTGTCCCTTCAGCTGGCAAGAATGCCATTCAGACGGAAGGGGGTCTTTCAATTCATCAGGCTCTGCTGTCCCCGTGGCTATTCTCTGAGTAAGTTTGATGTAGTTGCACTGTGTCCAGACAAGGATGTGTCAACTATATATATATATATATATATATATATCTTAATATATCTAAGCAACTAGATTGCTTACCTAGTTGCTTAAGATACATATTAATATATATAGTTGCTTAATATATATAGTTGCTTAATATATAGTTGCTTAATATATCTTAAGCAACTATAATATAATAATAAACAACTTAAGTTATAATATATAACATATATATTATATATATAATAATATATCTTAAGATATATATCTTAAGCAACTATAATATAATAATATCTTAAGCAACTTAATATATCTTAAGCAACTATATATAATAACTTAATATAATATAAGCAACTAGATATATATATATATTATAACTTAAGATAAGTTGCTTAAGATCTAAGATCTAGTTGCGTAGATATATTAAGATATATATATATATATCTAGCTGCTTAAGATATATGTTAATATATTTAGTTGCCTAATATATATAGTTGCTTAATATATAGTTGCTTAATATACCCTAAGCAACTATAATATAATAATAAGCAACTAACCTTAAGTTATAATATATATATAATATACATATATGATATATATAATAATATATCTTAAGATATAATATATCTTAAGCAACTATAATATAATAATATCTTAAGCAACTTAATATATCTTAAGCAACTAGATATATATCTTAATATATCTTAAGATGATGCCCAGGGAAACTTGTACTGGGTTCTGATAGATTGCTGGAGAGCCTGGAGAGGTGACTTCTCTAGGAGAGCTCACTGGGCAGAAGATCATATCATATTCATAATCGATCATATTCAGGAATCAATCTTTTACCTTCAGCGACTGATGTGGCCTGGAGTATGAGTTGTACCTGTCTGAATTTAGATTAGCAGAAGGGCATGGACGTAGAGTGAAACAGAAAAAAATATCTTGACTACCTCATACTTGAACGTGACCATCTTAGCTTTTCCAGAGATGTCTGTCCACCTTCTCCAAACCTGAATTCATACCGAATGGGCAATGCCCTTATCAAGAAAAACACTCCCTCAAGGCTCCAATGCATTCAGTTCCATTGACTCCACCTGAGCCACGAGATGTTCCATAGGAAGAAACTTAAAATTAGAATCCCGTCAGCTAACAGGTATTTCTTCTCTCTTGTGCTGCTAAAACCCAGGGCAAAAGGTAGGGCTTGGAGTGTGTAATTAAATCATTCCAAGAAACAATTTCATTTGCCTTTCTCTTCCCCTTAATTGGTTTTTTATTTGCCTTTAAATTTTAATTTTCTTGATTTATGTGTATTTCACTTTATAATGTTTCTCAAATCCTTTGTGGAATAGGCTATAAAATACAAATCCTTTAAAAATCTCTTGTCCGATAACAAATATCTACGCAGCTACACGGAAGATCTGGAAGTGTGATGATAGAGCAGGCTTCCCCTATAAGTACCTAACCAATCTTGTAAAATGATTAAGTACATACGCTCAGCTTCATTAGCCGACTTCTGGTACCAGACGCAAGATGCCAGAGATAATCCCTTCCCGCTACGACCACAGAAGGCATTTTTGGAAAGTCCCTAACAAAGCCTGAGTTGGCTTTTCAACTTCTTCCTCCCTCTACCTTGACCATCAGGTCATCGAGTAGAGTTTGATTTCATTTTGCACCAGGTCAATAGAAGATGGTCCCGAAGTTTCATGAAATTCTCATTGATTGTTTTGAAAATCAAATATCATCATATTGAAGGTCATCCCATCAGAATTAAAATATGTTTGTAGTGTGACTTAAAGTCATGTTTAGTGTGACAGAACTTAGACAGATACTTGTTCAACTTACTTTCAATTAAGTCATTATATAATTGAACCTCACTAGAATTATTGGATTATGTCGCAGTTGAACAAACTGGAAGGCCTTACGTTATCTTTTTGTTTAAAGTTGGGAGAAAACCAATCTAAATGAATTTCCCCATTGCTTCACTTTATTACTGAATATATGAGAAAATTATCCTGGCATGAAGAAACATAAAAGATTCTTCACAGAAAGAGAGATGAAATTAATCTTTCTTTGACTGAAGCCATTCACATTATCCATCACTGCCTTAGTGCCCTTGTTAGAAGTTCAGTCAACCATCATCTGCCATCAAATAACCAGGTTCCAGGAGAGTTTTGAATGCAAATGCTTAAGTAGATTTTATAGATGTCAAGACAGTGGTTGTTGACTTTGGTCATGGCATCTGGAGGATGGAGGGGTCAGTACAAGGATGATCCTTATTTGCACAGCCCAAGCTGAATGCTGGATCCATTTGTGCCCCTTAAAATTCCATAGTCAACAGACCTATTGGCACTTTCGTGTGCCAGACATTGTGTTTGGCATCAGACATTAAAGGCTGACAATGCCTGGTGTCCCTTCTCAAGGAGCTTACACCACTGCACATGTAAAGGCGAGGAGGAGGAGTAATCACATATAATACGACATACAATGTCATGGAGGTATGGGTATGTTATGACTAACACACAGAGAAGATGAATGAAAATAGGAATGAAATGTCCAGGACATCTACTCAAAGCACTGCCTCTTCCGTGACTTGGAGAACGAGTGAAAATTATTCTGGCTGGTAAAGGCTGGAGAGTCCCTCCCACATGGGGGACAGCGAAAATGATCTTGTCTGGGGAAGGAAGTGGTTCCAAACTGTGGGAGCACAATGTTGTGGGGGGAGAACTGCACCTGCGGACATGAGGGAGAGACAGGTGGCAGAGTGCCTGGTCAGTCAGGACCATGGTCATCCACTTTCGCATGTAGTTAACGGGAAGCTAGTAAAGTCTTAGAAGCTAAGGAAGTGGCATTGTTGGGTAGTTCTATCTGGGAAGACGAAAATGGGCTGAAGACCCAACACCTGATAGTCAATTATGGCAGTTATCTGGACAAGAGGTGGTGAAAGCTTTTAAAATAACAGAAACATAAAGGGAGAGCGTACATCGTTGCAATTATGGCACTCTTCTTCTAACACGGTGATGGGTGGCTTTAAATTTTAAAAACAGAGGATTTTGTTTCTCGGCGACTGTTCACCCTACAGATGGATGCGACATTGACTCGATCTATCACATCCTTCGTGCAGGTAGCTTGAAAACCAGCCTAATTAATGTATTTATTTGTAGAGTCATCAGAAGGTTTCGGTGAATTGTTCAAGCACAAAATTAGTTTTATATGAGGAGAATCTGTTATAGTGTTAAGCATGGAAAACAGTTGTGTTACTCAACAGCCTGGAAGGGAACAGATGGCCTGGTCAGAGGACTGACCAGAGAAAGTCTAATGAAGCGACCGTTTACAGTGATGCATGAGGTGAAGAGACTCAGGAAGGGAGAGGGGACCCCAAGGACCAGCGATCTTTGTTCTCCCAGACCCAAGCGGGCAAGACAAACGAATGGTACTCCCAGGCCCAGCAAGAGCCACAGCACTGGGAGGAGGCAGGTGGTGCTCCTGGTTGGGGGAGGGGGAAGATCTTATTTAAGGGAAAACCCACCCGAGGAGAGACAGAGAGTGGAGAACAGATATCAAAACCCCTCTCTCCTGCTGGTGTCACCACGGGACAAAGCAGACTGTCAGAAAGAAAGAAGGCAGCCAGGAACGGGTGATGCTGTACAGAAGAGCCACTATCCGGGACAAGGGATGGAGGATGGACAAGGTGGGGGGGGGGGGGGGGGGCTGGGGGGATCATGGGTAACAGGTTAGGCGGCACTGGAGAGAGTCGCCTTTGATGCTTTGCAAATAGCCAGTCTGGCTAATTGAGCAGACTGTTCCTCAGTTCTACATCCTCCAGAAGCCTGGGCCCCTCTTGCACATGGGGTCCCCTTTGCCTTGTTGACACCCTCATCCCTGCTTGGCCTTTCAGATTCCTGCCTTGGCCTTACTTCAGAGCCACATCGCCACTGAGACCATTTCCTACTTCTGAAAGGTTTTCCACTATGCTCTGTGCTTTGCTTATATGCCCAATTATGCTCCCTAATACACAAAAGTGGGCCTTTGGCATTTCTCTTCAGAAGCCTTAATGACTAAATTAAATAGGGAAGAAAAAAAACTAGCAAAGGCCTTGATAAATTATCCTAAGAAAGAGAAACCTCAGAAGCAAATTTCTCAGGAGCAAAGACAGTGGGCATCTGGGGAGGACCAAGGGGTTATTTGACCTTAACTCAGCTTCGCCCCTGTTTTGCTTTCCTTCCGGTCTTGTCAGTTAATCAATTACCAATACACAGTCCTCCTAAATGAGATCCCTTCTTGCAGGTCGACCAGAAGGCTGTCTGCATCACGGGGGCGGGCATCTAAAAGCATCATTACGTGGACTGCTAGCTGAAATAATATTTTGGTGCTTCAAGAATTCTTGCTTAATAGGTTTCTAGTGCATTAACTCAGCCAGTTTTATAGAATTATAGAATTGTTTCAAAACGAGACACCTGCTTATTATTCATCATCTTCCGAGGAATAGCTTAATGTGAAATAGCCCTTAAAATACACTCAGTAAATAGTAGTGCCTGTTCCCCAACTTTACCTGGAGACTCAAGGAGCTCATCTCCGAGGCTCTCCTCAAACACTCAGAACTTGCGCTGTTATTTTTCAGGCACAGAGCTATTTAATCAGGTACAAAGGCATGTTCCTCAGCCCCCGGAATTCAGGGTCCTAAACAACAAATAATGCGGAATCAAAAGAGCCAACCGATCCCCTAAGATTCATAACCCTTTCGCGGAGAAACCAAAAAAGGAGCTTTCCCGGAGTCCTCCTCCAAAAGCCAACACTGTGGATCATGAAGAAAAAGCAATTTCCAGAGATGGGGGTCCTAGGGAGTCAGGACCCCAAGAACCCTGGATGCTTAATCCACAGCACTGTTTTGAGGATGAAAATGACTCACAAACATGAACGTGATTTGTCAGTGGTGATGGCTTTCCAAACAGTATTTATGACATTAGGCATACTAATATATTTCTAAAACATCCCAGCACTTAGTTTATTGATTAGAGACCCACATTGCTATAGGAAGGAATTAGCATTTGCTCTTGAACAGTGTGTGAAAGAAATAAAGCCAGATGCAGTCAGTTATTGTGCATGGGATTTGCATCGTGGGAAGCCCCACTGCGGATGCCCTGCAGACCTTACGTATCTCCCCACAGTCTGGTCCCTAAACAGTGGGACTTGGCTCGACAACAAGGGTCAAGAGTGCCTGTCAGTTGTGAAACTTAGTCGTCGAGAGCCCTCCAAGCCTGTTGATTGTTTTCCTGGAGGATTCAGTCTTTCTCTTAATTACACAAAACACAGCCCCGGCTGCCTCCTGGATGTCTTCTGCTTCCTTTCTATCTCTTTCTGCGGAACAAAGCGAGGACCCTTTCTTAAATCGCTAGTATTTTGTCTCCTCTGACTACAGCGGCCCTAACTCAGGTTGCCATGATTCTGAGCCAACGCGACGTGTTAACTTCCTGCTTCGCCTTCTCTTTTTTCTCCTCCAAACTGTTTCTGCACTAAGTGATCACAGATGCCAAGCAACAATCTGAAAGAGCTGAAGCTCCAGAACCCCACCTACTGCCTCTAGCTGCTCTGGAATCTGGCTTCCGCTACCCGTTCCAACCCACATTCCTGCCACTTTGACTTGGGCTTTCTCGGTCGCCGATATCCAATGGTGAGAGCGTCCAGCTCAAAAAAAGCCTCTGCTAACTGCAATTTTGTCTCCACTCCTCATCCTCCAGACCCAGGGCACAGATTTTCCCATGCCTCCACCCGTGCACACCAGGATACATGGTCTGTGTACCACACTCTGCTTCCTCCGCCGTGGCTCTCATTCGGTGAAATGAAGCGATCTCTTGGTGACTTTCTTTTTTTCAGTACCCCATGGTCTATGTTCAGTCACAGCCTCTGTCTTCCTCATCCTTTTGACCCCAGTGCTACGTAAAATGGTCTGCATAGGCAGCAGGCACCATGCTCGAAAGTGAAATGTATCCTCCTTGAGCTTCACTTTCCAAACACGCAAGAAGGAGCCACAGAGATAAAGGTGACCTGGCCTGTGTCCCGTAGGACATCTACACACCGGGAGACTCTGTGTGGTCATCAGGAGTCACCCTGTTCACCTCTATGACACTCATTCCGACGCTGAGCTACACTCTGCCATTTCTGTCAGTGCAGAATGGGGCAGGTGCCAATCCGCGTTGGACCTCCCGAGCAATTTTCCGTGTCATATAATTCTTGCTCATCCCCTGGCATGCAGGCTTAAGCCACGAAGCTGATTATCATGCGAAATACATACCGCAGGAATTGGATCTACCTTTATTTCTTTTAGTCATTAAATGTTCAAAAGTGGATGATAAATTTTCTTGACTTCAATATATTTCCCTGACATAAAAAGCACTAAAAGGGAATTAAAGTTTCATAAAATCTCTAATATGCACTGTACATATTTCCCTGTCAGACAAGCTGTTTTTACTAAAGACTTGCAGGATATTCGGCTTCAATCAGTGTAAATTTAAATAAATTCATTCTAATCCCCCACTTTCCCTTCCAGCTATAAATCTGGGGCGACCTGCAGAATTCATCTGATATCTTTCTCAATGGAAGATCAATGGGAAAGACATTTTATTGCCATTAAACAGAAAATTACAATAGGTGGTTAGACTAAATCTCTGGATTGGAAGGTATAATAATAGAATTAAATCGAATTCTGTCACCTTAAATCAAAAATATTTAAATGTAAGCTCCTGTTGTCAGAGAAAGGTAACGTGACTCCAAAGATAATTTTTAACGTACTGCAAAAAAAAAAAAAAAAAAAAAGGGGGGGGGGGGGGAAGAAAAAGAAAAAAGAAGGGGAAAGAAAGGGAGGGAGAGAAAGAGCAGTCTAGAATATTCTAGTAAAGGGAAGGGGACTTTCCACACTACATACAGCCAACTTCACTTGTGAATGTAAATCCCCAAAGTTCATTTAATCCAAGACATAGAAGGTTGTTGCCCAAAAGTGCAAATCATTTCTTTATTTTTCTGTTAATTTAACAGCAAAGACTAGGCGGTGTAATACAAGAAATAATGATGGTCATCTCTCAGGGGTAAACTAAGTCTCCTCCAATACCCCTCCAGCCGTGACATTCCAAGATTGTCACTCTCCACACAGGGGGCATGGGACAAACTGAAAAATGGAAGGGAAATCGCGATTTGCAAATCTGTTCTATGACTTTCCAAATGAATCAACGGGACCAAATCCAGCATGACCACAGACCAGCCGAAACTCTTGAAACTAAAATATCTTTGCAGCCATGTGTTGGAGATAAGACCCTCCTCAAAGCAGATCCAACCATAAAGTGCCATGGCTTCGTGTTCTAAATATAAGTTCGTGGCCGATCCAATGATTTGCCTCTTTTCTTTTCTTTTTTCTTTTTTTTATTTAAGTTCAAGTTACTTAACGTACAGTGTAGTCTTGGCTTCAGGAGTAGAACCCAGTGATTCATCCTTTACATATAACACCCAGCGTTCACCCCAACAGGTGCCCTCCTTAAGGCCCATCCCCTGTATAGTCACCCGCTCCAGAAATCCTCACTTTGTTCTCTGTGTGTAAGAGTCTCTTATGGTTTGTCTCCTTCTCTGTTGTTATTTTAGTTTTCCTTCCCTCCCCCTATGTTCGTCTGTTGAGTTTCTCAAATTCCAAGTATGAGTGAAATCAGATGATATCTGTCTTTCTCTGCCTGACTTCTTTTGCTTAGCCCAATACCCTCTAGCTTCCACGTTGTTGCGAGTAGCAAGATTTCATCCTTTTTCATCTCCGAGTAGTATCCCACTGTATATATAAACCACATATTCTTTATCCATTCATCAGTCGATAGCCATTTGGGCTCTTCCCATGATCTGGCTATTGTCGGTAATGCTGCTATAAACATCGGGGTGCATGTGCCCCTGTGAATCAGCATTTTTGTATCCTTTGGATAAATACCTAGTAGTTCAATTGCTGGGTCATAGGGTAGTTCTATCTTTAATTTTTTGAGGCACCTCCATACTGTTCTCCAGAGTGGCCGCACCAGTTTGCACTCCCACCAGCCATGCACAAGGGTTCCCCTTTCTGCGCATCCAGTTTCTTAGGGTGTCCGTTCTCCTCTTCTGCAAATACTGACAAACCTAAACCTGTTTGCCACTAGGTGTGCTGGAGGTCTGAGTTAGGGAAGCTTTGGGGTTTCTAAATCACAAGACTACTATAAAGATCGAATGAGCTTATGCGCCTGGTACAAAAGGAGTTGTAATAATGTGGGTGTTGCTACTGGGCAGTTAATTCATTGCCCCTGAACCCTCAATCGCCTGGCTATGTGAGGCGGCAGCGGTCCCTGCCATCATTCTTCGTCGGTGGCTAGTAGAGTGGCACACGGGGTGACATTTTGGTGTGCATTTCGGCCTCTCCGTGAGTCCACGGTCCCCAGTTCTCTCCGCCCGGGGCTTGCAGTCACCAGCAGCTTTTGCGCTCACAGGCCCAGCCAGCTGAGGCTGTCCTTCTCCCCAGCCTCACCCATGGTCTCACCAAGCCAACCGGCCGCCTCCGACCACTTCGGGGCCACAGCCACGTCCTGCCAGAAACTCTGAAACTCAGCTTTAGGGATAGAACTTGCCTCCAGCTCTTGCTCCTTCTCGGACCCTTTTGGCCCTGGAAACTTTTTCAAAATTCTCTTTCACTCCTTCTCTCCCTGGCAGGCAGGAAGCCTCTGGCAGGAATGCTGAAAAACCAGCTGGAGGGCAGGGCCATTGGGTTGTACCAACTACCAAGAGAAACGGTACCAGTTAATAATTTTTGATATTAAAATTCCCCTCTTTGGGTGTCTGGTTGGCTCAGTCGGTGAAGCGTCCGACTTCGGCTCAGGTCATGATCTCACGGTTTGTGAGTTCGAGCCCTGCATCTGGCTTGCTGTTGTCATCATGGAGCAAGCTTCAGATTCTCCACACCCCCCCCCCCCCCCCCCCCCCCACACAGGGGGGGGAAAAAATAAAAAAAAAAAAAAATTAAATACGTATTTTTTTTAATTAAATAAAAAAAAATTTTTAATTAAAATTTCCCTGTTCAAAGGACCAGTGTGTTTTCTGTCTCCTGACTGGACCCTGACTGATACAGCTCCTAAAATATCGCTTTTTCAAATGGAGACTTATTTATATGGATTCACTTCCAGACTTATCTATATATCTCTTACCTTTTCTTGGCCCCTTGACTCTGACCAACGAGACCTCGCCGCTTAACCTGATTTGGGGCTATTTGTAGACTGAATGACTTGCAATTCCTTAACTTATGATTCCTTGGCCAAGATAATGGTTTTGACCAACTGTCTCCCTTCTGCACTGGTTGGGGGACCCTCTGGTAAAATGCCAAGTGCTGCTTTGACCTCACTTTCAAGAAATGATGCTTGTATCGTAATAACCTCCGGGTACTGACCACTTTGTTTCTTCCTCTCTGCCAGTCTACACTGATCTTGCCCTTCTTCCCAATAAAGGAACCGTTTAGGCAATGCTGACAACAAGAGAAATAATAACAGTAATTAATAATAACCATAGAGCTAGCATTAATCGCACCTTTGATTTTTTTGTCAGGCACTATGATAAATATATTTTCATTTAATGTCTACAATAGTAGATATCTATCGATAAGAGTGATACTATTTTTTTTAATGTTTATTTATTTTAGAGGAGAGAGAGAGACAAAGACAGAGCATGAATGGGGGAGGGGCAGAAAGAGAGGGAGACACAGAATCCGAAGCAGGTTCCAGGCTCTGAGCTGTCAGCACAGAGCCCAACACGACGCTTGAACCCACGAACTGTGAGATCGTGACCTGAGCTGAAGTCGGACGCTCAACCGACTGAGCCCCCCAGGTGCCCCAAGAGTGACACTGTTCTATGTCCATATTCTAAGTAGTGAAACAGGCTTGGAGAAATTTCACGACTTGGCCAAGATCAGGCAGCTAATCAGCGGCCGATCTGAGGTAACGTAAACCATGGTTAATTAGTCAAAATTAAATAATTATCATTTAGCCCATGTGATTCCAACAGTGGTCATCATTTCACTTCCCGGTGGCTTTCAAAATCTGTTACGTTTGCAATGAATGCTCTCTAACTTCCGAATTTATTCCTACCTCCTGGTATTTAAATGAATGCCACCGTTTGAAAATCGCCGCTACTGTGACATTCGATTTAGTAATTATTACAGAAATGATAAAAATTACCCAAATGCCGGTGGAACTGATGTGATTGACTTATGTAATGTCAATGAGTGCAAGTACATGGCCCCCATGGCCCGGGCGATGACATTTGGGTAACAGAAAGATCACTGACTATATTTTTGGTTCAATTTAATTAATTAAACTAGGCTCCGTCCGTTAAAATGATGATTTATTCTTTGAAATGGAGTTCATAGGCTCATGCCTGGAGTATATTTAATCAATTTTAAAATTAACTGTTGCCGTTTGGGTAGATCAAATGAGTAAATCATTTAAAAATATAATTATGCAGGGCTACCAGATAATTGAGAGGAATTGTGAGGCTAGTAACCAGAAAATAGACTAGAAAGGCAATTAATTAGCTTTTATTCACAAAGCATGCCGTTTACTTTCTCTTAGAGCAGGTAGTACCCCATGCTGGTTCACTGTCCTTCACAAGTCTGATTTAGAATAAATGAATATGCATGAATAATGAATATTCATGCATAATTTAGGAGAAGCCTCATGATGAAAAGCAGGGTCTGAGGAGGGCCACCTTCCCCATGAGGGCTTGAGATGACACTGTGAATGCACATTGAGGTGGGCGTTGCAGGCCGCGGTGAGTGTCCAATGAATGGTAGGAAGGGTGTGTGGGTGCAAATATAAAGCATCATACAAATATGGTTTGTCAGTAGTAAGATGCCTGCTGGAAATCTCCGGTCCCGTTCACTTTCTTCAATAAATATCTATCCCTTCTTGTTGGTTTTTATTTTTCTCGCCATGTCTAATTTTAATATATTCCAAAATCTTCAGTCCTCTTGACTTTTTCTAATAATTCAGAAGGCAAAAACCCCTGTCCTTCACCTCTGTAGCTTCTATAATCAAGGACTCAAAGAGGAAACACTGGGAATCTTCCATAGGACACGAAGGGCTCTAGTACAATAATTTTGATGGCATTCAAAATATTTTCAATTTTTAGTTTATGTTTAGTAAATCTTGATTATGAAGTTTTGAAATTCTATATTTTTCACAGCTTTATTGGACTATAACTGATACAGTATTACACATGTTTAATGTGTATACTATGATGAGTTTGGACCCTTGCAAACATCAGCGATATCCTCAATCGCAATCAAGGTAATAGATACCCAACACTTCCCAAAGTTACCCTTTGGTTTAGTTTGTTTTATGGTAAGAGCACACAACGTAAGACAAGTGCGTGACGCCAGATTGTTAACACATCTTGGAGTGCACGGTACCATCCATATTAACTGGAATGCATACCATGCGGCAGATCTCTAGAACTTATTCGGGAGCAAAACTGAAAATTACCCAGCATAACTCCCCATTTCCCCGCTCCCCAGACCCTGGAAACCGTTACTGTATTCTCTGCTTCTGTAAGTTTGACTATTTTAGACACCTTACCTAAGTGGAGTCCTACAGTATCGGTCCTTCT
Source organism: Herpailurus yagouaroundi (assembly GCF_014898765.1). NCBI lineage: Eukaryota > Metazoa > Chordata > Mammalia > Carnivora > Felidae > Herpailurus > Herpailurus yagouaroundi. The sequence goes on along the minus strand of NW_024412445.1, from coordinate 3,339,412 downwards.
GTGACTGGCTCATCCATGTTAATGCAAATGGTGGCATTTCCTTCTTTTTCAAGGCTCAGGAATACTCTTTTGCATGGATAGACTACGTTTTCTTTTTCTATCAATCTCCTGACAGACGCTTGAGTTGTTTCTGTACCTTGGTTATTGTGGAATTAACTGCAGTAAACTTGGGAGAGCACGTATCTCTTCTATATGCCTGGGACTCTGTACCCACCACCATCACAGATAGGTTTGGGAGTAGTTTCATTACCACAAAAATTCCCTTTGTTCTGACCCTTTCTCCTCTATATACGGCTTCTCACCTTTAACTCCTGACAATTACACATCTTCTGTCTGTCTCTACAGTTCGGGAAAATTCCAGAACATCATGTAAATGGAATCATACATTATGTAGCCTTTGGGGCCTGACTACTTTCACCTGGAATAGTGCAATTAAGACTTGGCATATATTTTCAGGTATCAGTAGAATGTTCCTTTTTATGTTCAAGGAGTATTTTATTGTATAGATCGATCAGATCGTATTCATTCATTCATGTACTGATGGGTTATTTCTAGTTTGGGGCAGCTCTGAATAATGCTGCTATGAAAATTTTTGTGTTTCTGTGTGAACACATGTTTTTATTTATCTAGTATAAATACTTGTGAAGTGGGATTGCTAAGCTTAATGGTAAGTGTATGTTTTGCTTTATAAGCAACTATCCAACTGTTTTAAAAAGTAGATTTACCCTCTGTATTTCCTCAAGCAGTGAATGAAATTTCCAGTTGATGGATGGCCTCATTATCCCTTGGCTATGTCAGTTCTTTTTTTTTATCTTATTCATCTTTATATGAGAAATGGTATTTATTGTTTTAATTTGCATTTCTCAAGTGATAATGATGTTAAACATCTTCTTATACAATTATTCTCCATTTATGTATCTTCTTTGGTGAAGTGTCTTTCAATTTTTTTTTGCTATTTTTGGGGGGTGCCTGGTGGCTCAATTGGTTAAGCATCTGACTCTTGATTTCTGCTCATTATGAACTCATGGTTTGTGAGATTGAGCCCCACGTTGGGCTCACATTGAAAGTGTGTAACCTGCTTGGGAATCTCTGTCTCCCTCTTTTGCAGCCCCTAACCTGCTTGCTCGTGTTCTTTCTCTCTCTCTCTCTCTCTCTCTCAATCTCAAAAATAAATAAATAAACATTTTTTGCCATTTTTAATTGGGATATTTGTCTACTTATTGTTGAATTTTAAGAGATCTTTATATATTGTAGATGCGAATCCTTTGTTGACTATGGTATTCACATCCTTCCTCCCAGTCTGTATCTTGTCTTTTCATTTTCTTAATAGTACTTTTCATAGAGTGGGGTTTTTTGATGACATCAGTTTATCACTGATTTTTCTATCTAGTCACAGAATTTTTCTTATTTCCTTTTGAGACTTTAAATTTAGTTTCACATTTTACATTTAATTCTATGATCCAATTTGATTTAATTATTTAAAAAGTTTGAAATATAAGTTTGCTTATATATAAGCAAGATACATATTTTGCTTATATATAGCTGATTGTTCCAAGAAAACAATTGTTAAAAAGATTATACTTTCCCTCATTGAATCGTCTTTACATTTTGTCAAAAATCAATTGACATTAATATATATATATATATTATTGTTGTTGTTGTTTCATTAGCCTGTTTCTCTAATCTTCTGTCAATAACATCTTTTCTTGGTTACTGTACTTTGCTAGTAAATCTTCTTTTTATTTTTTTTTATTATTTTTTTTTTATTTTTTTTCAACGTTTATTTATTTTTGGGACAGAGAGAGACAGAGCATGAACGGGGGAGGGGCAGAGAGAGAGGGAGACACAGAATCGGAAGCAGGCTCCAGGCTCTGAGCCATCAGCCCAGAGCCCGACGCGGGGCTCGAACTCACGGACCGCGAGATCGTGACCTGGCTGAAGTCGGACGCTTAACCGACTGCGCCACCCAGGCGCCCCGTAAATCTTCTTTTTAAAGTTTATTTTTTTATTTTGAGAAAGAGAGAGTGCATGTGTGGGGAGGGAGGGACGGAGAGAGGGAGAGAGAATCCCAAGCAGGCTCTGTGCTGTCAGTGCAAAGCCCGACACAGGGCTCAAACGTGGCTCGAACTCACAACCATGAGATCGTGACCTAAGCCAAAATCAAAAGTCAAACACTTTACCAACCAAGCCACCCAGGCATCCCTATAGTAAGTCTTAAAGTAAGGTAGTATAAGTCCTTCTATTTTGTTTATTCCCACAATTATTTTGGCTGTCTTTACCAGTTTTAGGATCAGCTTGAACACATCCATAATACATACATAAATAAATAAATAAATAAATAAATAAATAAACAAACCTGTTGATGTTTTTATTGTGATCAAATTAAATCTATAGATCAATTTAAGGACAATGAACATCTCAACTGTGTTCAGTCTTCCCATCCATGACCATATGAGTCTTTCTACTTATTTCAATTTTTTATCTATTTTATTGGCATTTTTTAGTTTTTGGCAAACAGACCCTGAACTTATTTCATTATGTGAAAATCTAAACATTTCTTTTATCACTGGTACACTTATATTGTCTGACGCTGTTTTGAATTTGGGTCTCCAATTGTTCCTGGCTTGAATATAGACACATAACTGCTTTATTATGTTGATTTTTGCCTCCTACAACCTTGCTAAACTCACTTACTTATTCCAGGAGATTTATTCTTTAGATTTCCTGGGTTTTTCTTTTAGACAGCTACGGCATCTGTGAATAGAGAGAGAAGTTTTATTTCTTTGTTTTGTAATCCTTATATCTTGTATTTCTTTTCTTCAGTGTGTGGCACCAGCCAGGACTTCCTCTACGCTGTGAAAAGAGATGAGAGTAAACATCTTTGCCTTGTTCCCAATATGGGAAAGAAAATGTTAACTCTTTCGCCACTAAAGAAAATGTGTTTTTTCTTGTTTGTTTTGGTGGATACCCTTCATCAAGATAAGGAAATTCCTTTCTAAGTTTTGTGAGAGTTTTTATTATGAATAAATGTTAACTTTTGTTAAATTTTGTTTTTCTTCTGCATCTATTGAAATTATCATGCATTTTCTCATCTGTAACATGGTGGTTTGATTGATTTTTCAAATGTTGGACCAAACTTCCTTTCCCATGTAAACTTCAATTGGTAAAGGGGAACCCTCTTGTACTATCGGTAGAAATGCACACTTGTGCAGCCACTCTGGAGAACAGTATGGAGGTTCCTCAAAAAACCTAAAAATAGAACTACCCTATGACCCAGCTATTGCACTATTAGGTATTTACCCCAAAGGGTAGAAAACTGCAGACTCCAAGGGGTACATTCATCCTAATGTTTATAGCAACATTATCAACAATAGGAAAACTACAGAGAGAGCCCAAATGTCCATTGACTGATGGATGGATAAAGAAGATGTGGTATACACACACACACACACACACACACATACACACACACACACGATGGAATATTACTCAGCCATCAAAAAGAATGAAATCTTGCCATTTGCAACAACATGGTTGGAGCCAGAATGTATTATGCTATGTGAAATAAGTCAGTCTGAGAAGGATAAATACCATATGACGTCACTCATGTGGAATTTAAGAAACAAAACAGATGAAGACGTGGGAAGAGAAGAAAAAAAGAGAAGAGAGGGAAACAAACCACAAGAGGTTCTTAATGATAGAGAACAAATTGAGGGTTGATGGAGGGAGGTGGGTAGGGGATGGGCGAGATGGGCCATGAACATTGGCTGTGATGAGCACTGGATATAGTAAGTAAGTGATGAGTCACTGAATTCTACTTCTGAAACCAATATTGCACTGTATGTTAACTAAAATTTAAATTAAAATAAATAAAAATTTAAAAATTTACAATCAATTGACAATGATGGGGTTTCTTCTTTTTGCATATTGACTATTTGGTTTGTCAATATTTTGTTGAGGATTTTTGTGTCTAACTTTCTAAGGGATATTGGTCTATAGTTTCATTTTTGTGAATTGTTTTTCTCTGATTTTGTCATCAAGATAGTGCTAGTCTCATGGAATGAATTGGGGGGTACTCCTATTTTCTGGAAGAGATTATGTACAATTTCCATTATTCTTTTCATTTGTGTTTGGTAGAATTTCTCAGTGAAACCAGTTCATCCTGGAGTTTTCTCCTTTGGAAGGTTTTTAACTACAAATTCCATTTCTTTGGTAGGCATAAGACTATTTTGGTTACCTATTTCTTTTTGAGTGACTTTAACGGTATTTCCTTCAGGAGCATTTGGTTCATTTAAAAGTGAATAAACTTGCTTGCACTATTCCTGTCTTGCCCTCTTAATAGCTGTGAGTTCTATAATGATGTCTCTCTTTAATTTCTTGTCTCTCTAATTTTCCTCGTCCAGCATTGTTTGAAGTTTATCAATTTTGTTTGTTTTTTAAAAGAAAAAATTTAGCTTTTGGTTTTCTGCATTGGTTTTCTCTCTTTTCTCTATTGGTTTTACTTTTTCAGTTTCATTGATTCAGTTTCAATTTATTTTCTTATATATTTTTTGTTTTATTTTTTTGTCTCCTTTTAAGTTTCTCAAGGTATATGGCTAGATTATGGGCTTGAGACCTCTGCTAGTTTATGAATTTAATGTTACAAGTTTCCCTCTAAACATTGCGTTAGTTGTGCCTCCCAAATTTTGATGTTATTTTTATTTTCATTCGGTTCAAAGTATTTCCTAATTTCCCTGGAGACTAGTCTGAGCCATGAATTATTTGAAAGTTTGTTATTTAATCTCCAGATACGTGGCAGGTTTTCTAGTTATTGTTTTATAATTTATATTGTTTTATATGTGTTTTATAATTGCTACTTAATTTTCATTATGTCAAAGAATATATATTTTAAATTCAATTATTTTAAACTTGTTCACATTTGTTTTGTGACTGAGGATATGTCTAACTTAATAAATGTTCCATATGAACTGGAGACAGTATGCTTAGGCTGTCATTGGGTGGAGAGCTTTAGGCAACCACCAGTCTTGTCCATTTGGTTCATGCTGTTGTTTATGTCTTCTATATCTCTGCTGATTTTTTTGTCTACTTGTTGTGTCACATAATGGGATATGGTCCATTTCTTCTTTCAATTCTGCCAGATTTTATGTATTACAAAGCTCTGTTATAAGGTGCATGCCCATGCAGACATGCTATCCCTTCTTGGTGAACTGACACATTTAATGTTCCTTGTTATTGCTGATGATTTGTCTTGTTTGAGTCTACTCTGTCTGGAAGCAATATCCCCATCACAGCTTTCTGTTGATTAGTGCTTGCATGGTACCTTTGTTTGTTTGTCTGCCATTATCTCACTTTTATTGTATCTTCGATCCCAGTTAGTATCAAGCTACAAGTCCGACTTGTGGCTGTAATGTTTTCCAAACGTGTGCAATGATATCCAAATCTGCCCTGTGTGTGCTCTCTCCAGAGCCCAGTCTGCATCCTGGTTGTTGGTCTAAATCACAGTTCATTTCCCAGTTAATTGGGTATGTTGTTTCAGGCCAATTCTTTACATGTATAGTGCTAGGTTGGGCCGGAATTTCATACACAGTTTTGTAGGATCTCTGTATTTTTTTTAATGTTTATTCATTTTAGAGAGAGAGAGAGAGAGAGAGCAGGGTAGGGGCAGAGAGGGAGACATAGAACTCAAAGCAGGCTCCAGGCTCCGAGCTGTCAGCACAGAGCCCAACATGGGACTTGAACCCACAAACCGTGAGATCATGACCTGAGCCTAAGTCGGACGCTTAACCGACTGAGCCACCCAGGCGCCCCATATAGCATCTCTGTCTTGAGCCCCCTCCTCTCTATGATTTCTTCTGTTCTCTAACACCCAGTGGCTTCTCTTTCTGGGTCTACTCACTGTAAAATTGTGGATTTGTCTACTCAAATAGCCCCACGCTATCACATACTACCTGAAACTGGGTCTACATCTCAACAAAGCAGCAAGAGGACAGAGAGAAATGTGGCAAGAAACCTCCATTGTTCAGACAGCAGAGGATGCTGTCCCAGACCATTTGGTCAGGAAGGACGGTTTTCTCTCTAAGCGTTAGGTGCCTTAGCAACAACTGGTACCACCAATTCCACAGAAGGATACATCTGGGATTGAGACCTATTTAGAGGCTGGGCTGGGAGAAAACTAAAATAAAATATAATGAAGAAACAGACAAAATAGGAGATTTCCTTCTCTCTCTCTCTCTCTCTCTCTATTCCTTTGGAAACCCAGTCCTTGAAACAAAAAAGAAGGCTTATCTTGGAGCTTTTCTGTTTCTGCCTATTGAACAGTCAGGGAGTCTAATTTAAGAGATTTGGGAGGGAAAACACGCACATATCACACACCACACTACACATACCCTATATATGTATACACATGTACACGATACACTACAGACACATACATACGTACCACACATGCACATGTACCACACACGTTCCACAAGCCAACCACACATGTACCACATATACACACAATACAACACATACATACATGGCCACACAATACACGACACACATAAACATATCACACACATACATATACCACATACCAACATACATATACACACAAACACGCATTACATATATGCCACACATCACATCACACACACATAACACATACAAACACGTATACACATATCACACACATACATACATATCACACACAAATATGCATATGTACACAGCCACATGCCACACAAACGTACATGCACGCAAACACATATACACACCCCGTGCACATAGAGATGCACATACACACCAGCACACACACATACTTATATGCACAAATACAGCACACACATACACACACAACCACACACCATACACACACACACACACACACACCCCATCACATGAAATGTACTGCCCTCAGATTATTTTCTTATGCTTTCCATCCAGAACTTTTGGTTGAAATCAGCGGAAAAGATAATGTGAAATCTCCTTCCTCCATCTTTAGAAAAACCAAGCCATTCTTTTTTGTTCTTGACCTCATCGCTTTTGTAAGACTAAGTGTACGCAACCCTTTAGGGCGTGCCCAGCACTTCCTCCTGGAAACTTTGGGTTCTGTAAATACCACCCCCACCCCTGATTTCCAATTCATTATATCCCAAAGGGTTCAGCAAATAGCCATGCAGCAAAGAGAAAAGCATTTTAATGAGCCTAGAGTGTTAACTCAGATCTAAAGGCCTCATGCAATGCAACATTGGCCCATAGATGCTGCCTTTCCAATCCAACCGGGTGAGCTAGGTGAAGAACAATCAGAAGGACCGCTCCCTGCCCTCTCTTACTTGACAAGGTAAGTTGAGTCAAAAGACTCAAGAGTCTTGACCAGTCAAGAGACTGGTGCCTTCCTCCAGAGAGTTTGGGATGAACAACTAACCCTCTCAAGAGCCTTGAGGAGAAGTGGTTTCTGTCTTGCTCTGTCTCTGGATTCTAACCAGGCAACTGAAGCTTCCATGAGGTCTTGTCTCGCTCACTAGGGTTTTGTATGGGACTTCTCCACTCATTGGTTATTGTCTTTTGTGAATATACCCCCTTCAGGCACCTGAGAAGCATAGCTCTCCAGCACAGTATTCCAGTTTCTTAGATCCCAATCTTCAACTTAACCTTACATCCGGTTTTAATGTGATTTCAGTAATTGCTAAAGATGACTGCTGTTTTCTGCATGCCTCCTCACCCAGCCGCAGAACCTGGTCACAGTGGAACTCTTGTGTGGTCCCCACACTGTGCAGAGCTCCTCCTGATTGTGGTCAAGGAGATGCACCACCCTCACCAGGGGTGTGATCCACCAGACTTGGAACCCAATCGTGGCTCCCCTGAGCTTGAAGGATGCCACGTAAGCTCCTCGAGCTTTCTCCCTCACCTGCGTGTAAAGAAAACAGTGTGCATTACATCACCGATTTGGGTACCTTACATGAGCCAATGCGTAGAAACCACCAAACACCCAGAGTTGGCACCAAATTGATCCTCGAAGAAAGATAATTTACCTCTTCTTCCCTAAATTCTTGTTTCTATGTTGGAATTTTCCAGAGTGCTCCCTAGAACACTCATCCTGTGAAATGACAGTCTGAGGGCCGGGGAGGAGACAGAATTCTATGGTCAAAAAATCTTGGCAATGCTTGATATCTGAACTTGTGCCCAAAGGCTCACAACTCTTGTTGACATACTGAGGGCTCCAGAAAGTCTCAGGTGACAAAATCACAATCACTCTATTTATTCCTAAGAACCATGACCAATTGGGAGTTGGAACTTTTTTTTTTCCTCAGCTAATTTTCCTTAGATTCGGGTAAAAGTATGTGCCACGTCCTGTCTCTTGAGTCCTTACGCGGAGGGCTAAGAAGGTCGGTCTTAGCACCCTCTTAACTCACAGAGCACCTGGCCCTCACAGATCCTGCTAAGCAAGACGCCAAAATCCTGTGTTTCCTCTCCTCTGCCAGCCCGTGCACCGGGCATCTCTCAAACCCTGCTTTTGAGCCAGTCTGCTTTCGACTCCACCAGCCCGCTGCTAATCTCCACTAATCTGCAAGGTGTTAGTGATTAGCTCAGTAATTATCACAGCGACAGGATGACAGCCGGGAAGCATCTGAGCTTCCAAGCTGTCTTTATGAAAATTTTGCCTGGAAAGGTGACGAGGGAGAAGCACAAGGAAAGCATTACTGGGCCAAAAGTTTAACACATGCCTTCCCAAACGCCATCTGGCTTTGTTCAGTCATTACGCAATGCTGGATGATCCGCCATGGATGAGTCTCTCTGGTTAACGAGACTTCCCCTTACTTTCCGCTCTCTCTCTGTGGGTTTTTTCACCCCACTTCCCAAATTGAGCAAATACTTAATGAGTCATATGGAAAGGATTATAGAGAATAGAGAAGGAATAATATTTTTTTGGTCCTTCACAACTCAAATTTTAGCAGCCATCGTGGGCTTATATGTTGGTAAAATCAAAGGGTGGCTTTGCTAAGCGTCATTAGCAGAGCCACAGGGAAGGAGCTAGGAGGGTGACAAGCAGCCGGACAGGCAGAAAGGAAGATAGGGCCTCTCCGGGAGGCATGTGAAGAGACTTCCTACAAAGCAACGGGATGTGGCCAAGATTGAAGGGAATTCTCTGTTAGATTAACCACAGCAAGTGAACTTCTTGCTGGAGTTTCTCCAGCTCATGGCGCAATGCCTGGGAACACTGAGGCATCTTAAAAAGTTTTTGGGTTTTGTTATGAAATGCCCAAGATCTTGAAGATTAAATTTGCTAACGTGGAGGAACATGGAATTCTGGGCAGAGAGCAAATCTTAAATAGATGTAAGGAGACAGTAGTGTTCCAGATGGCTTCAGGGATCAGGTAATGACCTATCTCCTGGGAAGAGTTGCGGATCTGGGTCTGAATCCCTACTTTGCACATTCAAACTCTGTATGCATGGTTGGGATGTATCATCTCCCTACACCTCTGTTTCCTCAAACAGAAGGTGGAGATAATAATACAGATATATTCGGCTGTTTGCAACCAAAGTTCCCTGGATCCAAACTCTGTGAAGACCACTCCAGATGCGAAGGGGCTTTAGAGCTGAGCATACGCACGTTTGATTCCAACTCCACTCATCTGAGACGTCGTTGGGCTTTGTTAGTGGTGGTGGTGGTGGTGGTGGTGGTGATGGAGAGAGCTGGCTGTTTTCCTCATCCGCAGAAGTGAGAATGATAGTATTTGCTTTGAGGGGGATTATCTTGCTAATTAAATCTGATAGCAAATGTGAGAGTCTAAAAGAACTTTAGTTCCTTAACAAAGTTGGTTCCTTCCTGGCACGATTTTCCTCCATTGCTGAGTTAAAGGTAGCTGTTTCTCATCGTATGGTATTGCTTCCAGGGAGAGTGATGGGTTGTTTAATTTTGGAGGCAAGTGAAGTGTAAAGGAAAGGCTTGAGATACAAACTTGTGTTCCAACCCCAGCTCCCAAAATGTTAGTTTTTACCAATTATGTGATCTGGGGCAAGTTAATCCATTTTATGTAATTCTTGTTCCCAACCCTGGGAAGAAATAGCTTCAGAACTGTTCTAATTAACAAATAACTGTTAAGCAAGACTCCCTCACACCTTCGAGCACACGTAGCAGGTGTCACAACATTGTGTTCCTTCTCCGTCTCATGCCTTCCTTCAGGAACTTTCTATCAGGGCATCATCTGCCTCTGAACTTTAGTAAACTGAACTGGCCACCAAGATCCAGTTCATTCATATAGAGATACAGCTTCTCCCTGAGTGTCTACCCAGGACAAAATTGAGTATCTCCTAATTAGTATTGAAAAATACATTGGAGCACTCCAACGGCACCATCTGAAGCAGAGCGTGAGAATTTAGGCCTAAAACTGTCCCTGCAGGTTCCTTCCAGTACCACTGCAAAGCATCATCTTACTAGCTAGGTGAAGACACATTATGTCCTTTTCTTTGATTCTCTAGAGTCGTTTCGTAATTACATCTCCTTCCCTTCCAACAGAAAATAATAAGCTTTGGCAATTTTTAACATGAAAAAGATGATCTTAATAAAAAAAAAAGGGGGGGAGGAAACGTATCCTGCTAGATACATCTCTGGTTAATTCATTCACATAAAGCGAACGTGAACAGAGCTTTTTTCAGGATATGAAAAGGTTTCCTCATGAGAACCAAGAGTAGGAGAAATTTTAATCGAAAACTAGGTCATGGGCTCCACATTAGGTACTGTCGAGCAAGAGTTCCGAGAATCGGAGGACGTGTGTTTCTTGAGTGGTCGTGTCTCCAATTTCTGCATTGGCGGGGGGGGGGGGGGGGTTGACACTGAACACCGGGGAGACTCTGGTCTGAAGTCACACCACAAGGCCGCATCAGGAGAACCAGTTGTTTTCCTCTCAGGTTCTGGTGCCAAATTAGACATTCGTGAAACTGACGCTGGGGACGTCATGGCAGCCTGCGCCCAGTGCACTCTCCTCACCGCGCCCCAGAGAGAAGGCCGCTTATCAAATATGCACCAGTTTTTCTTTAACTTATACGAAACGCCGAAGGAATTACACTGTTCAACAGGACCCATTTTAATACAAAGTGGCTATATTTTTTGCTTGATCGTGGCCACATTCACACTGGAAGTCCAAGTGCCCAAATGAGGCCCGCCATTTTCTCACTTCTGACCAGGTTAATTCAACCCCCCTCTCCATCCCTTCTGCTCACCTGCTGCCATCCTGACTCCCCTGGCATTGCCACGGCCTTCTTTCAGACCTCCTATTCCTACTGCAAGCTGCCACAAGAGAAACCTTTCCTTGCAATAATATATCTAACTCCACCGCTGCTAAGAGGCCTCCATCAACATCTTCAGGATGAAAGGCAAGCGCCTTAGCCAACGTAATGTTGCTGAAGATCTTCAAGGCATACCCCCAACTCGCATTCTAGCCGTGTTCTTGACATTTCTAACTGAACACATCACCCAAAATGAAAATGACCGTGTCTAACTATCCTTATTCAAGTCTTCGTGCGTCTGGTTTGCCTGGAGCGCCACGCCCAGGTTTACCCCCTGGCAGGGCTGATCGATGACTCAAAATCTGTGCGAGGTGCAAAAGTGCGTCTTGCCAGAGCAACGACAGTGGACTGGAAGAACACTGAGCCTTTCTAGAATCGTCTGCACAGCTGGGGGTTGGCACATTTCCTGGCACACGGAAGACACACTGGCGCCAGTGAAGGAGGGAGGAGACAAAGCTGTCAGCCCGGCGTCAGCACGGTGAATGCCTGTGACCCCGTGGGTAACATGGACATCGGAATGCTCTTCCTGCATTGTCACCCCACAGTGATCTCCTCCACCGCAATCGTTCTCCAGAAATACGTCATGTTTCAAATCCTTTTTAAAAATTTTTTTAATGTGTATTTATTTTTGAGGCGGCGGAGGGGCATAGAGAGAGGGAAACACAGAATCCGAAGCAGGCTCCAGGCTCCGAGCCGTCAGCACAGAGCCCCATGCAGGGCTGGAACCCATGAACCGTGAGATCATGACCTGAGCCGAAGCCAGAGGCTTAAGCAACTGAGCACCCATGTGCCCCCAGAAATGTACCATTTTTAAAGTGGGTTATTTCATGCGGAGGTGAGGGGTGGAATGAAACACGAAATGGTCACAGGTCTGTAGCCGTTACACATACCAACCTCTAAAACTGTCTCAGAAGGGATGAGGGAGGAGTCTGAAGTTCTCTTAAGAAGATGAGTGTGTGTGCGTGTGTGTGTGCCCGTGTGTGTATGTGAGTGTGAGCGTGTACGCTCGTGTGTTTGTATGCATTGTGCATACACGTGTGTGAGGGTGTGGGTGTGTGTGCACATGTGTGTGGGAGTGTATTGTGTGTGTGCGAGGACATGTGACTTTGTGTGTGTGTGTGCGCATGCACACGTGGGGGGCCTGGGCACATGTGTGTGAGGGTGCACGTGTGTGGGTGGCTGCACGTGTGTGCATGTGTCAGAGTGAGCACATATGTGTGGCTGTAAGTGTGTGTATGTGTGCGAGGGTGAGTGTGGGCACATGGGTGTGAGTGCACATGTGTGAACGTGTGTGCACGTGGGTGAGGGTGTGATTTTGTGCACGTGTGTGCATGCATGAGTGATAGTGTGTATGCATATGAGTTTCTGTGTGTGTGTGTGTGTGTGTGTGTGTGTGCACTGAGTGTGGGCAGGTGTGAGCGTATTGTGTGAGTGTGTGTGCGCACTGGGCGCTTGCATGCGTATGAGTGTGGGCACGTGTGAGGGTGTGCCTTGTGTGTGTGTTTCATAACAAAAAATTCTGTAGACTTTTGGTTGACACAGCACACAGTTCCCCTGAGATTTATTAATAAGGCCTTGTGGATCGAAAGCTGAAGAGAGTAAGTAAATGAACTGCGAGGAAATATTAAATCTGTAACAACCTCATTTGTAGAACATATGCTTTATTCTAAATTCTAGTAACATCTCATTTTTGTCAGAAAGCTGATGCTACTGTAAGGGCAAATACAAATCTTAAAAGAAATTTAAAAATGTCCCTGGTGAACAGAGGAAAGAGACCGCCCCTGTGTTCTTCCAGAAGTATTTCCTTTAGAAAATGTAATTGCAAATACTTTCTGTGTCCCTTTGAGATGTGTGTAAACCTTTTAGAAGCTAAATAAGCTTCTCTCCAGTCTGACAATCAAGAAATGTTTTTCTTAAAGGCCCGGGAGCCATCTCTTTGAAATGTAAACATCAAAAAGTTAGCGCCCCTGTCTCTCCACTTCTTGTGAAAGGCAAGAATTTAGCAGAAGCTTAGCTCAGGCACCTGGCTCCCAGTTGCAAACCAGCCTGCTTGGCACACGGGCATGAGTTCTTTTTCTTCTGGATGAGGGCAATTAACTGATACAGGTGGCCACCTTAATTACCAGAACATACGATGGGCTATGCGTGACAATTGGTGCTATCATCGTCTCTTTCCTGAGGACTAGTTCTTTTGTATCCTGAGAAAATGCGTGCATTGGGTTGTATCTGCCGGTCTTTCTGTCTGCGTCTGTGATCTCTCTAGGGAAGGGTCTGTGATGTGCACCAGTCTGGGGCACCTCCTGATGACACTGCTTTCCTCTACACTTGCAAAGAGGTTTCCAGAGTTGGCAGGAGATTTTTCCTTTAATTCTTTCCCAACATTATCACAAATTCTTATTTTCCTGTATTTTAATAATCTAGAAATTTGGGGAAATAATCATCGTTGTTTATTAGGAAAGATAAGCAGCCACAAAAATAAAGAGAAATAATGATTTTCCTGGGAATTCGGTAGAAGACGAACCTTAGAATTTCCACGGTGCTGTAAGCATTAGTATGTTTCTTTTCTGGATGAAAATGATGAAATGCATTTATACATATATGTATAGATGTAGATACAGGCATTCGTATATATCTATATGTATAGATCCATGTATCTATACATATACAGCAAAACCTTGGATGGTGACTAACTTGGTCCATGAGTGTTCTGCAAGATGAGCAAATATTTCTAATAAATTTTAACTTGAAAAATGAGAGATGTCTTGCAATATGAGTGTCGCGTGATCACAACTAAGCCAATGGTTCTTGAAATTCACTTTGATATGCAAGTGTGTTGGATTATAAGCATGTTTCCCAAACGAATTTTGCTCACAAACCAAGGTTTTACTAGATAGATGACAGATAGGTAGGTAGATAGATAGATAGATGATATAGATGATATAGAGATATAGATAGAAATAGAGATAGAGATAGATATAGATATAGATAGATATCTGCAAATCAGTTGGGGCGTGGCTTTGCACAAAAGTTTTGTAATGCCCGAAGTTCCGAAACCTCCCACAAAAGTCCACCAGAGTCGTAAGTCAAAGCCAAGCGGCAAGGGTCGTTTATTGCAGGTTCGAACCTGGTCCTCTGCGCACTCGTCGCCGGTGACGCAAGAGGCCTCGATCAGGGTTGGTACAGCGTTTTTATAGACAGAGACAAATAGCACAGGGGAGGTTTCAAATTATGAGGGGCCTGATTAGTTGATTTTAAAGTAAGGACATTTGTTGTTCTCTGATTGGGCGTCCTTTGTCTGTCCTTTGGTGGGAAGGCTTTGTCTGTTACTTGTGGCGGGAGGAAAAAGGGGGAAGGGGGAAGAGGGTAGGTAGGGTAGGTGAGGAATGTGCTAAGCAAGCAGGTTTACAGAAGCAAGAAATGCCGGTTAGTTTATGTACAATTACTCATTCCATTACCTATCAGACTACATTTAGGAAGGTTTACAACCCATTCTACTACACAGCGGGTTACATTCAGGAAAGGCCTCACAATGCTCGTAGCAAACAGCAAGCAAAACAGACTTCTCAGCAATTGTATTTCTTATCAAAGATTCATAATAAGCAGAAAAGAGAACCTAGCTTTAAACTAAGGCAGGGCTGTCATTTGCATTGTTCCTTTCAGTTTATGAGGCAGACAATTACATACTTTTTGTTCATACGACCAATTTTCAAAGCATCTACTCTGCGTCAGAAACTAGGCTGGAAAATACCTGACCTCTTTTTCTTTTTCTTGTAGCAAATGTGAGCATTTTCGAAATAGAAAATATTGAAATACTTACATTTTGGATTTTCTTCGCAATATTCAGCATGGTCAAAACTATCAGTTTGGTCCATTTTCTTACAACGAACAATTCTGATTGACAATTAGAACGTAGTTTTTACGAGTGTGTCACCTATTCCCTCTGACCAACGCAAGAAGCTTTTGAATCTGCAGTGAAGTTTGAGTCCCTTGATATCACGTGACTAATAGGTGAGTCGATCCGCTATTCGATACAGTGATGAAGCGTGCCCATCAAAGAGACCATCTGTCACAGCGCTACAGTGGGGGGCACAAAGCAAAGGAATCAGGACGCTTAACCAGGAACAGGATTTACTAATAACTTCAGAAATGTGGTCACAAAGTTCAGACAGAGCACCGAGAGCGTTGGGGCGACCCGCGGGGCTCCCCGCAGCCCTCCTTCTGACCTCGGACACACACCGTCTGACTCAGGCTGAAATGAGGGCTCACCTCGCACAGTGGTGAGTGTTTGCATAATGAAATATCTCCATTTTACAGATCTAGAGAACTACGTGTCTACAACATTCTCCGGACAGCCGGCCCTCAAATAGTTGCAAATTATTGGTTTGCTTTCCATATGTGATCTCAAGCCAGAGACACCAACTATTAGCATTCCGTAGGTAAGGGTTTTCCTTTGACCAATATCGTTCTTCTGAATGTCAGAGGGTCAAATTACCAAGTATTTTTTTTTTTTTTTTTTTACACGGGGATCAAATCAGGTCACTTGTCTGCTGGTGAATGACAAGCCAACGGCTTTAACTCCTTCCTCTGCAGAGGAAGAGAGACGAGATGAGTAATCTGGGCCCCACCGTCTAGCAGCTGTCTGAGCTGACCTGTCTTCTTGGAATCTTAGTCTTTACCTTTCTGGACCTCTCTTGATGTGAGTCGTGACAACTACAACCAGAACCAGGATAACCAAGTCCTCGAAACAAGTCCTCATGCTTACCATCACCTACACATAAAGTTCCCCAGTTTCCTCTGTGGTCACCTGCACCAAATCACCTACAGTTTGTTTCGTTTTAATGAAATATGGGGCCGCATCCCCGATCTACTCAATTGGAACCCTTGGTGATCAAACTAGCCAGGAAACTGCATTTTTACATTTCCCAGGGTGATGTTTTTATGCACAGCAAAGTCTGAGACACCCGCACTACCCTGGGGTTACAGGGGCCCAGAGTCAGTGGAAATTACAGAGAATACGAATGAAATGTGCAGGGCTCAGCACCTGATACGCCCTGAATAAATGACTTTAGTGATAAGAGACTCAACCCGTCCCCCTTGCTCTGCTCGCTGTGCTCAGATACTTAAGACTCCGCCAGTGGGATCAGGAACCATAATTTCTGTAGGTTAAAATGCAGGTGACAAAGATAAAACAAAAGAAAAATAGTTTGGCCCAAGGAAACCTGGAATCACTTTTCTAGTAATGCACACTCAGCAGAAAGTCATCAGGACCCGGGAGCTGCATACATTTCGATGATGCTTTATCACCAAAGCCAGAGTTAGATGAACTAACTATCTCACTGGGATGCGGTCTTTTACTCTCTTAGGGGCTGCGTGGGCACGCCCTGGAAGCCAGAACACTGAGCAAAATAATCACCTTGCCTATTCCTTTAGGTCTAGATTCCAGGCTAAAACACAAGGAAAGAGGACAGGTCATAAATCTGAACTCGGGTCTCCATGCCTTGGCGAAGCTTCCTTCCTTTTATCTTTCTGAAAATTATCCTTCCAATGGAGCTCAAAACCAACATAAGGAAATATACGTGAAAACACCTAGCACAAGTGCCCGATGGAATAAGCAACTCACGAAAAACGCTTTCCATGTCCTGTTTTATGTTTAGATTCAGAAAAATATCATTCAATAGTGCACAGTTTTGTCAAAAGCTCTTCTCACTTGCTCAGATTTTAAAATGTAGGGAAAGCCCAAGTGACAGACTTGTTCGGTTTGGTCTTGAAATCTGAGTTTTTGTCCCTTTTGTCCCTGAGTTTTTGTCCAGTTGACTCTTGGCTCAATGTGCCCCCCTTTTTACCACTATACTGTGTGTTTGTTCTTGACTCTGATATTTTGCTTCGTAACTGATCACGGCCTTGCTCACGCATCAGGCATAGGGCGTCCTGAGCAACTGCCATCCACCCGTTGCGGGTGAGGTCCTGAACCGGGAGCTGCCTTCTTAACTGCCTCACTTCCCCTGTGCCCCAGATAGTATTGCTTCAGGGGAATACACGGTTCTCCTGAACTCTGCTGCCTCCTGAGTTCCTCGGCTTTTGCCCGACTAAAGAGATTATCTTTCTATCTATCTATCTATCTATCTATCTATCTTCTATCCATTTTTCTATCATCTATCCATCTTTCTATCTATCATCTCTCTATCATCTATCTATTTATCTATCATCGATCAATCTATCAATCTATCATCTATCTATCATTAGATAGATAGGTAGATATCTATCATTTATCTACCTATCGTCTATCTAGCACCTATCTATCATCTATCTGTGTCTCTATGCTTAATGGTATAACATTATCTATAGATGATTTGGTTATTTGAAAGCCTTTCTGTGCATTTTTGAATTTCTGCTGATGCACATTTTATTTACTTTTAAAGATAAATGCATTCTTCAAATCTATTCATGTTTTATTTCAAGTATTTTCTTTAAAAACCTCTATTTCCAGCATGTTAAAATTTTAGTGCTTAAACACTGTTTAATTTTGATAAAATTTGGCAGTCATTGATGTTAAATGATGCAATTGGTGTTTTTTAATTGTGTAAAAACTATAGAGAGGTACATTTGTGGTTATTTGATTTTTGACAGAGATTCTATGGCAATTCAGTGGGTAAAGGATAGTGTCGTTGTTGTTTTCAATAAATGATGCCAGAAAAAGTGGTTATCCAGGAGCAAAATAATGTACTTAAAGCTCTATTTGACACATTCCACTAAAAGTAACTGAAATGAAAATTAACTCAAAATGGATCATGAAAACAAAGGTAAGAACTAAATCATTAAACCTTTAGAGAAAATCGCCATAACTCTGGATTGATCAAAAAGTTCTTAGACATAACACCAAACAGATGATACACAAAAGAACAAATTGAAAAATTGAATTCATCCCCCAAATTAAAACTCTGTGGTTCTAAAGACACCATGAAGAAAATGGAAACAAGTCACAAACTAGCAGGAAACCCTTGCAAATCCTGTATTTAGTAGAGGGATGGTAAACGACTCTTGATTTTTCAATAATAACAAAGCGGCTCAATTTAAAAACAGGCAAACGATTTGAGTAGACATTTCATCAGAAATGATAAACAGATGGCAAGGAAGCATACAAAAAGAGACTCAGCATCGTTAGTCACTAGGAACGTGCAGATGTGAACACCGAATCCAAAAACACTGACAACCATTGGAAAAACTAATATTAAAAAGGAAAGACAAAACCCAGTGCTTGTGGAGATGCAGAGAAATGAGATTCCCATGCACATTGCTGATGGGAATGTAAAGCAACACGCAGCCACTTGGAAAATATTTTGGCATTTTCTTAAAATGGGGAACATCAACTTATTACCCAGAAGTTGTGCTGCTGGTAATCCATCGGAGAAAAATAGAAATGCAGGTCTATGTGAAGACGAGCACATAAATGTCCATGTCTGCATTCTCCATCATCGCCAAAACCTTGAAACCATTCAAATGCCCACCAACTAACTGGTGAATAACAGATGAACAATATGGTGGCACAGCCATTGAAGTGAATACTATTTGGCATTTAAAAAGACACGTACCGGGGCGCCTGGGTGGCTCAGTCGATTAAGCGTCCGACTTCGGCTCAGGTCATGATCTCACGGTTCATGAGTTTGAGCCCCGCGTCGGGCTCTGTGCTGACAGCTCAGAGCCTGGAGCCTGCTCCGGATTCTGTGTCTCCTTCTGTCCTGCCTCTCCCCTGCTTGCACGCTGTATGTCTGCCTTTCTCAAAAACAAACATTACCAAAAAAAAAAAAACAAAAAAAAAACCAACCTTTTTAAAGACATGTATCACACCCTGGATGAACCTAAACACACGTTACGCGGTGTAAACCAGCCAGACGCAAACACTGCATATGATATGATTCCATTTATATAAAATGTCTACCATGGGCAACTTTTTGAGGACAGAAAACTTTTTGAGATTGATGGTGGTGGTGTTGAGATCAAGGATTAACTGTAAACAGACATAAGAAAAATGTTTGAGACAGTGAAAATATTCTACAGCTGGATTTCAGAGATGGCTGTACAACGCTTGACAGTGCACTAAAATCATTGAATTATGAACAGACAATAAGGCAATTTTATGTTATGTAAATTATACTTCAGGAAAGATGTTTAATTTTTTTTTTTTTTTTTTTACGGAAACTTTTCGGAAGATGCTTGCCTTCAGGGAATTCTACAGACTTTCTCTTCTCCCCCAGCTGCTGTGTCTTTTTCTCTGCTGGGTGTCTCTGTCAGTAGTATTTGAACATATCCCAATCTCTCCATCTTAAAAACACCCTTCCCCTTCCCACGGGCGTCTACCTCTTCTCATCTGATTCCAAATACAGTAAAACCTCGGATCACGAGTAACTTGTTCTGCAAGTGTTCCGCAAGACAAGCAAACATTTCTAATAAGCTGTAACTTGATAAACGAGTGACGTCTTGCAATCCAAGTCCTACGTGACACCGAATGTCACGTGATCACAGCTGAGCCAATGGTTCTTGAAATTCACTTTGGGATACAAGTGCTCTGGATTACAAGTGTGTTTCCAGAACATGTTATGCTCACAAAGCAAGGTTTTACTGTATATTCCAGTCTGCCTTCTGCCTACACCAATTTGCCATTTGTGTGTGTGCGTATGTGTGTGTGAAGTCACTAGTGGCTTTCTTGGCATTGAACTAAAGGATTTTTTTTTTAATTTTTTTTCAATGTTTTTTATTTATTTTTGGGACAGAGAGAGACAGAGCATGAACAGGGGAGGGGCAGAGAGAGAGGGAGACACAGAATCAGAAACAGGCTCCAGGCTCTGAGCCATCAGCCCAGAGCCTAACGCAGGGCTCGAACTCACAGACCGCGAGATCGTGACCTGGCTGAAGTCGGACGCTCAACCGACTGCGCCACCCAGGCGCCCCAAACTAAAGGATTTTTTGATAAGTCTTCAATTTCTGTGAACTGTGTGTATTTTCTTTCTTTTTTTTTTTTATTTTTTTTTTCAACGTTTTTATTTATTTATGGGACAGACAGAGACAGAGCATGAACGGGGGAGGGGCAGAGAGAGAGGGAGACACAGAATCGGAAACAGACTCCAGGCTCCGAGCCATCAGCCCAGAGCCTGACGCGGGGCTCGAACTCACGGACCGTGAGATGGTGACCTGGCTGAAGTCGGACGCTTAACCGACTGTGCCACCCAGGTGCCCCTGAACTGTGTGTATTTTCTAACACCACTGACTCTTCTCCTTTGTATACAACTTCTTCACTCTTGGGTTTCTTGGTACCGGACCTCTTCTCCTCCATTTCTAACAAATGGAGTCACCGAATGCTCATCTCGGGGTCATTTTTTCCACATTGGGTGAGTCTGTGTCCAAGGCCGCCTCTCTAAACTCCACCCTCTTTTCCATGAATGGCCCCATCGACTGTGCAGGTTCCCAAACCAGAAATATGACCTCATCTGAGATTTTTCTTCTCCTTCATGGCTCCACATCTAATGAGTCATGGAATCTTAAGTGCCTACTTTATTTTTTTACTTCTCCCTGTCCTAACAACCACTAGTCTCTTCAGGAGACCGCCATTCGCAGGAAGAGAACCCCTCACGGGTGTCTACCTGGAACCTACACCCAAGTCAGTATAACTGGCCTCACATCTGGGATAAACACCCCTTCTCTGGGGCTCCAGTGTTCCCCACACTGTTGCCATCAGGTTATTCCTCATGAAGCCACACTGTTGAGCTAACTGACTGTCTTACACCCTAGACTGTAAAATCTCTGAGAGCCAGGTCTGTACTCACCAAATTCCCCAGGGGGTCTCCAGGGGCTCCTAGAAGGCGCTGTTTTAGGGAACAAATAAAGGCATGGATTTTAAGAATAAGTACTTTAACTGTAGGCCCAATATTATTCATCAGAGTGATACAATTTTAAAAATCCTCACTGTGGGGGGCTCCTGGGTGGCTCAGTCGATTAAGCATCTGATTTCTTGGTTTCGTCTCAGGTCGTGATCTCACAGTTCCTGGGTTCCAGCCCCAGGTCAGGCTCTGTGCTGACAGTGCAGAGCCTGCTTGGGGTTCTCCCTCTCCCTCTCTCTCTGCCCCTGTCAGGCACACGCTCTCTCTCTCTTTCTCTCCCTCAAAAAATAAAAAACTTAAAAAAAAATAAATTAAATAAATAAAAATAAAAAATAAAAATCCTCATGGTGATCCTCAGCTACCCGGAAAACACACCTCTAGAATAGGCACTAGTCCTGACCTGCACTTGGCAATACTCGGCCTAATTGGAGGGTCCCGTCAGTAACAAGCAACCTTCGCCAGGATCGACACTGGCCAGTGGACTCCGCACTCCATGAAAAGAAGGCTCAGTGGGAATGGAAACATCACAAAAGAATTTGAAGGCTGTAATATAGATAATACTTTTCCTTTTCCACAAGGTCTCTGACAAAGACCATCTCAGGAAAGGTAAGGGTATATTGGTTTCAGCTTGGGAAGAATTTTGTATCAGAAAAGAGGACCAAGGACAGAACAGGATGGTTTTGTCCTGCAGTAACTGAAAGTGTTCAAAACGATCAGGGAGACGGGCTACAGCTTGGCCCGATGCTGGTAAACATGGAAGCATTACATGGAAGTGTTAATTCGGGTGACTAATAACCTTTCTTTGGGTCAAAAGAATCATAGTGAAGCAGGAAATTGCACCTAAGTGCGGATCAATAGTCATTTAATGAGGCAATCAGAGGTATGATCTATTAACAAAGTTCCGACCCACCTTAAAGAGTTAAACTTAACCTAAAATAGACTTTCCGGTCGAGCAAACAATAAGAGGCACGTTGTAAATGCCAATGCATGAGACTTGTGTGGGTGATTTATAATTTAACGGGAGTCAGAGATGCATTCATTACCTTGGAGAATTAACGCAACTAAAATACAGATTTAGGGAAGAGACAATGCGGTGCGTCAGACAGAAGCAAGCCCGTCCCGCCTAGTGAAAAATTAATGATGACAAAACCAACAAAGCCTATTGTGCAGGTCCCTAGGGTGCTACGGGTTGAGCAGGGGAGAGAATACAACACTTATGCAAGATGCGAAGCAAGAAAAAAATTGCTGAAAGCCCAAGCAGTGAGGTGCACAGGGGATTTAGGAGAGAAAAATCCCTCCCCTTGAAGGGAACCGGGTCCTAACACCTACTAAGGGGTGCCACCCAGCCCCCGCCTCTTGGAGGTCTAGAGCTGCAAGTGGGGGTGGAAGTGGTCGCTTACACCCAGAGATAACCGAGAACATAGCACCTGAGTCTTGGATGCAAAATGTGCTAAATCTTCCATTCTGGCCTTTCGTTGTGTCTGGGTATTGAAGCAGGAGGAAGGAAGGAAGGAAGGAAGGAAGGAAGGAAGGAAGGAAGGAAAAGAAAGAAAGAAAGAAAGAAAGAAAGAAAGAAAGAAAGAAAGAAGGAAGGAAGGAAAGAAAGAAGAGAGAAGAGTGTGAGGGTTAATCATGTTTATGTGAAGTCAGGGGCTGGCTGGGCTCATCCAGGCTTTGTGTCAGAGAGAATTCCAGAAAAGGAACCGTTAAGGCTCTTCCGGTTTCTGTTTTGAACAAGGGTTTGGCCAATTACTGTTGACAAGCTCGTGAATGTGACATCCGGCCCAGCCTCCAGCTTCCTTTCACTGCCTCCTGGGTGTGTCTTCAGGACGAATCCATCGCCCGGGCTCCCTCTTCCGAGGCCCTAGGCCCTGTTTCCTGGAACATTAAATTCCTGAGATGCCCATACTCACCCCCGCTGCTCATAACTCTTCTCGATAGCCCCTCAACACCTGGTCATTTTTATCTGCTGCTCACACTCGCCACTCGGTCTGCACACACTTATTCACTCCTCCCTACAATTTATTAGCTCCGTCATGGGCACGGACATAAAGCGTTTGGATGGGATTCCAGAATTCTCTGTTCCCTTCGAGATTTATTTGAGGGCACTCGGTGACCCTGTAACTTTGAGAGGCACCGTATAAAAGCGGGTTTATTGGTAGAGCAACCCCAGGCAGGCTGCCTTTTATCACAGGCCTCCCAGCAGCTCTGCAAACACTTCTCTTTCTAGTTCCTCCTGTGGACTGGACCTCAGGTGAAGTGTAACTAATGCAAATTCAAGCAAACAGGGGGTTTGGGTTGGTAAAATGCCATTCCAGGAGTCTGTTGGCGGGCTGGGGAATAACAAGCCTTTAAAAGAATGAAGTATGACAGGGGCCTGGTAGCTACATTATTCTTTTAGATGTTAAAAAAAAAATAGCTATAACTTCCTATCAGTATAGGAAAAAGGTGAGTGAGGGATGGATGGGAATGATGGAGACAGATTATTCATGATGGAAGAGCAGAGCCTGAACTTTGGGGGCTGTTTAGAATTTCCTTTGCTCTTGTGAACACATCAGCTTTGGGATGGTAGTAGGCAGGGGACCGTCAGATTAGACCTCAGCTGTTGCCTCACACCTGCGATGCCCACCCACGTGGTGCAGGACACAACAGCGACGCTTGAACTTCATTATTGAAGTTCAGTTCCCGAGAGGGTGGCCAGCTTTGCCAAAGACATCAGATGTCAGCTGAATGCTGTGTCCCTGATGCTGAGACTATGCACCCTTCTCTGTTTACTGTGGGAATCCAGCTTTCTTTGGTGGGGACAGCAGCGACGACACCCATTAGTGAATCAGCCCAGGGGAACAGAATAAAATTAAAACAAAGGAAAACGCATTGACCCATCCACCTGCTTTGAATATAAAGGCATTTATTGGCAGAGACATTTGTGATTGAGGCAGGAACCGTAAGTAGGCCTCCGGCTTGACATTGCATCGAATCATTAACTGTCCTAAACCCCTCTCAGACAAGAGAGTGACTTTGCACTCCGAAGATTCCATTAAGATGTTGAAGGAGAAGATAATCTTCTCCTTGGCTCAGGCCTCTCAAGGAATCAGGAGGCCCCAGGACCGCTGATCTTCGTGTCGGGTCTCCAGAAACACCTTGAATTCATGCTTCTTGGTGTATCTCCTTTGATACGTGTCCAGCGTGTTAAAAATTACTGAAATCCATAGACAGCATCTCAAGACTTGCGAGTTGCCCATGAGAGATGTTTCACTTTGTGTTTCCATTTTGAAAAGGATAACAAAACAAGACTTCAAATAAAACAAGACTTCAAAGCATGTTAATACCACCATTATAAGTGTGCCATCAGGGCAATGCCTATTATATAATTACGTCCCCCACATTTCTCCCTCACATTTCCATGTGTTTGCGATCAAATGCCTCGCAATGATTATTTTAATTTTGGGGCACCTGGGTGGCTCAGTCAGTTAAGTGACTGACCCTTGATTTGGGCTCAGGTCGTTATCTCATGTTTCTTGACATGGAGCTCCAAGTCGGGCTCTTTGCTGTTGGCACGGAGCCTGCTTGCGATTCTCTCTCTCTCTCTCTCTCTCTCCCTCTCTCTCTGCCCCTCCCCTGCTGGCGCGTGCACGCACGCTCTCTCTCTCTTGCTCTCAAGATAAAGACACTTTGAGAAATAATTATTTTAATTTTAATGTAGTCATTAGTGAAGAATGAATGCAGATTTAACGTGTACCTTGTGTCTTTGTGTCAAATTACTCTGGTGTAAGCGGTTCAAATAAATGTCTCACTTTTCTTAATTCAGCAAACATTTCTAGACCGAGTTCTCTGCATTAGGCACTCCTTTGTCCCTAGCCCCGGACAAATCGTCTTGAATGAGAAAACAGACTCTCAGCAATATGCATCCTCATGAGTCAGAGGGGAAGCCAACGAATTGACACAAACACATCCATTCGTCCATTAGAAAGCTAGAATATCACGATATGCACTGAGAAAGGAATACTGTGCACCAGACATGCCTGGCCAATGAGCTGAAGCTGTCCGGTCAGAAAGGCATCTCTGATCTGAACGGGAAGAAGGAAACTGTAGGGTGCGTGTCATTGGACAGTGGATCCCAGCCTGGGAACACCGCCTGCTGTGGAGCCCCGATGTCAGAAACACACAATTCTACACACACACAAGCCCCTGTGCTGGAGAATAGGTAGCTAGCCCACGGTGGGTGGGAGAAGCACCCGTGGCAGACAGATCATGTGGATGTGCGTTAAGCCGGGGCAGAGAGAGAGGATTTATACTGAGCGCGACGGGAAGCATTTGGATGGCTGTGTATATATTTTATTTATTAGCTTTCTAAGCTTTATTGAGGCATCACTGACAAATTGTAAGATATGGGATGTGTACAGCACAATGTTTTGATACGTGTATACATTGTGAAAGGGTCCCCCCACCTAATTACCACTTCCATCAAATTTCAAGTCCACAATGTGGCGTTATTAACTAGAGTCACCGCGTTATACATTCGATCCTCAGACCTTATTCAACTTTCAAAGATGCAACCTCCTCTTAATTCCCTGACCCTCCAGCCCTTATAGCATCCATTTTTCTACTCTCCATTTCTAGGACCTTGACTTCTTTTAGACTCCATATATAAATGTTACCATCCAGGCTTCTCTTTCTCTGTCTGAATTTTCTCATTTAGCATAACATCCTCAAGATGCATCCATGCTGTCACAAATGGCCGGATTTCCTTCTTTCTCAGGGCTGAATAATATCACATAATATATATAACATGTGGGTAATCCCATTATATTCCTATGTTATTCATATATTTCCATATATAGAAACATTGTGTGTATATATTATATATACATGACATCTTCTTTTTCCATTCATCCATTGACAGACCTTTAGGCTATTTTCATATCTTGGCTATAACACTGCAAGGACCATGGAAGTACAGATATCTCTTCCATATCTGGTTTTTATTTCATTCGGATGTATACCCCGGAGTGAGATTGCTGGATCATATGGTAATTCTATTTTTCACTCCACAGTGTTTTCCCCAGTGTCTGCACCAATTTATATCCCCACCAACAGTGCACATCCTCCCCCCGACACTTGTGTTCTCATATCTTTTTACGATATCTCATTAAAAAGCATGTAAGGAATACGGTGCAAGGTGGGTTTGATGGGCATTTCTCCAGTGATGAGCGATGCTGAGGATGGCCTCTGTACCTGCTGGCCATCTGTATGAGAAGACTGGGGAGATAGGAAGTTTGGGGGGAAAGGAATCAAGAGTTCCGTTTTGCCCATATTCATTTTAAGATGCCAATTAGGCGCCCAAGTGGCCATGTCAAGAAGATGACAGAGTATGAGTCTGTGGATGCCAAGACTTATGAAATGTACAGGTCATGTGAAAATCCATGGGATTAGGTAACATGACGCAAGGAGAGAAAGAATAAGAAAATGGCCCATGACAGAGCCCTGGAGCACTCTTGCATTTTTAAGTCAGGCTGCCAAGGAGGAGATATTGATTACGAATGATGAAAAAGGAGAAGCCAGGCATGTGGAAAAGAAATTATTCAAATTCCCATGTCCCTGAAGTCAACGATACTAAGTGCTTCCAGAAGTACAGGGAGGGTTGAGTGCAATAAGAATGTGTGAACATTGGATGTGGCAACACCAATGTCTTCCACAACCTTCCTAGGAACCGTGTTAGAGGGGACACAACCACAAATGAGGAGGCTGAAGATCCAAGATGATAGGTGATAAGGTGGAGACAGAAAATGTAGGTAGTTGTTAAAAAGTTTTCTTGTGGGAAAGGTGAGCAGAGGCACTGGACAGACAGGGAAGTACGTGGATTGAAAAGGGGTTTTCCTTTTAAACTTCGAGGTATGGAACAAGTAGGGACCTGGATGGGATGGTCGAGAAATTCCTGCTGCGCGACAGAAATTGAAGAAGCTAAATCTTGACTAGGTGAGAGGATTTGAAATCCAGACCCAAGGGTTGGGTTTTGCTGAAATCCAGCAAAAGGGTTGACTTTTGTTTTTTTGTTTGTTTGTTTGTTTGTTTTGTTTTCAACATTTATTTATTTTTGGGACAGAGAGAGACAGAGCATGAACGGGGGAGGGGCAGAGAGAGAGGGAGACACAGAATCAGAAACAGGCTCCAGGCTCCGAGCCACCAGCCCAGAGCCTGACGCGGGGCTCGAACTCATGGACCACGAGATCGAACTCACGGACCACGAGATCGTGACCTGGCTGAAGTCGGACGCCTAACCGACTGCGCCACCCAGGCGCCCCAGGGGTTGACTTTTGATAGGAACTGAGACATTTCATCCTGCTCATTTATGCTGAAAAAACACAGCATGTGGAAACAGACGCGTGCCAAGTGGTAGTCATTGTTGTCAAAAGACAAAGAACCTTCACGTGTGGTTCTTACATCTCCACAATGTGTGAACAGGACAAGGGAGAACATCAGTGTGTGCGCTCATGTGTGCTTGCTGGTGACCGGGCGGCATTGCAGACGAGGTTGGGAAGAGAGGAGGTAGTGTGAAATGGAAGTTCTGGAAAATAGAAAAACTCATATATGAAGAGCATGTAGTAGGAGATGGTGTTTCATACCCTCTGAGATTTTGAGCATGGATTTCAAGTAAAATCTGGCAGCAAGTGTGTGTGTTTTACCTCCAGGGAGGTCAGCTCAAGGTGGAGCGAGAGGGGAGAGTGGAGAGATGGAAAAAGCTAAGTGGTTGGGTTGAACAAGACTTCGGTCAAGTACATCCAAGGAAAAGGAGGACCATAGTTCAAATGAGTAAATAGGGGTGCGCATGAGGTCATGCTGTGTGTCAGATACACAAAACTCAGAAAGCCCAGCCCAAAGGAAGTTCACATTCCCACCACAATCAACGGTTTAGACTCAGAAAATCATAACACACTGTATGTAATTAACATTACTTTCAGTTTAAATTCAATTGGCCAATGCATTTTGACTTTGTAGGTCTATGAATTCCGGAAGTATAAGCAGTTTACACATAGGTTTCCATCTAAATATGTTGAGTGTGTTATTACTCATTTAAGACAACCTTGGTTCTGTCCTCTGTTGAGGAGAGTCCTTTATTTTCAAAGTGTAGGAAAATCTCACCGAAGGTGATGCCTCCAACGTTAACCAGGTGGACCACAAAGTCAGCGCTGCCATGCAGTGTGAAAACTGTAATTGTTAAATTAACGTCTGTGCCTGATGCACTCTCTCTGTATGTACACGCATGATGGGAGATGATGAATTAAAAGCAAGCATTTGAGGGGTGCCTGGGTGGCTCAGTCGGTTAAGCGTCTGACTTCGGCTCAGGTCATGATCTCACGGTTCGTGAGTTTGAGCCCCACATCGGGCTCTGTTCTAGTATCTCAGAGCCTGGAGCCTGCTTTGGATTCTGTGTCTCCTTCTCTCTCTGCCCCTCCTGCACTCACTCTGTCTCTCTCTCTCTCTCTCAAAAATAAATAAACATTAAAAAAAAAAATCGAGCATTTGAGGGAGCCTGGGCTAAGCATCCAACTTCAGCTCAGGTCATGAACTCGCAGTCTCTGGGTTCGAGCCCCATGTCAGGCTCTGTGCTGACAGCTCAGAGCCTGGAGCTTGCTTCTGATTCTGTTTCCCTTGCTCTCTGACCCTCCCCCATTCACGTTCTGTTGCTCTCTCTCTTTCTCTCAAAAATGAATAAATATTTTTAAAAATGTCTTAATTGAAAAAAATCTTAAAAAGCAAGCATTTGTTTAAAGAGTGTGAAACTGGGAGCTCACACTGGTGGCTCAGTGGGTTGGCGTTTGACTTTTGATTTTGCCTCAAGTCATAATCTCGTGGTTCATGAGATCGAGCCCTGCGTCCGGCTCTGTGCTGATAGTGCAGAACTCTTGGGATTCTCTCTCTCCCTTCTCTCCCTGCCACTCCCCCACTGTGTGCTCTCCAAATAAATAAACATTAAAAAAAAAAACCACCTTAAAAAGAGCGTGAAATCAAAGTAAGAGGGTCCATGCCTTCTCGGGCAGATGTCAGGCTCATTGAGGCCATCTGCATAATCGAGGCTGAGCCTCCCGGAGCCTTCTCGCCCCCTTCAGCTGGCCTGGACCTCTCTTTTTAACTTGCAGAGACACTGTGCCATATTTTTCTTCTGCAATTCACCTTCTTTCCCTTCCCCACATTCCATGCATGCCCCGGTTATTAAGGAGAATTAGATGATTTTTCCAAATTTGCTATTTCCTAAGTGTAAGAACCAGAATGTTGTCTCATCCCTTGTCTTTGTGATTCATATCCTGCAATAATGCAGAGACTCATCACTACAGGAAAGGGGAGGAGAACGTCTTTTTTTGAGGAGCATTTGTCCCAGGCAGGGGCAAAGTAC
Organism: Herpailurus yagouaroundi; assembly: GCF_014898765.1. Classification (NCBI taxonomy): domain Eukaryota; kingdom Metazoa; phylum Chordata; class Mammalia; order Carnivora; family Felidae; genus Herpailurus; species Herpailurus yagouaroundi. The sequence continues at coordinate 3,309,877 of NW_024412445.1, read as the reverse complement.
CGTCTCATCCCATGATCATACTTTCACCTTACGGGTTTTTCCAAGAGCTGCCAAGGCGCATCATCAACCCGGGGAGGTTGCCCCCAGAACATCTGGACAGTCTCAATCTCTGGGCCAAAGGGATTTTGTTACGTTGCACATCTGCTCTTTCTCAGCCACCGATCACCCAGATTTAGTGAATTCTAAACCTCTGCCCTCGGGAGTCTAATCACACCCAAGAATCCAAGGAGATTTTAAATGGTCTCAGGTTGAGAGTAAAACAAAATCAAATAAAATTCAAAGGTTAAAGAATGAGGGCTTTTATAACTGTTCGTTTGTCGAGAGTATTGAACGTATTTGATTTGTTACAAATGAATACATTTCGCTCAAGACCCGTAAGACTCTTTCCTATGATGATTCTTTTTGCCAAAGTTGGATTAACCGGGATCAGTCAAATGTGATGGTTTGCTTGCTCTTTATGTTTGATGCATTTGTTTTGCAGAAAATAAGAAATATTAGAATAGTGTGGGGTTGAAGAAAGTGTATTGGGACACAGAACCTTGCTTTCTAAGCTGCGCACACTATAGTGCCCGTGGCTTGAACTGGAAGGCAGACTTTGGTCAGTGAATCGTTTTCTGGCGTGGTGACTTCTAACTGATACTCCTTGGTCACCTCATCCCTAACATGGAGGTAATAGCTGCTCAGGACTCAGCATGGTGCCCGATACATTATTATATATGATATATGATATATGATATATGATATATATTATGTATATATTATATATTATGTATTATGTATTATATATGATACATATTATATAGTATATATTATGTATATTATGTATGATGTATATATTATATATTATGTGTATATTATGTATTATATATTATATACATATGACATCATACATATTATATTTTATATATATATAATATATATATGACATATCATAGTATACAATGTATTTTTTTTAGCTTGTCATCTTTGGGTCCATAAAGGTGGTTTGAAAACACCAGAAGACGTGGGTTCAAATCCTGTGTCTACCTCTTATTTATGTATATACGATGGTCCAAATTCTTTATATATAAGATGCTTCAAAGATTTCATGAAGACATGTTCTATGTCAATAAATATTGACAGAAGATGGCTGTCTACCAGACATCGTGTGTGCTAGGAATCTCCTATGTCTCACATCAGCAACTAAGCAAATTCCATGAGGTGGGGATTGTGAATCCCATTCCACCCAAGTGGCAAATGGCAGAGCGGTGATTACACATAGGTTACATGAAGTCCAAAATCCTCCAAATTATAGAAATAAAACAATGCATGTAGGACATGCTTACTCATCCTTTAGGGGCAAATACAGACTTAGTAAGGAGCATGTGGTCAAAGACAAAGGGTTTAAAAAAATGAGATTCTGGGACTGTATATTTCTCAAAAACTTGCAGATCCACAGTGGGGAATTAACTAGAAACCATCTTTTGTGATAAAGCAAAGAGGTAACTTCCTTTGTTTCTAAGCTGTAAAGGTACCCAACTCCCACACACTCATCAGAGATGTCAAGAAAGAAACGGATTGACAGCTTACAATTTCACTTATTCCTACCTTTTACTGTTTCCTGCCATGTCTGCTCATGTTACCATCCATACATGCTAAAGATGCTCTCACAAGGAAAGAAGGTAAAAACACTGAATCTCTGAAATTCCATGTAGCTGCGTCTGTGCTAGACTGGACTGAGGTAGACCAGGGTGGCGGTGGCCTGGGGCTAGCGTCTGTGCCCTCGACCAGACGGCCGATCTTCAGGGTCCTCTTGGCTTACTTTCCTTGCAGATGAGAATCAATACAATGAAATGCAACAAAGTGACATAGAAACAAACAAAACAGAGCATGGACCACCACTCTGCTGAGAAGAACGCAGTTGATGGTACTACCACATCAGTTAAGACACTCTCTTCCCCCGCTCCCAACCCCCAAAATAAAAGCTTGTTAATTCTGCCAGAAGGCGTCCTGGGGAACTTAACCAGGGTTTATAAAAACACAAATGAGAGCTAACTGAGGCAACTTTGCCACAACAGGAAGGGAGAACTGAAAAACGTTTCCCAGAGTGACTTCCGAGGACATCAGGATAAGACACCAAGTCCTGGTAAGTGGAATTTAGCTACTGAATTAAATGTCCAGTTTGGGGGAGATTTGATCTCAGTCTGTTTCAAGTTGAGACACTGTTCATTAAGGGGGGGATCTTTTTGTGAGGCCTGAAAAATCCAAGAAAATGTTACCTTTGGACATCCGGCACCCCACAGATTAAACTACGTGAAAACTGATGTGTCTGTAATCACAGCCAACTTCATATTTCAGCTGGGTCACACCATAAATAAGGCTCCATCAGCTGACTTCAGCCTCTAAATAGAAATCTTCTGTTTAGGCTAAAAATAGTTAATTCACACACAGTGCAAAAATTCTGGATCGTGAAGTTTATTTTGAAATTTCCCTATTCTGAGTGGAAAAGGCTGATCTGTGATTTGTTCATTTTTCTGTAGGGGTGGGGAATGTACAAGAAAACTATTCATTTTTTTTAATGTTTATTTTTGAGAGAGATACACAGAAAGAGCATGAGCAGGGGAGGGGCAGAGAGAGGGAGACTCAGAATCCGAAGCAGGCTCCAGGCTCCAAGCTGTCAGCACAGAGCCCGACACGGGACTGGAACCCACGAACCACGAGATCATGACCTGAGCCCAAGTCGGACACTCAACCTACTGAGCCAACCAGGGGCCCTGAAAACTATTCATTTTTAATGAAAATGCCATATAAATGAAACTAGCATCCTTCAAAAATTGCAAAGAAAATGTATTCTCTGTATTTTGAATGAAGCCTCACACAAAAGAATAGAAAAATCCACAAAGGTATCGATCGGGCTTTACTGTATGGGTTCATTCTTCGGAGTAATCATCCGCCAATTTAGTGTTTACGTGCCTCCGTGACTGGTGCCTTCGAATAGTAAATGCATTTGATGATTCTGGCTCGCCGAAGTGAAACTCAGAGCCAGAGTTTAGAGACCATTTGTATATTTAATGGCCTCTTCGAAGAGTGTTCTCTGGGGGCCCCTGGCCCTTCGAGCAGCTATTACCTGGAAATGAGGCTTTTTCCCTTTGGACACCAACTCACTGCTGCAGCTTTGTGGTGTCTCCAGGCCCTGAGTCATAAGCAGTAGGATCTGACTCGGTTCAAGTGCAGTATTTTGAATGGTTTTAAAAGATGCTGTGCTTGGAATTTAAAAAGTGTGGTGGAATGATCTGAAGAATTGGTGGGTGGTTTGCAAATGCAGGGAAGCCAGCACCCGCTCCGTCCTGTATCAAGTCTCCTTTGGGGCACCTGGATGTCACAGATCCTGCTACACACCCCCACGGTGCTGCTCGTACACCTGCAATCACATTTGCCCGCTGCTGACCTGCTTGGTGGACCAGCGCTCCCAGGATGTCACGGACGAGGGCCCCAAGCAAGGGACTGGGGGCTGGCTGTAGACAGCTGGTTGCTTTGGGTCACCCAAACCTGGACAGTCTGTTCTCTGTGGAAGGCTCACCACCCAGTGGGGCATCCCCGGGAACCGGACGCTCAGCCCTAAGTCGGAGGAATGTCACGTTCACATCAACGTTCCATGTGACTAGACCACGAGGTGCCCAGATAGATTCTGGCTGTGTGTGGGAGGGTGTTTCCAGCTGACGTGAGGATTTCTTGTTGCTGTTGTTATGTCAAAGTTTGTTTTTATTGATTTTGAGAACGGTAGAGAGCAAGCAGGGGAGGGACAGAGGGAGAGGGAGACAGAATCCCAAGCAGGCTCCACACTGTCAGTGCAGAGCCTGACAAGGGGCTCAAGCTCACGAAGCCGCGAGATCAGGACTGGAGCCAAAGTCAAGAGTTGGACGCTTAACCGGCTGAGCCACCCAGGCGCCCCTGGGTTAGGATTTGAATTGGCAGACTGAATGAACCAATGGTCCTTCCTAATGTGGGTGGCCTCAGCCCATCCATTAAGGATCCAAATAGAACAAAAAGGTGGAGAAAGGAAGAATTTTGCTCACTTTACCTGCTTGGGCTGTGCCCTCAATCTTCTTCTGCTTATACCATTGGCTGCCTAGCTCTTGACCTTTCACACTCTGGAGCCATTCCACTGGCTCTGCTGGGTCCCCCGTTTGCCGACTTGGGGCTTCTCAGCTTCCGTCCACAGTCCTGTGAGCCAGCCCCATGCAAATATGGAACCTGTTTGTTCTGTTTCCCTGGGGGACCAAGATTCATTCAGGACCCGCCAGGAAGCTTCATGAGCTGAGTGCCCAGCGCATGGGTGGAACAGACACTGATTGCTGAGTGAGCAAACCCGAGAGACCTCAAGTCCATCCAGCCCAGTGTCTGGGTCCCACAGAGATAGACCTTCGGGTGCGGAGAAGGAGTGGCTGACCTGCCCAAAGTCACTTTGATTTTAAAAACTCAAAGTCAGGGTGCCTGGGAGGTTCAGTCAGTTAAGTGTCCGACTTCAGCTCAGGTCATGATCTCGAAGTTGGTGAGTTTGAGCCCCGCATCAGGCTCTGTGCTGACAGCTCGGAGCCTGGAGCCTGCTTTGGATTCTATGTCTCCCTCTCTCTCTGCCCCTCGCTCACTTATGCACATTCTCTCTCTGTCTCTCAAAAATAAATAAACATTACAAAAAAAAAAAAAAGTCCAGGTCATTGCATTCAGTGGTCTGGTCACGTGTCTGCTTGCTTCACTCATTCATTCATTCATTCATTCCTGAGACATGGGATTGATTCCCTCCCTCAATACCAGATGAGATACATCTCTCCCTTCAAACAGCTGAGGAAACAGTTTAAAGAACGTCTGAGGAGGCTGAAGAAAGAAATATCTTCTGTCCAGGTGAATCATCTTTTGTCCACAAACAAATTTTATTCAGTCCCTGCAGGCAGGGGGTCCCCTCCACCTGAAATAGCGAGGAAGGACAGACGATGGGTGTCATCACAATGAGAGCCTCCCTCACGGTCAGTGAATCCCAACCCAGCTAAACGAAGCCACCCAGAACATTTACGACTGTGTGCTTCAAACAGGCACCCTGGCTGCCCTCTTGGGAAATCAATGAGTCAATCAATCTCACATCCCGTGAGGTACCAGCTTGAATGCGACAGTCTTAGCAATGAGAAAAATCATGTTTTCTGTTTCAAAACCCTCCGCTCTGTATTCTTTAGCAGGTGAAAAAAGGGAGAGCGGCTGTCACATGAGAACTACCACAAGCGAGGGAACCTCGCTCTCAGACGGAAAACGTGGTTATCGGATTTTCGAGAACAGAATCCATGGCCTTGAACAGAAAGGACATTGAACACACCGTTTGGAGGAGACTCCCCTCAACTTGAAAGGAAAATGGGCGAGCAGATGAAGACTTTTGAAGGGGGAAAAGAAGAGCTGGGAGCGACAGATCTAGGAGGAAGAGAAAGAGAAACGGCCCCAGGTGGGGGTGCACCTGTGCGCACGCGTGTGCGGCCATCAGGCAAGGTCACGGGGTTCGCAAAGAAACATTGTCCGAATGCGAAGGGAGTTCTCAAAGGAGAAATAAAACAACGAACGGAGCCGGATCTCCAGACACGCCTTGGCAAATTTTCTGATTTTTCCAAAATAAAGGGAACCGATATAAAAATATAAAATATAAAAATAAAGCTAGAAGGGGAGTTGGATAATGATCATCTGCAAAGGAAAAAAAGAGACAGAATGCTGGCATTAGGGCTTCTCTTCCATAATAGTAAATGTGGGAAGATAATAAAGCCCACAGAGAATTGTGTTGAGAACAAAGCAAACCCGTGTCAGCGGATGCCCACGTGGGGTGAGGACGAGGCCCTGAGTCAAGGTCCCGGGAGACGCGATCTGTCCTGTGCCAGGCCACTCCTTACGTCCTCTCCCTGGGCTGCTTGGGGTGCGGGCTGCGGACGGCACCCAGCTTTGCAGCCTGGAAACGCTGGGGGCGTTTCAAAGGCACTTTTATTCCATGGAGATGGGTTGGCTAATTTGGAGGGTTTTTTATTGTTTTTTGTTTTTTGGGTTTTTGGTGTTTTCTTTGTTTTTGCCCTTGTTTTGCCTTGTTTTCTCCACAGCTCCCTTAGAAAATCCTGCTCTGCCGTCTGTTGTGAGAGTCATCATTATTTTATTTACCGCTAAGAAAACGAAACCAACAAAATAACCCAACGAGGGCCTGGCATCTTTGCCTTGATGGATGACACAATGTGAAGAAGAAGGAGAAGAAGGAGAAGGAGAAGAAGAAAAAAGAATGGTTTTAGAATTTGGGGGATGCACTCTTTTCCAGGCAGTTCTGTGTCAGGAACCCTGCCCGAAATTCTTTTTGAGGTCGTTCTCGAGTTTTCTCTATTCCTTTGATGTCTGGCTTCCAGGCTGTTCTCTGAGCCCAAGCCAGGCTACCCTGAAGTGACCCGGAACCAGACGGGGGGCGGTCGGTCTCCCTCCCTGGGATTTTGCCTCAGTTTCTTGTAACCGAAGAGAGGTTGGACTGGGTCTGTGTCCTTCCAGGCCTTTCCTCAGACCCTGTGTCAGTACGGGGCTTCCCAGCAGTTGGCCGTTTTCACCTGTAAAACCACCCATTTTGGAACCTCTCTGTCCCTGTTCATTTCTGCTGGAAAATCAGTTCATCTTTCCTGAAACGTTGCTTCTCCCTGTCTCTCTGTCTCTCTGTCTCTGTCTCTGTCTCTCTCTCTCTCCTCACGTCTCTGCAATACCTTCCTAAATAGAGCAGGTAGCAACCGGAACACAGTAAAAGTGTGCAATTATTCAGTCGCCTCCAATACAGCTACGAATTCATCTGCCCATTTCTGAGCTACCGTGGAGGCTAGGGAGAGAATTAAGAGACATCTAAACGTCTACACGGTGTGGTCTGTGTCCAGTATCACTTGTCCAGCATGACTTCTGTCCGCTTGTATCAGCTGGAAACTTGGGGCAAGTTTCTGGAACACGGATTCCCCGTGTGTAGAAATGAGCGGCCCCATAGAGTAAATAATTGGGCGTTTGTGAAGCCCTAAGAGCAACGCCTGAGACAAAATATCGCATAAACGTGACTCCAGAGCGATCGCCCGCCCTGGGTGGCTTGTGTGTGGCTCAGGTGTCCCGGTTGTGGAGGGTGGACCCTGCAGCCCAAGTTTCTGTCCAGTGGGTTCATACAGACGGCAGGCACTGCACTGGCCTTAGCAGCCTCCTAGAATAAAATGCACATTTTTGTGAATCATTACGCCAGAAATGGACAAATTCTAGCATCTATTATGGAGGCCTGAGATAAAGAAACACACCAGGCTGAGAAAAGCGGCTTCTTTATCTTTAAATTGTTTATTTTTGAGACAAACACATAATAGTGTTGCCTTTATTCTGCAAACAACATAGGACTTTTAGCGAGATAATTGATTCTGATCTTTGGTGCTAAGAATAGAACATAGCCAACTGCTGGGCTGGGGCGCCTGGGTGGCTCTGTCAGTTAAGCCTCCGACTCTTGATTTTGGCTCAGTTCTTGATCTCATGGTTCACGGGTTCGAGCCCCGACTGGGCTCTGTGCTGACAGCAAGGAGCTGCTTGGGGTTCTCCCTCTCTCCCTCTGTCTGTCCCTCCCCTGCTCACATGTACACACTGTCTATTTCTCCCTTTCTCAAAATAAATAAATAAGCATTTAAAAAAAAATTAAAATTCTGAGGCACCTGGGTGGCTCAGTCGGTTAAGCATCAGACTCTTGCTTTCTGCTCAGGTCGTGATCTCAGGGCTTCATGGGTTTGTGCCCCGCATTGGCCTCTGGATTCTCCTTCTCTCTCTCTCTCTCTCTCTCTCTCTCTCTGCCCCTCCCCCACTTGTGCTGTCTCTGTCTCTTTCAAAGTAAATAAACTTTAAAAAATTAAATTAAATTAAATTAAATTAAATTAAATTAAAAAATAAAATAATAAGATAATTTGTCCCATGCTGAGATTCACCCCCACCCCAATCTGGTTCAAAACCCTTACACTCCACGTGCTTTCATTGCGGTGGCTCTGCTCCCGCCAATCAGGTTCCCACGCTGGATTTCTAACCCATGGCCTTTTCCCGCTGAATATTTTGCTTAACTAAGAGGCTCATTCAGGTGGTGCGGGGGTAAAGAGAAGGCTGAGGCGTGGAGGGGAGGAAGGTGTCACGGGTCAAAGGTGTTTTAAAGTCTTGGCATCACAGAAATAGTAAAAGAGCCAATTTTTCTAAACACCATGACCCAGAAATCCCAAACCCGGAAACTGGACCCTAACGCGGACATATTCCCAGGGAACCTGCCAGTTGTGTCCTAGGACCCTCAGAGAAGGGCTTCTCCATTTTCTGAAGCCCATACAAGAAAATCCCATGTCAGCGTCCCCTTTTATTTTAAAATTTGATTGATTCGTTTTGAAATATTTAATCAACCCTTGAGTTTCAGTGCATAACACATTCTAAATTATGGAAGTAATTCAAGCATTACAATGTCATACAGGATAAAATCCATAAAATCCCAAGTGAAATCCTTCCAGCCCCCCTCCCACTGTGGAAGGAACAACTGTTAACATAATTTCCCAGACACTTTCTGTGCCTTTACAGGTTGCTTTGTTAACTTGTACTTTTAAAGAAGTGGGATTGGGGCACCCGGGTGGCTCAGTCAGTTAAGTGGCCAACTCTTGAGTTTGGCTCAGGTCACAATCTCACGGTTCGTGAGTTCGAGTTCCGCGTCGGGCTCTACGCTGAATGTGCGGAGCCTGCTTGGGATTCTCTCTCTCCCTCTCTGTCAGCCCCTCCATGAAAATAAATAAATAAAGTGTAAGAGAAAAAAGAAACGGGGTCATCACGTCCTACAAAATGTTTCACCTTCCAGTAGTAGATAAAAGCGGAGAGAAATCAGGAAATAGAGGCACATCATCTTTAGGACAAGAGCGGACCCTGCAGCCGCCCAGAGCGCAGGGAGACCCGCAAACCCACCAGGCAATTGCAGGGACCCGCGGAGACAAAACCCACACCCACATGCAGGCTTTTCACAGGCCCGCGTCTCTGGCTCTGGAAGGAAATCTCTCTCCACTTGGCCAGCGCCTACACGGACAGGTGAACATGTCCTGGGACACCGGGTGGTGCGTGAAACCAAGGATCCTGCAGGGCTTAGCTTCCTGGTCTGATCTCAGCCTCTTGCACGGGTCTCTGCTCGGGCTTGTGTGCTGGGAGATGCTGGCATCTTCAGTTAGCTCAGGTTGCACGGCTCGACCCAACGGAGGCTGGTTTCTGGATGCACTTTGAAACGGCTGAGTTGGAGAAGTCCCTCTTTCCCCGGGGTGGCCTCTGGGCCCAGGGAACCTCCAAAACCCCCCGCTACCCTCTCCTCTTCCAGGGCCCTTCTGCCTGGGGGTTTCCCTACTCTGACGACCCTCACAACCCAGTCACATAACTGAGGAGGCCTCAAAAGTGCTCTCAGGAAGAGAATAGCACCGTCGAAAGCCCCTGGGGGTGGTGACCAGAAGACAGAAGTCCAAATTCAAGATCCACTATCCGCCAGCCCCTGGGCTCGGAAAGCCGGCTTTTGCCCCCCCTCCCCTCCCCCCCCCCCCCCCGCCTTGGCTTCTGTTTCACCAGCTGTAAAATGGGGTAGCGTTGCCCTGCTCTGAGTTCTGATGAGAAAAACGCCCTACTCTGTTATTTTTGTGTTGTAGCTGCCGACCACGGGTGAGTCACAGCCTCGAAGCCTCTCCCCCAGGTTCGTACCTGCTGGGGTCCCCTGGGCCGGCAGCAGGGATTGGAATCGACCCCTGGGAAGTGGCCTCAGCCTGCAGCTCTGTTTCTCCACCACCACCGTCTCTTTGTGAGTTGTGGGGGCTGATCAAGCCTCCAAGAGTCCCTAAGGCCCCTTTCCTACAAACTGCCTCCTGAACTCCATCGCCCCCTGCATTTCGTACCGAGGGGCATTTTTCTCTGCTTTTGTATCTTTTTTTTTTTTTTTTTTTGCCCTGGTGTTGAGTGTCCACAGATTGAAAGGGACAGTGAAGCACAGTGTCCGAGAGTTTTTGTTTTCCCAAAAAGAGCACACACGTGGGGACTTTCACTTGGTTGTGCCCCTCCCCGGTGCTTGCTCTGACCCAGGCTCCCAGGCTGTGGTGACAGCAGGTCCCAGGTGGACTTTCCTGTTGATGGGGGTGAGGATGTGGCCCGCCCAAGGTCCTTAGCACTCCCAGGAAGGAAAGTCTGCACCCACAGACTCTCCCGGGCTGGAAGCGTTGTGGGGGGGGCCCTTCGCAGTCACTCAGTGCGGTTTCTCTGGGGGCGGGCGGGCCACGTCCTCCTGTAGATGGAGATGCCAGCCACTTGGCTCGTTGTTTATTTTTCAAATGACAA